>NW_027140357.1:4875296-5180002 GCF_036365525.1 Heterodontus francisci | reverse complement strand
GGTGTCAGTGTATGTCTGTGTTACTTGGTGTAATTGTCTGTCTTTGTTACTTGGTGTCAGTGTATGCCTGTGTTACTTGGTGTAAGTGGATGTCTTTGTTACTTGGTGTCAGTGGATGTCTTTGTTGCTTGGTGTAAGTGTGTGTCTGTGTTACTGGTTACCAGTGTCTGCCTTTGTTACTTGGTGTCAGTGTATGTCTTTGTGACTTGGTGTCAGTGTATGTCTTTGTTACTGGGTGTCACTGTATGTCTTTGTAACTTTGTCTCAGTGTATGTTTTTGTTACTGGGTGTCAGTTTATGACTTTGTTACTTGGTGTCAGTGTATGTCTCTGTTACTTGGTGTCAGTGTTTATCTGTGTTACTTGGTGTAAGTGGATGTCTTTGTTACTTGGTGTAAGAGTGTGTCTGTGTTCCTGGGTATCAGTGTATGTCTTTGTTACTTGGTGTAAGTGTATGTCGTTGTTACTTGGTGTATGTGTGTGTCTGTGTTCCTGGGTGTCAGTGTATGTCTTCGTTACTTGGTGTCAGTGTATGTCTGTGTTGCATAGTGTAAGTGTGTGTCTTTGTTACTTGGTGTAAGTGTATGTCTTTGTTACTTGGTGTCAGTGTATGTCTGTGTTACTTTGTGTAAGTGTTTGGCTTTGTTACTTGGTGTCAGTGTTTGTCTTTGTTACATTGTGGAAGTGTGTGTCTGTGTTACTGGGTATCAGTGTATGTCTTTGTGACATGGAGTCAGTGTATGTTTATGTTACTGGGTGTCAGTGTATGTCTTTGTGACTTGGTGTCAGAGTGTGTCTCTGTTAGTCTTTGTTACTTTGTGTCAGTGTCTGTCTGTGTATGTCTTTGTTACTGTGTGTCAGTGTTTCTCTATGTTACTGGGTGTCAGTGTGTGTTTGTTTGTGTTACTGGGTGCCAGTGTGTGCCTGTGTTACTTGGTGTAAGTGTACGTCTTTGTTTCTTGGTGTCAGTGGATGTCTTTGTTACTTGGTGTCAGTGTTTGTCTTTGTTACTTGGTGTCAGTGTATGTCTTTGTTACTGGGTGTCAATGTATGTCTTTGTTACTTGTTGTAAGTGTGTGTCTGTGTTACTGGGTATCAGTGTATGTCTTTGTTTCTTGGTGTCAGTGTATGTCTTTGTTACTTGGTGTCAGTGTATGTCTGTGTTGCTGGGTTTCAGCGCATGTCTTTGTTACATGGTGTCAGTGTATGTCTGTGTTACTTGGTGTAAGTGTGTGTCTTTGTTACTTGGTGTTATTGTATGTCTTTGTTACTTGGTGTAAGTGTGTGTCTGTGTTACTGGGGATCAGTGTATGTGTTTGTGACTTGGTCTCAGTGCATGTCTTTGTTACTATGTGTCAGTGTATGTCTTTGTTACTTGGTGTAAGTGTGTGTCTGTGTTTCTGGGTATCAGTGTAGGTCTTTGTGACTTGGTGTCAGTGTATGTCTTTGTTACTGGGTGTCAGTGGATGTCTTTGTGACTTGGTGTCAGTGTGTGTCTTTGTTACTTGGTGCAAGTGAGTGTTTGCGTTACTTGGTGTAAGTGTGTGTCTGTGTTACTTGGAATCAGTGTATGTCTGTGTTACTTGGTGTAAGTGTGTGTCTGTGTTACTGGGTAACAGTGCATGTCTTTGTTACTTGGTGTCAGTGTATGTCTGTGTTACTTGGTGTAAGTGGATGTCTTTGTTACTTGGTGTCAGTGGATGTCTTTGTTGCTTGGTGTAAGTGTGTGTCTGTGTTACTGGTTACCAGTGTCTGCCTTTGTTACTTGGTGTCAGTGTATGTCTTTGTGACTTGGTGTCAGTGTATGTCTTTGTTACTGGGTGTCAGTGTGTGACTGTGTTAGTTGGTGTCAGTGTATGTCTTTGTTACTTTTTGTAAGTGTGTGTCTGTGTTACTGGGTATCAGTGTCTGTCTTTGTTACTTGGTGTAAGTGTGTGTCTTTTTTACTTGGTGTAATTGTATGTCTTTGTTACTTGGTGTCAGTGTATGTCTGTGTTACTTGGTGTTAGTGTATGTCTTTGCTACTTGGTGTAAGTGTGTGTCTGTGTTACTTGTTGTCAGTGTGTGTCTGTGTTCCTGGGTATCAGTGTATGTCTTTGTTACTTGGTGTCAGTATATGTCTTTGTTACTTGGTGTAAGTGTGTGTCTGTGTTACTGGGTATCAGTGTATGTCTTTGTTACTTGGTGTCAGTGTATGTCTGTGTTACTTGGTGTAAGTGTGTGTCTGTGTTACTGGGTGACAGTGTTTGTCTATGTTACTGGGTATCAGTGTATGTCTTTGTTACTTGGTGTCAGTGTCTGTCAAAATACTTGGTGTAAGTGGGTGTCTTTGTTACTTGGTGTAATTGTCCTTCTGTGTTACTTGGTGTAAGTGTACGTCTTTGTTACTTGGTGTAATTGTATGTCTTTGTTACTTGGTGTCAGTGTGTGTCTTTGTTACTGGGTATCAGTATATGTCTTTGTGACTTGGTATCAGTGTATGTCTTTGTGACTTGGTGTCAGTGTATGTCTTTGTTACTGGGTGTCAGTGTGTGACAGTGTTAGTTGGTGTCAGTGTATGTCTTTGTTACTTGGTGTAAGTGTGTGTCTGTGTTACTGGGTATCAGTGTCTGTCTTTGTTACTTGGTGTAAGTGTGTGTCTTTGTTACTTGGTGTAATTGTATATCTTTGTTACTTGGTGTCAGTGTATGTCTGTGTTACTTGGTGTTAGTGTATGTCTTTGCTACTTGGTGTAAGTGTGTGTCTGTGTTAATTGTTGTCAGTGTGTGTCTGTGTTCCTGGGTATCAGTGTATGTCTTTGTTACTTGGTGTCAGTATATGTCTTTGTTACTTGGTGTAAGTGTGTGTCTGTGTTACTGGGGATCAGTGTATGTCTTTGTTACTTGGTGTCAGTGTATGACTGTGTTACTTGGTGTAAGTGTGTGTCTGTGTTACTGGGTGACAGTGTGTGTCTATGTTACTGGGTATCAGTGTATGTCTTTGTTACTTGGTGTCAGTGTCTGTCAAAATACTTGGTGTAAGTGTATGTCTTTGTTACTTGGTGTAATTGTCTGTCTTTGTTACTTGGTGTCAGTGTACGTCTGTGTTACCTGGTGTAAGTGTGTGTCTTTGTTACTTGGTGTCAGTGTGTGTCTGTGTTCCTGGGTGTCAGTGTATGTCTTTGTTACTTGGTGTAAGTGTATGTCTTTGTTACTTGTTGTCCGTGGATGTCTTTGTTACTGGGTGTCAGTGGATGTCAAAATAGTTGGTGTAAGTGTATGTCTGTCTTACTTGGTGTAAGTGAATGTTTTGTTACTAGGTGTAAGTGTTCGTCTGTGTTACTGGCTATCAGTGTATGTCTTTGTGACTTGGTGTCAGTGTATGTCTTTGTTACTTGGTGTAAGTGTGTGTCTGTGTTACTGGGTATCAGTGTATGTCTTTGTTACTTGGTGTCAGTGTATGTCAAAATACTTGGTGTAAGTGTATGTCTTTGTAACTTGGTGTAAATTTCTGTCTTTGTTACTTGGTGTCAGTGTATGTCTTTGTTACTTGGTGTAAGTCTGTGTCTTTGTTACTTGGTGTCTGTGTGTGTCTGTGTTCCTGGGTGTCAGTGTATGTCTTTGTTACTTGGTGTAAGTGTATGTCTTTGTTACTTGTTGTCCGTTGATGTCTTTGTTACTGGGTGTCAGTGGATGTCAAAATAGTTGGTGTAAGTGTATGTCTGTCTTTCTTGGTGGCAGTGAATGTTTTGTTACTAGGTGTAAGTGTTCGTCTGTGTTACTGGGTATCAGTGTATGTATTTGTAACTTGGTGTCCGTGTATGTCTTTGTTACTTGGTGTAAGTGTGTGTCTGTGTTACTGGGTGTCAGTGTATGTCTTTGTTACTTGGTGTAAGTGTGTGTCTGTGTTACTGGGTATCAGTGCATGTCTTTGTTACTTGGTGTCAGTGTATGTCAAAATACTTGGTGCAAGTTTATGTCTTTGTTACTTGGTGTCAGTGTGTGTCTGTGTTACTGGGTATCTGTGTATGTCTTTGTTACTTGGTGTCAGTGTATGTCTGTGTTACTTGGTGTAATTGTATGTCTTTGTTACTTCTTGTCAGTGACTGTCTTTGTTACTTGGTGTAAGTGTGTGTCTTTGTTACTTGGTGTCAGTTTGTGTCTGTATTCCTGGGTGTCAGTGTATGTCTTTGTTACTTGGTGTAAGTGTATGTCTTTGTTACTTGGTGTCACTGTATGTTTTTGTGACTTGTTGTCAGTGGATTTCTTTGTTACTGGGTTTCAGTGTATGTCTTTGTGACTTGGTGTAATTGTTTGTCAAAATACTTGGTGCAAGTGTATGTCTTTGTTACTTGGTGTAAGTGTATGTCTTTGTTACTTGGTGTAAGTGTGCGTCTGTGTTACTGGGTATCAGTGTATGTCTTTGTTACTTGGTGTCAGTGTATGTCTTTGTTACTTGGTGTAAGTTGCGTCTGTGTCACTGGGTATCAGTGTATGTCTTTGTTACTTGGTGTAAGTGTGTGCCTTTGTTACTTGGTGTCAGTGTGTGTCTGTGTATGTCTTTGTTACTTGGTGTAAGTGTATGTCTTTGTTACTGGGTGTCAGTGGATGTCAAAATAGTTGGTGTAAGTGTATGTCTGTCTTCCTTGGTGTAAGTGAATGTTTTGTTACTAGGTGTAAGTGTTCGTCTGTGTTACTGGGTATCAGTGTATGTCTTTGTGACTTGGTGTCAGTGTATGTCTTTGTTACTTGGTGTAAGTGTGTGTCTGTGTTACTGGGTATCAGTGTATGTCTTTGTTACTTGGTGTCAGTGTATGTCAAAATACTTGGTGTAAGTGTATGTCTTTGTTACTTGGTGTAAATTTCTGTCTTTGTTACTTGGTGTCAGTGTATGTCTGTGTTACTTGGAGTAAGTGTGTGTCTTTGTTACTTCCTGTCAGTGTATGTCTTTATTACTTGGTGTAAGTGTGTGACTTTGTTACTTGGTGTCAGTGTGTGTCTGTGTTCCTGGGTGTCAGTGTATGTCTTTGTTACTTGGTGTAAGTGTATGTCTTTGTTACTTGGTGTAAGTGTGTGTCTGTGTTACTGGGTATCAGTGTATGTCTTTGTTACTTGGTGTCAGTGTATGTCAAAATACTTGGTTTAAGAGTATGTCTTTGTTACTTGGTGTAAATTTCTGTCTTTGTTGCTTGGTGTCAGTGTATGTCTGTGTTACTTGGAGTAAGTGTGTGTCTTTGTTACTTCTTGTCAGTGTATGTCTTTATTACTTGGTGTAAGTGTGTGTCTTTGTTACTTGGTGTCAGTGTGTGTCTGTGTTCCTGGGTGTCAGTGTATGTCTTTGTTACTTGGTGTAAGTGTATGTCTTTGTTACTTGTTGTCCGTGGATGTCTTTGTTACTGGGTGTCAGTGGAGGTCAAAATAGTTGGTGTAAGTGTTTGTCTGTCTTACTTGGTGAAAGTGAATGTTTTGTTACTAGGTGTAAGTGTTCGTCTGTGTTACTGGGTATCAGGAAATGTCTTTGTGACTTGGTGTCAGTGTATGTCTTTGTTACTTGGTGTCAGTGTATGTCTTTGTTACTGGGTGTCAGTGCGTGTCTTTGTGACTTGGTGTCAGTGTATGTCTTTGTTACTTGGTGTAAGTGTGTGTCTGTGTTACTGGGTATCAGTGTATGTCTTTGTTACTTGGTGTCAGTGTATGTCAAAATACTTGGTGCAAGTTTATGTCTTTGTTACTTGCTGTCAGTGTATGTCTGTGTTACTTGGTGTAAGTGTGTGTCTTTGTTACTTCTTGTCAGTGTCTGTCTTTGTTACTTGGTGTAAGTGTGTGTCTTTGTTACTTGGTGTCAGTTTGTGTCTGTGTTCCTGGGTGTCAGTGTATGTCTTTGTTACTTGGTGTAAGTGTATGTCTTTGTTACTTGGTGTCAGTGTATGTTTTTGTGACTTGTTGTCAGTGGATTTCTTTGTTACTGGGTTTCAGTGTATGTCTTTGTGACTTGGTGTAATTGTTTGTCAAAATACTTGGTGCAAGTGTATTTCTGTGCTACTTGGTGTAAGTGTATGTCTGTGTTACTGGGTATCAGTGTATGTCTTTGTTACTTGGTGTAAGTGTGCGTCTGTGTTACTGGGTATCAGTGTATGCCTTTGTTACTTGGTGTCAGTGTATGTCTTTGTTACTTGATGTAAGTTGCGTCTGTGTCACTGGGTATCAGTGTATGTCTTTGTTACTTGGTGTCAGTGCATGTCTTTGTTACTTGGTGTAAGTGTGTGTCTGTGTTACTGGGGGTTAGTGTGTGTCTGTGTTACTTGGTGTAAGTGTGTGTCTTTGTTACTTGGTGTCCGTGTGTGTCTGTGTTACTGGGTGTCAGTGTATGTCTTTGTTACTGGGTGTCAGTGTATGTCTTTGTTACTTGGTGCAAGTGTGTGTCTGTGTTACTGGGTATCAGTGTGTGTCTTTGTTACTTGGTGAAAGTGTGTGTCTGTGTTACTGGGTGTCAGTGTATGTATTTGTTACTTGGTGTAAGTGTATGTCAAAATACTTGGTGTCAGTGTATGTCTGTGTTACTTGGTGTAATTAAATGTCTTTGTTACTTGGTGTCAGTGTATGTCTTTGTTACTTGGTGTAAGTGTACGACTGTGTTGCTGGGTATCAGTGTGTGTCTTTGTTACTGGGTGTCATTGTGTTTGTTTGTGATACTGGGTGTCAGTGTGTGTCTGTGTTACTTGGTGTAGGTGTGTGTCTTTGTGACTTGGTGTCCGTGTGTGTCTGTGTTATTGGTTGTCAGTGTAAGTTTTTGTTACTGGGTGTCAGTGTATGTCTTTGTTACTTGGTGTAAGTGTGTGTCTGTGTTACTGGGTATCAGTGTTTGTCTTTGTTACTTGGTGTAAGTGTGTGTCTGTGTTACGGGGTATCAGTGTATGTCTTTGTTACTGTGTATCAGTGTATGTCTTTGTGACTTGGTGTCAGTGTATGTCTTTGTTACTGGGTGTCAGTGTGTGTCTTTGTGACTTGGTGTTAGTGTATGTCTTTGTTACTTGGTGTCAGTGTATGTCTTTGTTACTGGGTGTAAGTGTGTGTCTGTGTTACTGGGTATCAGTGTATCTCTTTGTTACTGGGTATCAGTGTATGTCTTTGTGACTTGGTGTCAGTGTATGTCTTTGTTACTGGGTGTCAGTGTGTGTCTTTGTGACTTGGTGTCAGTGTATGTCTTTGTTACTTGGAGTAAGTGTGTGTCTGTGTTACTGGGTATCAGTGTATGTCTTTATTACTTGGTGTAAGCGTGTGTCTGTGTTACTGGGTATCAGTGTGTGTCTTTGTTACTTGGTGTAAGTGTGTGTCTGTGTTAGTGGGTATCAGTGTAGTTCTTTGTTACTGGGTATCAGTGTATGTCTTTGTGACTTGGTTTCAGTGTATGTCTTTGTTACTGGGTGTCAGTGTGTGTCTTTGTGACTTGGTGTCAGTGTATGTCTTTGTTACTTGGTGTAAGTGTGTGCCTGTGTTACTGGGTATCAGTTTATGTCTTTGTTACTTGATGTCAGTGTATGTCTTTGTTACTGGGTGTCAGTTTGTGTCTTTGTGACTTCGTGTCACTGTATGTCTTTGTTACTTGGTGTACGTGTGTGTCTGTGTTACAGGGTATCAGCGAATGTCTTTGTTACTTGGTGTCAGTGTATGTCAAAATACTTGGTGTAAGTGTATGTCTTTGTTACTTGGTGTAATTTTCTGTCTTTGTTACTTGGTGTCAGTGTATGTCTGTGTTACCTGGTGTAAGTATGTGTCTTTGTTACTTCTTGTCAGTGTATGTCTTTGTTACTTGGTGTAATTGTGTGTCTTTGTTACTTGGTGTCAGTGTGTGTCTGTGTTCCTGGGTGTCAGTGTATGGCTTTGTTACTTGGTGTAAGTGAATTTCTTTGTTACTTGGTGTCAGTGTAAGTGTTTGTGACTTGTTGTCAGTGGATGTCTTTGTTACTGGGTGTCAGTGTATGTCTTTGTTACTTGGTGTAAGTGTATGTCAAATAGTTGGTGTCAGTGTATGTCTGTGTTACTTGGTGTTAGTGTATGCCTTTGTTACTTGTTGTAAGTGTGCGTCTGTGTTACTGGGTATCAGTGTATGTCTTTGTTACTGGGTATCAGTGTATGTCTTTGTGACTTGGTTTCAGTGTATGTCTTTGTTACTGGGAGTCAGTGTGTGTCTTTGTGACTTGGTGTCAGTGTATGTCTTTGTTACTTGGTGTAAGTGTGTGTCTGTGTTACTGGGTATCAGTGTATGTCTTTGTTACTTGTTGTCAGTGTATGTCTGTGTTACTGGGTGTCAGTGTGTGTCTTTGTGACTTGGTGTCAGTGCATGTCAAAATACTTGGTGCAATTGTATGTCTTTGTTACATTGTGTCAGTGTATGTCTGTGTTTCTTGGTGTAAGTGTGTGTTTGTGTTACTGGGTATCAGGGTATGTCTTTGTTACTTGATGTCAGTGTATGTCTTTGTTACTGGGTGTCAGTGTGTGTCTTTGTGACTTCGTGTCAGTGTATGTCTTTGTTACTTGGTGTAAGTGTGTGTCTGTGTTACTGGGTATCAGTGAATGTCTTTGTTACTTGGTGTCAGTGTATGTCAAAATACTTGGTTTAAGTGTATTTCTTTGTTACTTGGTGTACTTTTCTGTCTTTGTTACTTGGTGTCAGTGCATGTCTTTGTACTGGGTATCAGTGTATGTCTTTGTGACTTGGTGTCAGTGTATGTCTTTGTTTCTGGGTGTCAGTGAGTGTCTTTGTGATTTGGTGTCTTTGTATGTCTTTGTTACTTGGTGTAAGTGTGTGTCTGTGTTACTGGGTATCAGTGTATGTCTTTATTACTTGTTGTCGGTGTATGTCTTTGTTACTGGGTGTCAGTGTGTGTCTTTGTGACTTGGTGTCAGTGCATGTCAAAATACTTGGTGCAAGTGTATGTCTTTGTTACTTTGTGTCAGTGTATGTCTGTGTTACTTGGTGTAAGTGTGTGTCTTTGTTACTTCTTGTCAGTGTATGTCTTTGTTACTTGGTGTAAGTGTGTGTCTTTGTTACTTGGTGTCAGTGTGTGTCTGTGTTCCTGGGTGTCAGTGTATGTATTTGTTACTTGGTGTAAGTGTATGTCTTTGTTACTTGTTGTCAGTGTATGTTTTTGTGACTTGTTGTCAGTGGATTTCTTTGTTACTGTGTTTCAGTGTATGGCTTTGTGACTTGGTGTAATTGTATGTCGAAATTCTTGGTCGAAGTATATGTCTGTGTTACTTGGTGGAAGTGTATGTCCTTGTTAGTTTGTGTAAGTGTGCGTCTGTGTTACTGGGTATCAGTGTATGTCTTTGTTACTTGGTGTCAGTGTATGTCTTTGTTACTTGGTGTAAGTTGCGTCTGTGTCACTGGGTATCAGTGTATGTCTTTGTTACTTGGTGTCAGTGCATGTCTTTGTTACTTGGTGTAAGTGTGTGTCTGTGTTACTGGGGGTCAGTGTGTGTCTGTGTTACTTGGTGTCCATGTGTGTCTGTGTTACTGGGTGTCAGTGTATGTCTTTGTTACTGGGTGTCAGTGTATGTCTTTGTTACTTGGTGTAAGTGTGTGTCTGTGTTACTGGGTATCAGTGTGTGTCTTTGTTACTTGGTGAAAGTGTGTGTCTGTATTACTGGGTGTCAGTGTATGTCTTTGTTACTTGGTGTAAGTGTATGTCAAAATACTTGGTGTCAGTGTATGTCTGTGTTACTTGGTGTAAGTATATGTCATTGTTTCTTGGTGTAAGTGTGCGTCTGTGTTACTGGGTATCAGTGTATGTCTTTGTTACTTGGTGTCAGTGTATGTCTTTGTTACTTGGTGTAAGTGAGCGTCTGTGTTACTGGGTATCAGTGTATGTCTTTGTTACTTGGTGTAAGTGTGTGTCTTTGTTACTGGGTGTCAGTGTGTGTCTTTGTGACTTGGTGTCAGTGCATGTCAAAATACTTGGTGCAAGTGTATGTCTTTGTTACTTTGTGTCAGTGTATGTCTGTGTTACTTGGTGTAAGTGTGTGTCTTTGTTACTTCTTGTCAGTGTATGTCTTTGTTACTTGGTGTAAGTGTGTGTCTTTGTTACTTGGTGTCAGTGTGTGTCTGTGTTCCTGGGTGTCAGTGTATGTATTTGTTACTTGGTGTAAGTGTATGTCTTTGTTACTTGTTGTCAGTGTATGTTTTTGTGACTTGTTGTCAGTGGATTTCTTTGTTACTGTGTTTCAGTGTATGGCTTTGTGACTTGGTGTAATTGTATGTCGAAATTCTTGGTCGAAGTATATATCTGTGTTTCTTGGTGGAAGTGTATGTCTTTGTTACTTTGTGTAAGTGTGCGTCTGTGTTACTGGGTATCAGTGTATGTCTTTGTTACTTGGTGTCAGTGTATGTCTTTGTTAGTTGGTGTAAGTTGCGTCTGTGTCACTGGGTATCAGTGTATGTCTTTGTTACTTGGTGTCAGTGCATGTCTTTGTTACTTGGTGTAAGTGTGTGTCTGTGTTACTGGGGGTCAGTGTGTGTCTGTGTTACTTGGTGTCCATGTGTGTCTGTGTTACTGGGTGTCAGTGTATGTCTTTGTTACTGGGTGTCAGTGTATGTCTTTGTTACTTGGTGTAAGTGTGTGTCTGTGTTACTGGGTATCAGTGTGTGTCTTTGTTACTTGGTGAAAGTGTGTGTCTGTATTACTGGGTGTCAGTGTATGTCTTTGTTACTTGGTGTAAGTGTGTGTCTGTGTTACTGGGTATCAGTGTGTGTCTTTGTTACTTGGTGAAAGTGTGTGTCTGTATTACTGGGTGTCAGTGTATGTCTGTGTTACTTGGTGTAAGTATATGTCATTGTTTCTTGGTGTAAGTGTGCGTCTGTGTTACTGGGTATCAGTGTATGTCTTTGTTACTTGGTGTCAGTGTATGTCTTTGTTACTTGGTGTAAGTGAGCGTCTGTGTTACTGGGTATCAGTGTATGTCTTTGTTACTTGGTGTAAGTGTGTGTCTTTGTTACTGGGTGTCAGTGTGTTTGTTTGCGTTACTGGGTATCAGTGTGTGTCTGTGTATTTGGTGTAAGTGTGTGTCTTTGTTACTGGGTGTCAGTGTAAGTTTTTGTTACTGGGTGTCCGTGTATGTCTTTGTTACTTGGTGTAAGTGTGTGTCTGTGTTACTGGGTATCAGTGTGTGTCTTTGTTACTTGGTGTAAGTGTGCGTCTGTGTTACTGGGTCTCAGTGTATGTCTTTGTTACTGTGTATCAGTGTATCTCTTTGTGACTTTGTGTCAATCCATGTCTTTGTTACTGGGTGTCAGTTTAAGTCTTTGTTACTTGGTGTAAGTGTGTGTCTTTGTTACTTGGTGTAAGTGTGTGTCTGTGTTACTTGGTGTAAGTGTGTGTCTGTGTTACTTGGTATCAGTGTATGTCTTTGTTACTTGGTGTAAGTGTGTGTCTGTGTTACTGGGTATCAGTGTATGTCTTTGTTCCTTGGTGTCAGTGTATGTCTTTGTGAATTGCTGTCAGTGTATGGCTTTGTTACTGGGTGTCACTGTATGTCTTTGTGACTTTGTGTCAGTGCATGTCTTTGTTACTGGGTGTCAGTTTAAGTCTTTGTTACTGGGTGTCAGTGTGTGTCTTTGTTACTTGGTGTAAGTGTGTGCCTGTGTTACTGGGTATCAGTGTATGTCTTTGTTACTTGGTGTCAGTGTATGTCTTTGTTAATTGGTGTCAGTGTGTGTCTGTGTTACTGGGTATCAGTGTATGTCTTTCTGACTTGGTGTCAGTGCATGTCTTTGTTACTGGGTGTCAGTGTATGTCTTTGTTACTTGGTGTAAGTGTGTGTCTGTGTTACTGGGTATCAGTGTATGTCTTTGTGACTTGGTGTCAGTGTATGTCTTTGTTACTGGGTGTCAGTGTATGTCTTTGTGACTTGGTGTCAGTGTGTGTCTCTGTTAGTCTTTGTTACTTGGTGTCAGTGTCTGTCTGTGTATGTCTTTGTTACTGTGTGTCAGTGTTTCTCTATGTTAAAGGGTGTCAGTGTGTGTTTGTTTGTGTTACTGGTTGTCAGTGTGTGTCTGTGTTACTTGGTGTAAGTGTAGGTCTTTGTTTCTTGGTGTCAGTGGATGTCTTTGTTACTTGGTGTCAGTGTTTGTCTTTGTTACTTGGTGTAAGTGTGTGTCTGTGTTACTCGGTCTCAGTGTATGTCTTTGTTTCTTGGTGTCTGTGTATGTCTTTGTTACTTGGTGTCAGTGTATGTCTGTCTTACTGGGTATCAGTGCATGTCTTTGTTACAAGATGTCAGTGTTTGTCTGTGTTACTTGGTGTAAGTGTGTGTCTTTGTTACTTGGTGTAATTGTATGTCTTTGTTACTGGGTGTCAGTGTATGTCTTTGTTACTTGGTGTAAGTGTGTGTCTGTGTTACTGGGTATCAGTGTATGTCTTTGTGACTTGGTGTCAGTGTATGTCTTTGTTACTGGGTGTCAGTGTATCTCTTTGTGACTTGGTGTCAGTGTGTGTCTCTGTTAGTCTTTGCTACTTGGTGTCAGTGTCTGTCTGTGTATGTCTTTGTTACTGTGTGTCAGTGTTTCTCTATGTTACAGGGTGTCAGTGTGTGTTTGTTTGTGTTACTGGGTGTCAGTGTGTGTCTGTGTTACTTGGTGTAAGTGTAGGTCTTTGTTTCTTGGTGTCAGTGGATGTCTTTGTTACTTGGTGTCAGTGTTTGTCTTTGTTACTTGGTGTAAGTGTGTGTCTGTGTTACTGGGTCTCAGTGTATGTCTTTGTTTCTTGGTGTCTGTGTATGTCTTTGTTACTTGGTGTCAGTGTATGTCTGAGTTACTGGGTATCAGTGCATGTCTTTGTTACATGGTGTCAGTGTATGTCTATGTTACTTGGTGTAAGTGTGTGTATTTGTTACTTGGTGTAATTGTATGTCTTTGTTACTTGGTGTGAGTGGATGTCTTTGTTACTTGGTGGCAGTGTGTGTCTGTGTTACTTGGTGTAAGTGTGTTTCTGTGTAACTTGGTATCAGTATATGTCTTTGTTACTTGGTGTAAGTGTGTGTCTGTGTTACTGGGTAACAGTGTATGTCTTTGTTACTTGGTGTCAGTGTATGTCTGTGTTGCATGGTGTAAGTGTGTGTCTTTGTTACTTGGTGTAAGTTTATGTCTTTGTTACTTGGTGTCAGTGTATGTCTGTGTTACTTTGTGTAAGTGTTTGTCTTTGTTACATTGTGGAAGTGTGTGTCTGTGTTACTGGGTATCAGTGTATGTCTTTGTGACATGGAGTCAGTGTATGTCTATGTTACTGGGTGTCAGTGTATGTCTTTGTGACTTGGTGTCAGAGTGTGTCTCTGTTAGTCTTTGTTACTTTGTGTCAGTGTCTGTCTGTGTATGTCTTTGTTACTGTGTGTCAGTGTTTCTCTATGTTACTGGGTGTCAGTGTGTGTTTGTTTGTGTTACTGGGTGCCAGTGTGTGCCTGTGTTACTTGGTGTAAGTGTACGTCTTTGTTTCTTGGTGTCAGTGGATGTCTTTGTTACTTGGTGTCAGTGTTTGTCTTTGTTACTTGGTGTCAGTGTATGTCTTTGTTACTGGGTGTCAATGTATGTCTTTGTTACTTGTTGTAAGTGTGTGTCTGTGTTACTGGGTATCAGTGTATGTATTGGTTTCTTGGTGTCAGTGTATGTCTTTGTTACTTGGTGTCAGTGTATGTCAGTGTTGCTGGGTATCAGCGCATGTCTTTGTTACATGGTGTCAGTGTATGTCTGTGTTACTTGGTGTAAGTGTGTGTCTTTGTTACTTGGTGTAAGTTTATGTCTTTGTTACTTGGTGTCAGTGTATGTCTGTGTTACTTTGTGGAAGTGTTTGTCTTTGTTACTTGGTGTCAGTGTTTGTCTTTGATAATTGCTGTAAGTGTGTGTCTGTGTTACTGGGTAACAGTGTATGTCTTTGTTACTTGGTGTCAGTTTATGTCTGTGTTCCTTGGTGAAAATGTGTGTCTTTGTTACTTGATGTAATTGTATGTCTTTGTTACTTGGTGTCAGTGTATGTCTTTGTTACTTGGTGCAAGTGAGTGTTTGTGTTACTTGGTGTACGTGTATGTCTGTGTTACTTGGAATCAGTGTATGTCTGTGTTACTTGGTGTAAGTGTGTGTCTGTGTTACTTTGTAACAGTGCATGTCTTTGTTACTTGGTGTCAGGGTATGTCTGTGTTACTTGGTGTAAGTGTGTGTCTTTGTTATTTGGTGTAATTGTCTGTCTTTGTTACTTGGTGTCAGTGTATGTCTGTGTTACTTGGTGTAAGTGTTTTCTTTGTTACTTGGTGTCAGTGGATGTCTTTGTTGCTTGGTGTAAGTGTGTGTCTGTGTTACTGGATGTCTTTGTTACATGGTGTCAGTGTATGTCTTTGTGACTTGGTGTCAGTGTATGTCTTTGTTACTGGGTGTCACTGTATGTCTTTGTAACTTTGTCTCAGTGTATGTTTTTGTTACTGGGTGTCAGTTTATGACTTTGTTACTTGGTGTCAGTGTATGTCTCTGTTACTTGGTGTCAGTGTTTCTCTGTGTTACTTGGTGTAAGTGTGTGTCTTTGTTACTTGGTGTAAGAGTGTGTCTGTGTTAATGGGTATCAGTGTATGTCTTTGTTACTTGGTGTCAGTGTATGTCGTTGTTACTTGGTGTATGTGTGTGTCTTTGTTACTGGGTGTCAGTGTATGTCTTTGTTACTTGGTGTCAGTGTATGTCTGTGTTGCATAGTGTAAGTGTGTGTCTTTGTTACTTGGTGTCAGTGTTTGTCTTTGTTACATTGTGGAAGTGTGTGTCTGTGTTACTGGGTATCAGTTTATGTCTTTGTGACATGGAGTCAGTGTATGTCTATGTTACTGGGTGTCACTGTATGTCTTTGTGACTTGGTGTCAGAGTGTGTCTCTGTTAGTCTTTGTTACTTTGTGTCAGTGTCTGTCTGTGTATGTCTTTGTTACTGTGTGTCAGTGTTTCTCTATGTTACTGGGTGTCAGTGTGTGTTTGTTTGTGTTACTGGGTGCCAGTGTGTGCCTGTGTTACTTGGTGTAAGTGTACGTCTTTGTTTCTTGGTGTCAGATGATGTCTTTGTTACTTGGTGTCAGTGTTTGTCTTTGTTACTGGGTGTCAATGTATGTCTTTGTTACTTGTTGTAAGTGTGTGTCTGTGTTACTGGGTATCAGTGTATGTCTTTGTTTCTTGGTGTCAGTGTATGTCTTTGTTACTTGGTGTAAGTGTGTGTCTGTGTTACTGGGGGTCAGTGTGTGTCTGTGTTACTTGGTGTCCGTGTGTGTCTGTGTTACTTGGTGTCAGTGTATGTCTTTGTTACTGGGTGTCAATGTATGTCTTTGTTACTTGTTGTAAGTGTGTGTCTGTGTTACTGGGTATCAGTGTATGTCTTTGTTTCTTGGTGTCAGTGTATGTCTTTGTTACTTGGTGTCAGTGTATGTCTGTGTTGCTGGGTATCAGCGCATGTCTTTGTTACATGGTGTCAGTGTATGTCTGTGTTACTTGGTGTAAGTGTGTGTCTTTGTTACTTGGTGTTATTGTATATCTTTGTTACTTGGTGTAAGTGTGTGTCTGTGTTACTGGGGATCAGTGTATGTGTTTGTGACTTGGTGTCAGTGTATGTCTTTGTTACTGGGTGTCAGTGTATGTCTTTGTGACTTGGTGTCAGTGTGTGTCTTTGTTACTTGGTGCAAGTGAGTGTCTGTGTTACTTGGTGTAAGTGTGTGTCTGTGTTACTGGGTAACAGTGCATGTCTTTGTTACTTGGTGTCAGTGTATGTCTGTGTTACTTGGTGTAAGTGTGTGTCTTTGTTATTTGGTGTAATTGTCTGTCTTTGTTACTTGGTGTCAGTGTATGCCTGCGTTACTTGGTGTAAGTGGATGTCTTTGTTACTTGGTGTCAGTGGATGTCTTTGTTGCTGGGTGTAAGTGTGTGTCTGTGTTACTGGTTACCAGTGTCTGCCTTTGTTACTTGGTGTCAGTGTATGTCTTTGTGACTTGGTGTCAGTGTATGTCTTTGTTACTGGGTGTCACTGTATGTCTTTGTAACTTTGTCTCAGTGTATGTTTTTGTTACTGGGTGTCAGTTTATGACTTTGTTACTTGGTGTCAGTGTATGTCTCTGTTACTTGGTGTCAGTGTTTATCTGTGTTACTTGGTGTAAGTGGATGTCTTTGTTACTTGGTGTAAGAGTGTGTCTGTGTTCCTGGGTATCAGTGTATGTCTTTGTTACTTGGTGTAAGTGTATGTCGTTGTTACTTGGTGTATGTGTGTGTCTGTGTTCCTGGGTGTCAGTGTATGTCTTCGTCACTTGGTGTCAGTGTATGTCTGTGTTGCATAGTGTAAGTGTGTGTCTTTGTTACTTGGTGTAAGTGTATGTCTTTGTTACTTGGTGTCAGTGTATGTCTGTGTTACTTTGTGTAAGTGTTTGTCTTTGTTACTTGGTGTCAGTGTTTGTCTTTGTTACATTGTGGAAGTGTGTGTCTGTGTTACTGGGTATCAGTGTATGTCTTTGTGACATGGAGTCAGTGTATGTTTATGTTACTGGGTGTCAGTGTATGTCTTTGTGACTTGGTGTCAGAGTGTGTCTCTGTTAGTCTTTGTTACTTTGTGTCAGTGTCTGTCTGTGTATGTCTTTGTTACTGTGTGTCAGTGTTTCTCTATGTTACTGGGTGTCAGTGTGTGTTTGTTTGTGTTACTGGGTGCCAGTGTGTGCCTGTGTTACTTGGTGTAAGTGTACGTCTTTGTTTCTTGGTGTCAGTGGATGTCTTTGTTACTTGGTGTCAGTGTTTGTCTTTGTTACTTGGTGTCAGTGTATGTCTTTGTTACTGGGTGTCAATGTATGTCTTTGTTACTTGTTGTAAGTGTGTGTCTGTGTTACTGGGTATCAGTGTATGTCTTTGTTTCTTGGTGTCAGTGTATGTCTTTGTTACTTGGTGTCAGTGTATGTCTGTGTTGCTGGGTTTCAGCGCATGTCTTTGTTGCATGGTGTCAGTGTATGTCTGTGTTACTTGGTGTAAGTGTGTGTCTTTGTTACTTGGTGTTATTGTATGTCTTTGTTACTTGGTGTAAGTGTGTGTCTGTGTTACTGGGGATCAGTGTATGTGTTTGTGACTTGGTCTCAGTGCATGTCTTTGTTACTATGTGTCAGTGTATGTCTTTGTTACTTGGTGTAAGTGTGTGTCTGTGTTTCTGGGTATCAGTGTAGGTCTTTGTGACTTGGTGTCAGTGTATGTCTTTGTTACTGGGTGTCAGTGGATGTCTTTGTGACTTGGTGTCAGTGTGTGTCTTTGTTACTTGGTGCAAGTGAGTGTTTGCGTTACTTGGTGTAAGTGTGTGTCTGTGTTACTTGGAATCAGTGTATGTCTGTGTTACTTGGTGTAAGTGTGTGTCTGTGTTACTGGGTAACAGTGCATGTCTTTGTTACTTGGTGTCAGTGTATGTCTGTGTTACTTGGTGTAAGTGGATGTCTTTGTTACTTGGTGTCAGTGGATGTCTTTGTTGCTTGGTGTAAGTGTGTGTCTGTGTTACTGGTTACCAGTGTCTGCCTTTGTTACTTGGTGTCAGTGTATGTCTTTGTGACTTGGTGTCAGTGTATGTCTTTGTTACTGGGTGTCAGTGTGTGACTGTGTTAGTTGGTGTCAGTGTATGTCTTTGTTACTTTTTGTAAGTGTGTGTCTGTGTTACTGGGTATCAGTGTCTGTCTTTGTTACTTGGTGTAAGTGTGTGTCTTTGTTACTTGGTGTAATTGTATGTCTTTGTTACTTGGTGTCAGTGTATGTCTGTGTTACTTGGTGTTAGTGTATGTCTTTGCTACTTGGTGTAAGTGTGTGTCTGTGTTACTTGTTGTCAGTGTGTGTCTGTGTTCCTGGGTATCAGTGTATGTCTTTGTTACTTGGTGTCAGTATATGTCTTTGTTACTTGGTGTAAGTGTGTGTCTGTGTTACTGGGTATCAGTGTATGTCTTTGTTACTTGGTGTCAGTGTATGTCTGTGTTACTTGGTGTAAGTGTGTGTCTGTGTTACTGGGTGACAGTGTTTGTCTATGTTACTGGGTATCAGTGTATGTCTTTGTTACTTGGTGTCAGTGTCTGTCAAAATACTTGGTGTAAGTGGGTGTCTTTGTTACTTGGTGTAATTGTCCGTCTGTGTTACTTGGTGTAAGTGTACGTCTTTGTTACTTGGTGTAATTGTATGTCTTTGTTACTTGGTGTCAGTGTGTGTCTTTGTTACTGGGTATCAGTATATGTCTTTGTGACTTGGTATCAGTGTATGTCTTTGTGACTTGGTGTCAGTGTATGTCTTTGTTACTGGGTGTCAGTGTGTGACTGTGTTAGTTGGTGTCAGTGTATGTCTTTGTTACTTGGTGTAAGTGTGTGTCTGTGTTACTGGGTATCAGTGTCTGTCTTTGTTACCTGGTGTAAGTGTGTGTCTTTGTTACTTGGTGTAATTGTATATCTTTGTTACTTGGTGTCAGTGTATGTCTGTGTTACTTGGTGTTAGTGTATGTCTTTGCTACTTGGTGTAAGTGTGTGTCTGTGTTAATTGTTGTCAGTGTGTGTCTGTGTTCCTGGGTATCAGTGTATGTCTTTGTTACTTGGTGTCAGTATATGTCTTTGTTACTTGGTGTAAGTGTGTGTCTGTGTTACTGGGGATCAGTGTATGTCTTTGTTACTTGGTGTCAGTGTATGACTGTGTTACTTGGTGTAAGTGTGTGTCTGTGTTACTGGGTGACAGTGTGTGTCTATGTTACTGGGTATCAGTGTATGTCTTTGTTACTTGGTGTCAGTGTCTGTCAAAATACTTGGTGTAAGTGTATGTCTTTGTTACTTGGTGTAATTGTCTGTCTTTGTTACTTGGTGTCAGTGTACGTCTGTGTTACCTGGTGTCAGTGTGTTTGTTTGTGTTACTGGGTGTCATTGTGTGTCTGTGTTACTTGGTTTAAGTCTGTGTCTTTGTTACTTGGTGTCCGTATGTGTCTGCGTTACTGGGTGTCAGTGTATGTCTTTGTTTCTGGGTGTCAATGTATGACTGTGTTACTTGGAGTAAGTGTGTGTCTGTGTTACTGGGTATCAGTGTATGTCTTTGTGACTTGGTGTCAGTGTATGTCTTTGTTACTGGGTGTCAGTGTGTGTCTTTGTGATTTGGTGTCAGTGTGTGTCTGCGTTACTGGGTATCAGTGTATGTCTTTGTTACTTGGTGTCAGTGTCTGTCAAAATACTTGGTGTCAGTGTATGCCTTTGTTGCTTGCAGTCAGTGTATGTCTTTGTTACTTGGTGTCAGTGTGTGTCTGTGTTACTGGGCATCAGTGTATGTCTTTGTGACTTGGTGTCAGTGTCTGTCTTCTTTACTGGGTGTCAGTGTGTCTCTGTGTTACTGGGAGTCAGTGTGTGTTTGTTTGTGTTCGTGGGTATCAGTGTATGTCTTTGTGACTTGGTATCAGTGTATGTCTTTGTTACTGGGTGTCAGTGTGTGTCTGTGTTACTTGGTGTAAGTGTATGTCTTTGTTACTTGGTGTCCGTGTGTGTCTGTGTTACTTGGTGTCAGTGTATGTCTTCGTTACTTGGTGTCAGTGTATGTCTTTGTTACTTGGTGTAAGTGTGTGTCTGTGTTACTGGGTATCAGTGTCTGTCTTTGATACTTGGTGCAAGTGTGTGCCTGTGTTACAGGGTATCAGTGCATGTCTTTGTTACTTGGTGTCAGTGTATGTCTGTGTTACTTGGTGTAAGTGTGCGTCTGTGTTAATGGGTATCATGTATGCCTTTGTTACTTGGTGTCAGTGTATGTCAAAATACTTGGCGTAAGTGGGTGTCTTTGTTACTTGGTGTAATTGTCTGTCTTTGTTACTTGGTGTCAGTGTGTGTCTGCGTTACTGGGTATCAGTGTATGTCTTTGTTACTTGGTGTCAGTGTCTGTCAAAATACTTGGCGTCAGTGTATGCCTTTGTTGCTTGCAGTCAGTGTATGTCTTTGTTACTTGGTGTCAGTGTGTGTCTGTGTTACTGGGTATCAGTGTATGTCTTTGTGACTTGGTGTCAGTGTATGTCTTTGTTACTGGGTGTCAGTGTGTGTCTGTGTTACTTGGTGTCAGTGTATCAGTGTTTCTCTGTGTGACTGGGTGTCAGTGTGTGTTTGTTTGTGTTACTGGGTGTCAGTGACACTAGGTGTCAGTATTTAGTTTAGTTGAGAGATACAGCACTTAAACAGGCCCTTCGGCCCGCCGTGTCTGTGCCGACCATCAACCACCCATTTATACTAATCCTACACGAATCCCGTATTCCTATCACATCACCACCTATCAACTATATATTTCCCTACCACCTACCTATACTAGGGCCAATTTATGATGGCCAATTAACATATCAACCTGCAAGTCTTTAGCATGTGGGAGGAAACCGGAGCACCCGGAGCAAACCCACGCAGACACAGGGAGAACATGCAAACTCCGCACAGGCAGTACCCAGAATCGAACCCGGGTCCCTGGAGCTGTGAGGCTGCGGTGCTAACCAATGCGCCAATGTCCCCCCCCCCCCCCCCCCCCCGCAGTGTGTGCCTTTGTTACTTGGTGTCAGTGTGTGCCTGTGTTACTGGGCATCAGTGTATGTCTTTGTGACTTGGTGTCAGTGTCTGTCTTCTTTACTGAGTGTCAGTGTGTCTCTGTGTTACTGGGAGTCAGTGTGTGTTTGTTTGTCTTCGTGGGTATCAGTGTATGTCTTTGTGACTTGGTATCAGTGTATGTCTTTGTTACTGGGTGTCAGTGTGTGTCTGTGTTACTTGGTGTAAGTGTATGTCTTTGTTACTTGGTGTCCGTGTGTGTCTGTGTTACTTGGTGTCAGTGTATGTCTTCGTTACTTGGTGTCAGTGTATGTCTTTGTTACTTGGTGTAAGTGTGTGTCTGTGTTACTGGGTATCAGTGTCTGTCTTTGATACTTGGTGTAAGTGTGTGCCTGTGTTACAGGGTATCAGTGCATGTCTTTGTTACTTGGTGTCAGTGTATGTCTGTGTTACTTGGTGTAAGTGTGCGTCTGTGTTAATGGGTATCATGTATGCCTTTGTTACTTGGTGTCAGTGTATGTCAAAATACTTGGCGTAAGTGGGTGTCTTTGTTACTTGGTGTAATTGTCTGTCTTTGTTACTTGGTGAAAGTGTACGTCTTTGTTACCTGGTGTAATTGTATGTCTTTGTTACTTGGTGTCAGTGTGTGTCTGTGTTACTGGGTATCAGTATATGTCTTTGTGACTTGGTATCAGTGTATGTCTTTGTGACTTGGTGTCAGTGTAAGTCTTTGTTACTGGGTGTCAGTGTGTGACTGTGTTAGTTGGTGTCAGTGTATGTCTTTGTTACTTGGTGTAAGTGTGTATCTGTGTTACTGTGTATCAGTGTCTGTCTTTCTTACTTGGTGTAAGTGTGTGTCTGTGTTACTGGGTATCAGTGTATGTCTTTTTTACTTGGTGTCAGTGTATGTCTGTGTTACTTGGTGTAATTGTGTGTCTGTGTTACTGGGTGTCAGTGTGTGTCTGTGTTACTTGGTGTAAGTGTGTGTCTTTGTTACTTGGTGTCCGTGTGTGTCTGTGTGACTTGGTGTAAGTTTGTGTCTTTGTTACTTGGTGTAATTGTATGTCTTTGTTACTTGGTGTCAGTGTATGTCTGTGTTACTTGGTGTAAGTGTATGTCTTTGTTACTTGGTGTCAGTGTATGTCTGTGTTACTTGGTGTAAGTGTGCGTCTGTGTTACTGGGTATCAGTGTTTGTCTTTGTTACTTGGTGTCAGTGTATGTCTGTGTTGCTTGTTGTAAGTGTGTGTCTGTGTTACCGGATGTCAGTGTCTGTCTTTGTTACTTGGTGTAAGTGTGTGTCTGTGTTACTGGGCATCAGTGTATGTCTTTTTTACTTGGTGTCAGTGTTTGTCTGTGTTACTTGGTGTAATTGTGTGTCTGTGTTACTGGGTGTCAGTGTGTGTCTGTGTTACTTGGTGTAAGTGTGTGTCTTTGTTACTTGGTGTCCGTGTGTGTCTGTGTGACTTGGTGTAAGTGTGTGTCTGTGTTACTTTGTGTAATTCTATGTCTTTGTTACTTGGTGTCAGTGTATGTCTGTGTTACTTGGTGTAAGTGTGTGTCTTTGTTACTTGGTGTAATTTTATGTCTTTGTTACTTGGTGTCAGTGTATGTCTGTGTTACTTGGTGTAAATGTATGTCTTTGTTACTTGGTGTAAGTGTGTGTCTGTGTTACATGGTGTCAGTGTGTGTCTGTGTTACTGGGTATCAGTGTATGTCTTTGTTGCTTGGTGTCTGTGTATGTCGGTGTTGCTTGTTGTAAGTGAGTGTCTGTGTTACCGGGTGTCAGTGTCTGTCTTTGTTACTTGGTGTAAGTGTGTGTCTGTGTTACTGGGTATCAGTGTATGTCTTTTTTACTTGGTGTCAGTGTTTGTCTGTGTTACTTGGTGTAATTGTGTGTCTGTGTTACTGGGTGTCAGTGTGTGTCTGTGTTACTTGGTGTAAGTGTGTGATTTTGTTACTTGGTGTCCGTGTGTGTCTGTGTGACTTGGTGTAAGTGTGTGTCTGTGTTACTTTGTTTAATTCTATGTCTTTGTTACTTGGTGTCAGTGTATGTCTGTGTTCCTTGGTGTAAGTGTGTGTCTTTGTTACTTGGTGTAATTTTATGTCTTTGTTACTTGGTGTCAGTGTATGTCTGTGTTACTTGGTGTATGTGTATGTCTTTTTTACTTGGTGTAAGTGTGTGTCTGTGTTACATGGTGTCAGTGTGTGTCTGTGTTACTGGATATCAGTGTATGTCTTTGTTACTTGGTGTCAGTGTATGTCTGTGTTGCTTGGTGTAAGTGTGTGTCTGTGTTACTGGGTATCAGTGTCTGTCTTTGTTACTTGGTGCAAGTGTGTGTCTGTGTTACTGGGTATCAGTGTATGTCTGTGTTACTGGGTGTCCGTGTGTGTCTGTGTTTCTGGGTGTCTGTGTATGTCTTTGTTACTGGGTGTCAGTGCATGTTTTTGTAACTTGGTGTAAGTCTGTGTCTGTGTTACTGGGTATCAGTGTATGTCTTTGTGACTTGGTATCAGTGTATGTCTTTGTTACTGGGTGTCAGTGTGTGTCTGTGTTACTGGGTATCAGTATATGTCTTTGTGACTTGGTATCAGTGTATGTCATTGTTACTGGGTGTCAGTGTGTGTCTGTGTTACTTGGTGTAAGTGTATGTCTTTGTTACTTGTTGTAAGTGTGTGTCTGTGTTACTGGGTGTCAGTGTATGTCTTTGTTACTTGGTGTCAGTGTATGTCTTTGTTACTTGGTGTAAGTGTGTGCCTGTGTTACAGGGTATCAGTGCATGTCTTTGCTACTTGGTGTCAGTGTATGTCTGTGTTACTTGGTGTAAGTGTGTGTCTGTGTTAATGGGTATCATGTATGCCTTTGTTACTTGGTGTCAGTGTATGTTAAATTACTTGGTGTAACTGGGTGTCTTTGTTACTTGGTGTAATTGTCTGTCTTTGTTACTTGGTTTAAGTGTATGTTTTTGTTACTTGGTGTCAGTGTATGTCTTTGTTACTTGGTGTCAGTGTGTGTCTGTGTTACTGGGTATCAGTATATGTCTTTGTGACTTGGTATCAGTGTATGTCTTTGTGACTTGGTGTCAGTGTATGTCGTTGTTACTGGGTGTCAGTGTGTGACTGTGTTAGTTGGTGTCAGTGTATGTCTTTGTTACTTGGTGTAAGTGTGTGTCTGTGTTACTGGGTATCAGTGTCTGTCTTTGTTACTTGGTGTAAGTGTGTGTCTTTGTTACTTGGTGTAATTGTATGTCTTTGTTACTTGGTGGCAGTGTCTGTCTGTGTTAATTGGTGTTAGTGTATGTCTCTGTTACTTGGTGCAAGTGTGTGTCTGTGTTACTTGGTGTAAGTGTGTGTCTGTGTTCCTGGGTATCAGTGTATGTCTTTGTTACTTGGTGTCAGTATATGTCTGTGTTACTTGGTGTAAGTGTGTGTCTGTGTTACTGGGTATCAGTGTATGTCCTTGCTACTTGGTGTCAGTGTATGTCTTTGTTACTGGGTGTCAGTGTATGTCTTTGTTACTTGTTGTAAGTGTGTGTCTGTGTTACTGGGTATCTGTGTATGTCTTTGTTACTTGGTGTCAGTGTATGTCAAAATACTTGGTGTAGGTGTATGTCTTTGTTACTTGGTGTAATTGTCTGTCTTTGTTACTTGGTGTCAGTGCATGTCTGTGTTACTTGGTGTAAATGTGTGTCTGTGTTCCTGGGTATCAGTGTATGTCTTTGTTACTTGGTGTCAGTATATGTCTGTGTTACTTGGTGTAAGTTTGTGTCTGTGTTACTGGGTATCAGTGTATGTCTCTGTTACTTGGTGTCAGTGTGTGTCTGTGTTACTTGGTGTAAGTGTGTGTCTTTGTTACTTGGTTTCCGTGTGTGTCTGTGTGACTTGGTGTAAGCGTGTGTCTGTGTTACTTGGTGTAAGTGTGTGTCTTTGTTACTTGGTGTAATTGTATCTCTTTGTTACTTGGTGTCAGTGTATGTCTGTGTTGCTTGCTGCAAGTGTGTGTCTCTGTTCCTGGGTATCAGTGTCTGTCTTTGTTACTTGCTGTAAGTGTGTGTCTGTTTTACTGGGTGTCAGTGTATGTCTTTGTTACTTGGTGTCAGTGTATGTCTGTCTTACTTGGTGTAAGTGTGTGTCTGTGTTACTGGGTGTCAGTGTGTGTCTGTGTTACTTGGTGTAAGTGTGTGTCTTTTTTACTTGGTGTCAGTGTGTGTCTGTGTGACTTGGTAAGTGTGTGTCTGTGTTACTTGGTGTAATTGTATGTCTTTGTTACTTGGTGCAAGTGTGTGTCTGTGTTACTTGGTGTCAGTGTGTGTCTGTGTTCCTGGGTATCAGTGTATGTCTTTGTTACTTGGTGTCAGTGCATGTCTGTGTTACTTGGTGTAAGTGTGTGTCTGTGTTACTGGGTATCAGTGCATGTCTTTGTTATTTGGTGTCAGTGTATGTCTGTGTTGCTTGGTGTAAGTGTGTGTCTGTGTTACTGGGTATCAGTGTCTGTCTTTGTTACTTGGTGTAAGTGTGTGTCTTTGCTACTTGGTGTAAGTGTGTGTCTTTGTTACTTGGTGTAAGTGTGCGTCTGTGTTACAGGGTATCAGTGTATGTCTTTGTTACTTGGTGTCAGTGTATGTCTGTGCTGCTTGGTGTAAGTGTGTGTCTGTGTTACTGGGTATCAGTGTCTGTCTTTGTTACTTGGTGTAATTGTGTGTCTGTGTTACTGGGTATCAGTGTATGTCTTTGTTACTTGTTGTCAGTGTATGTCTGTGTTACTTGGTGTAAGTGTGTGTCTTTGTTACTTGGTGTCAGTGTGTGTCTGTGTGACTTGCTGTAAGTGTGTGTCTGTGTTACTTGGTGAAATTGTATGTCTTTGTTACTTGGTGTAAGTGTGTGTCTGTGTTACTTGGGGTAAGAGTGTGTCTGTGTTCCTGGGTATCAGTGTGTGTCTTTGTTACTTGGTGTCAGTGCATGTCTGTGTTACTTGGTGTAAGTGTGTGTCTGTGTTACTGGGTATCAGTGTATGTCTTTGTTACTTGGTGTCAGTGTATGTCTGTGTTGCTTGGTGTAAGTGTGTGTCTGTGTTACTTGGTGTCTGTGTATGTCTGCGTTACCTGGTGTCAGTGTGTTTGTTTGTGTTACTGGGTGTCAGTTTGTGTCTGTGTTCCTTCGTGTAAGTTTGTGTCTTTGTTACTTGGTGTCCGTGTGTGTCTGCGTTACTGGGTGTCAGTGTATGTCTTTGTTACTGGATGTCAGTGTATGTCTGTGTTACTTGGTGTAAGTGTATGTCTGTGTTACTGGGTATCAATGTATGTCTTTGTGACTTGGTGTCAGTGTATGTCTTTGTTACTGGGTGTCAGTGTGTGTCTTTGTGACTTGGTGTCAGTGTGTGTCTTTGTTACTTGGTGTAAGTGTGTGTCTGCGTTAATGGGTATCAGTGTATGTCTTTGTTATTTGGTGTCAGTGTATGTCAAAATACTTGGTGTAAGTGTATGTCTTTGTTACTTGGTGTCAGTGTATGTCTGTGTTGCTTGGTGTAAGTGTGTGTCTGTGTTACTGGGTATCAGTGTCTGCCTTGATACTTGGTCTAAGTGTGTGTCTGTGTTACTGGGTATCAGTGTATGTCTGTGTTACTGGGTGTCAGTGTGTGTCTGTGTTACTTGGTGTAAGTGCGTGTCTTTGTTACTTTGTGTCCTTGTGTGTCTGTGTTACTGGGTGTCAGTGTATGTGTTTGTTACTGGGTGTCAGTGCATGTCTTTGTTACTTGGTGTAAGTGTGTGTCTGTGTTACTGGGTATCTGTGTCTGTCTTTGTTACTTGGTGTAAGTGTATGTCTGTGTTACTGGGTATCAGTGTATGTCTTTGTTACTTGGTGTCAGTGTATGTCTTTGTTTCTTGGTGTAAGTGTGTGTCTGTGTTACTGGGTATCAGTGTATGTCTTTGTGACTTGGTATCTGTGTATGCCTTTGTTACTGGGTGTCAGTGTGTGTCTTTGTGACTTGGTGTCAGTGTATGTCTTTGTTACTTGGTGTAAATGTGTGTCTGTGTTACTGGGTATCAGTGTATGTCTTTGTTACTTGGTGTCAGTGTATGTCAAAATACTTGGTGAAAGTGTATGTCTTTGTTACTTGGTGTAATTGTCTGTCTTTGTTAGTTGGTGTAAGTATATGTCTTTGTTACTTGGTGTCAGTGTATGTCTTTGCTACTTGGTGTCAGTGTATGTCATTGTGACTTGGTGTCAGTGTATGTCTGTGTTACTGTTTATTAGTGCTTCTCTGTGTAACTGGGTGTCAGTGTGTGTTTGTTTGTGTTACTGGGTGTCAGTGTATGTCTATGTTACTTGGTGTAAGTGTGTGTCTGTGTTACTGGGTGTCAGTGTCTGTCTTTGTAACTTGGTGTCTGTGCATCTCTGTGTTACTGTTTATTAGTGCTTCTCTGTGTTACTGGGTGTCAGTGTGTGTTTGTTTGTGTTACTTGGTGTCAGTGTATGTCTTTGTTACTTGGTGTATGTGTGTGTCTTTGATACTTGGTGTAATTGTATGTCTTTGTTACTTGGTGTCAGTGTATGTCTGTGTTACGTGGTGCAAGTGTATGTCTTTGTTACTCGGTGTAAGTGTGTGTCTGTGTTACTTGGTGTAAGTGTGTGTCTGTGTTACTGGATATCTGTGTATGTCTTTGTTACTTGGTGTCAGTGTATGTCTGTGTTACTTGGTATAAGTGTGTGTCTGTGTTACTGGGTGTCAGTGTGTGTCTGTGTTACTTGGTGTAAGTGTGTGTCTTTGTTACTTGGTGTCCGTGTGTGTCTCTGTTACTGGGTGTCAGTGCATGTCTTTGTTACTTTGTGTCAGTGCATATCTGTGTTACTTGGTGTAAGTGTGTGTCTTTGTTACTTGGTGTATTTGTATGTCTTTGTTACTTGGTGTAAGTGTGTGTCTGTGTTACTTGGTGTAGGTGTGTGTCTGTGTTCCTGGGTATCAGTGTATGTCTTTGTTACTTGGTGTCAGTGTATGTCTGTGTTACTTGGTGTAAGTGTGTGTCTGTGTTACTGGGTATCACTGTATGTCTTGGTTACTTTGTGTCATTGTATGTTTGCGTTGCTTGGTGTAAGTGTGTATCTATGTTACTTGGTGTAAGTATGTGTCTGTGTTACTGGGTGTCAGAGTGTGTCTGTGTTCCTTGGTGCTAGTGTGTGTCGTTGTTGCTTGGTGTCCGTGTGTGTCTGTGTTTCTGGGTGTCTGTGTATGTCGTTGTTACTGGGTGTCAGTGTATGTTTTTGTTACTTGGTGTAAGTCTGTGTCTGTGTTACTGGGTATCAGTGTCTGCATTTGTTACTTGGTGTCAGTGTCTGTCTTTGTTACTTGGTGTAAGAGTGTGTCTGTGTTACACGGTATCAGTGTGTGTCTGTGTCCCTTGGTGCTAGTGTGTGTCGTTGTTACTTGGTGTCCGTGTGTGTCTGTGTTACTGGGTGTCTGTGTATGTCTTTGTTACTGGGTGTCAGTGTATGTTTTTGTTACTTGGTGTAAGTCTGTGTCTGTGTTACTGGGTATCAGTGTCTGTATTTGTTACTTGGTGTCAGTGTATGTCTTTGTTACTTGGTTTAAGTGTGTGTCTGTGTTACTGGTTGTCAGTGTATGTCTTTGTGACTTGGTGTCAGTGTATGTCTTTGTTTCTGGGTGTCAGTGTGTGTCTTTGTGACTTGGTATCAGTGTATGTCTTTGTTACTTGTTGTAAGTGTGTGTCTGTGTTACTGGGTATCAGTGTATGTCTTTGTTACTGGGTGTCAGTGTTTGTCTTGGTTACTTGGTGTCATTGTATGTCTGTGTTGCTTGGTGTAAGTGTGTGTCTGTGTTACTGGGTGTCAGTGTGTGTCTGTGTCCCTTGGTGCTAGTGTGTGTCGTTGTTACTTGGTGTCCGTGTGTGTCTGTGTTACTGGTTGTCTGTGTACGTCTTTGTTTCTGGGTGTCAGTGTATGTTTTTGTTACTTGGTATAAGTCTGTGTCTGTGTTACTGGGTATCAGTGTCTGTCTTTTTTACTTGGTGTCAGTGTTTGTCTTTGTTACTTGGTTGAAGTGTGTGTCTGTGTTACTGGTTGTCAGTGTATGTCTTTGTGACTTGGTGTCAGTGTATGTCTTTCTTACTGGGTGTCATTGTGTGTCTTTGTGAATTGGTGTCAGTGTATGTCTTTGTTACTTGTTGTAAGTGTGTGTCTGTGTTACTGGGTATCAGTGTATGTCTTTGTTACTTGGTGTCAGTGCATGTCAAAGTACTTGGTGTAAGTGTATGACTTTATTCGTTGGTGTAACTCCCTGTCTTTGTTACTTGGTGTAATTGTATCACTGTGTTACTGGGTATCAGTGTATGTCTGTGTTACTGGGTATCAGTGTATGTCTTTGTGACTTGGTGTCATTGCATGTCTGTGTTGCTTGGTGTAAATGTGTGTCTCTGTTACTGGGTGTCAGTGTGTGTCTGTGTTACTCAGTGAAAGTGTGTGTCCTTGTTACTTGGTGTCCGTGTGTGTCTTTGTTACTGGGTGTCAGTGTATGTCTTTGTTACTGTGTGTCAGTGTATGTCTTTGTTACTTGTTGTAAGTGTGTGTCTGTGTTACTGGGTATCAGTGTCTGCCTTTGTTACTTGGTGTAAGTGTGTGTCTGTGTTACACGGTATCAATGTATGTCTTTGTTACTTGGTGTCAGTGTATGTCTTTGTTACTTGGTGCAAGTGTGTGTCTGTGTTACTGGGTGTCAGTGTATGTCTTTGTGACTTGGTGTCAGTGTATGTCTTTGTTACTGGGTGACAGTGTGTGTCTTTGTGACTTGGTGTCAGTATATGTCTTTGTTACTTGATGTAAGTGTGCGGCTGTGTTACTGGGTATCAGTGTATGTCTTTGTTACATGGTGTCAGTGTATGTCAATATACTTGGTGTAAGTGTGTGTCTTTGTGTCTTGGTGTAATTGACTGCCTTTGTTACTTGGAGTAAGTGTATCACTGTGTTCCTGGGTATCAGTGTATGTCTTTGTGACTTGGTGTCAGTGTGTGTCTGTGTTACTGGGTATCAGTGTATGTCTTTGTGACTTGGTCTCAGTGTATGTCTTTGTTACTGGTGTCAGTGTGTGTCTGTGTTACTGGGTGTAAGTGTATGTCTTTGTGACTTGGTGTCAGTGTATGTCTTTGTTACTGGGTGTCAGTGTGTGTCTTTGTGACTTGGTGTCAGTGTCTGTCTTTGTCACTTGTTGTAAGTGTGTGTCTGTGCTACTGGGTATCAGTGTATGTCTTTGTTACTTGGTGTCAGGGTATGTCAAAATACTTGGTGTAAGTGTATGTCTTTGTTACTTGGTGTCAGTGTGTGTCTGTGTTACTGGGTATCAGTGCATGTCTTTGTGACTTGGTATCAGTGTATGTCTTTGTTACTGGGTGTCAGTGTATGTCTGTTACTGGGTATCAGTGTATGTCTTTGTGACTTGGTATCAGTGTATGTCTTTGTTACTGGGTGTCAGTGTATGTCTATGTTACTTGGTGTCAGTGTATGTCTTTGTTACTGTTTGTCAGTGTTTCTCTGTGTTGCTGGGTGTCAGTGTGTGTCTGTGACACTAGGTGTCATTAAATAGTTTTGTTTAGAGATGCAGCACTCTGTGCCGACCATCAACCACCCATTTATACTAATCCTACACTAATCCCGTATTCCTATCACATCCCCACCTATCCCTATATATTTCCCTACCACCTACCTATACTCGGGGCAATTTATGATGGCCAATTAACCTATCAACCTGCAAGTCTTTGGCATGTGGGAGGAAACCGTAGCAACTGGAGGAAACACACGCAGACACTGGGAGAACTTGCAAACTCCGCACAAGCAGTACCCTGAATCGAACCCGGGTCCCTGGAGCTGTGAGGCTGCGGTGCTAACCAATGCGCCAATGTGCCCCCCCGCAGTGTGTGCCTTTGTTACTTGGTGTCAGTGTGTGTCTGTCTTACTGGGCATCAGTGTATGTCTTTGTGACTTGGTATCAGTGTATGTCTTTGTTACTGGGTGTCAGTGTGTTTCTGTGTTACTTGGTGTAAATGTGTGTCTTTGTTACTTGCTGTCCGTGTGTGTCTGTGTTACTGGGTGTCAGTGTATGCCTTTGTTACTTGGTGTAAGTGTATGTCTTTGTTACTTGGTTTAAGTGTGTGTCTGTGTGGCTGGGTATCAGTGTCTGTCTTTGTTACTTGGTGTTAGTGTGAGTCTGTGTTACAGGGTATCAGTGCATGTCTTTGTTACTTGGTGTAAGTGTGTGTCTGTGTTACTGGGTGTCAGTGCATGTCTTTGTTACTTGGTGTCAGTGTATATCTGTGTTACTTGTTGTAAGTGTGTGTCTTTGTTACTTGGTGTAATTGAATGTCTTTGTTACTTGTTGTCAGTGTATGTCTTTGTTTCTTGGTGTAAGTGTGTATCTGTGTTACTGGGTGTCAGTGTATGTCTGTGTTACTTGGTGTCAGTGTATGTCTTTGTTACTGGGTGTCAGTGTGTGTCTTTGTGACTTGGTGTCAGTGTATGACTTTGTTACTTGGTGTAAGTGTGTGTCTTTGTTACTGGGTATCAGTGTATGTCTTTGTTACTTGGTGTCAGTGTATCTCAAAATATTTGCTGCAAGTGGATGTCTTTGTTACTTGGTGTAATTGTCTGTCTTTGTTACTTGGTGTAAGTGTATGTCTTTGATACTTGGTGTCAGTGTATGTCTGTGTTACTTGGTGTTAGTGTATGTCTTTGTTACTTGGTGCAAGTGTGTGTCTGTGTAACTTGGTGTAAGTGTGTGTCTGTGTTCCTGGGTATCAGTGTATGTCTTTGTTACTTGGTGTCAGTGTATGTCTGTGCTACTTGGTGTAAGTGTGTGTCTGTGTTACTGGGTATCAGTGTATGTCTTTGTTACTTCTTGTCAGTGTATGTCTGTGTTACTTGTTGTAAGTGTGTGTCTGTGTTACTGGGTTTCAGTGTGTGTCTGTGTTACTTGGTGTAAGTGTGTGTCTTTGTTACTTGCTGTCCGTGTGTGTCTGTGTTACTGGGTGTCAGTGTATGTCTTTGTTACTTGGTGTCAGTGTATGTGTTTGTTACTTGGTGTAAGTGTGTGTCTGTGTTACTGGGTATCAGTGCATGTCTTTGTTGCTTGGTGTAAATGTGTGTCTGTGTTACTGGGTATCAGTGTATGTCTTTGTGACTTGATGTCAGTGTATGTCTTTGTTACTGGGTGTCAGTGTGTGTCTTTGTGACTTGGTGCCTGTGTATGTCATTGTTACTTGGTGTAAGTGTGTGTCTGTGTTACTGGGTATCAGTGTATGTCTTTGTTACTTGGTGTAAGTGTGTGTCTGTGTTACTGGGTGTCAGTGTATGTCTTTGTTACTGGGTGTCAGTGTATGTCTTTGTTACCTGGCGTAAGTGTGTGTCTGTGTTACTGGGTATCAGTGTCTGTCTTTGTTACTTGGTGTAAGTGTGTGTCTGTGTTACTGGGTGTCAGTTTGTGTCTGTGTTACTTGGTGTAAGTCGGTGTCCTTGTTACTTGGTGGCTCTGTGTGTCTGTGTTACTGGGTGTCAGTGTATGTCTTTGTTACTGGGTGTCAGTGTGTGTCTTTGTGAATTGGTGTCGGTGTATGTCTTTGTTACAAGGTGTAAGGGTGTATCTGTGTTACTGGGTATCAGTGTATGTCTTTTTTACTTGGTGTCAGTGTATGTCTTTGTTACTTGGTGTCAGTGTGTGTCTGTGCTACTGGATATTAGTGTATGTCTTTGTGACTTGGTATCAGTGTATGTCTTTGTGACTTGGTGTCAGTGTGTGTCTTTGTTACTGGGTGTCAGGGTGTGTTTGCGATATTTGGTGTCAGTGTATGTCTTTGTTACTGTTTATTAGTGTTTCTCTGTGTTCCATAAGTGCCAGTGTGTGTTTGTTTGTGTTACTGGGTGTCCGTGTATGTCTTTGTTACTTGGTGTAAGTGTGTGTCTGTGTTACTGGGAATCAGTGTCTGTCTTTGTTACTTGGTGTAAGTGTGTGTCTTTGTTACTTGGTGGAAGTGTATGTCTTTGTTACTTGGTGTAAGTGTGTGTCTGTGTTACTTGGTGTAAGTGTGTGTCTGTGTTCCTGGGTATCAGTGCATGTCTTTGTTACTTGGTGTCAGTGTATGTCTGTGTTACTTGGTGTAAGTGTGGGTCTGTGTTACTGGGTATCAGTGTATGTCTTTGTTCCTTGGTGTCAGTGTCTGACTTTGTTACTTGTTGCAAATGTGTGTCTTTGTTACTGGGTGTCAGTGTTTCTCTGTGTTAATTGGTGTAAGTGTGTGCCTTTGTTACTTGGTGTCCGTGTGTGTCTGTGTTACTGGGTGTCAGTGCATGTCTTTGTTACTTGGTGTCAGTGTATGTCAAAATACTTGGTGTAAGTGTATGTCTTTGTTACTTGGTGTCAGTGTGTGTCTGTGTTACTGGGTATCAGTGTATGTCTTTGTGACTTGGTATCATTGTATGTCTTTGTGACTTGGTGTCAGTGTATGTCTTTGTTACTGGGTGTCACTGTGTGTCTGCGATATTTGGTGTCAGTGCATGTCTTTGTTACTGTTTATTAGTGTTTCTCTGTGTTACTGGGTAACAGTGTATGTCTTTGTTACTTTGTGTCAGTTTATGTCTGTGTTCCTTGGTGTAAATGTGTGTCTTTGTTACTTGGTGTAATTGTATGTCTTTGTTACTTGGAATCAGTGTATGTCTGTGTTACTTGGTGTAAGTGTGTGTCTGTGTTACTTTGTAACAGTGCATGTCTTTGTTACTTGGTGTCAGTGTATGTCTGTGTTACTTGGTGTAAGTGTGTGTCTTTGTTATTTGGTGTAATTGTCTGTCTTTGTTACTTGGTGTCAGTGTATGTCTGTGTTACTTGGTGTAAGTGGATGTCTTTGTTACTTGGTGTCAGTGGATGTCTTTGTTGCTTGGTGTAAGTGTGTGTCTCTGTTACTGGATGTCTTTGTTACTTGGTGTCAGTGTATGTCTTTGTGGCTTGGTGTCAGTGTATGTCTTTGTTACTGGGTGTCACTGTATGTCTTTGTAACTTTGTCTCAGTGTATGTTTTTGTAACTGGGTGTCAGTTTATGACTTTGTTACTTGGTGTCAGTGTATGTCTCTGTTACTTGGTGTCAGTGTTTCTCTGTGTTACTTGGTGTAAGTGTGTGTCTTTGTTACTTGGTGTAAGAGTGTGTCTGTGTTACTGGGTATCAGTGTATGTCTTTGTTACTTGGTGTCAGTGTATGCCGTTGTTACTTGGTGTATGTGTGTGTCTGTGTTACTGGGTGTCAGTGTATGTCTTTGTTACTTGGTGTCAGTGTATGTCTGTGTTGCATAGTGTAAATGTGTGTCTTTGTTACTTGGTGTAAGTTTATGTCTTTGTTACTTGGTGTCAGTGTATGTCTGTGTTACTTTGTGTAAGTGTTTGTCTTTGTTACTTGGTGTCAGTGTTTGTCTTTGTTACATTGTGGAAGTGTGTGTCTGTGTTACTGGGTATCAGTGTATGTCTTTGTGACATGGAGTCAGTGTATGTCTATGTTACTGGGTGTCACTGTATGTCTTTGTGACTTGGTGTCAGAGTGTGTCTCTGTTAGTCTGTGTTACTTTGTGTCAGTGTCTGTCTGTGTATGTCTTTGTTACTGTGTGTCAGTGTTTCTCTATGTTACTGGGTGTCAGTGTGTGTTTGTTTGTGTTACTGGGTGCCAGTGTGTGCCTGTGTTACTTGGTGTAAGTGTACGTCTTTGTTTCTTGGTGTCAGTGGATGTCTTTGTTACTTGGTGTCAGTGTTTGTCTTTGTTACATGGTGTCAGTGTATGTCTTTGTTACTGGGTGTCAATGTATGTCTTTGTTACTTGTTGTAAGTGTGTGTCTGTGTTACTGGGTATCAGTGTATGTCTTTGTTTCTTGGTGTCAGTGTATGTCTTTGTTACTTGGTGTCAGTGTATGTCTGTGTTGCTGGGTATCAGCGCATGTCTTTGTTACATGGTGTCAGTGTATGTCTGTGTTACTTGGTGTAAGTGTGTATCTTTGTTACTTGGTGTTATTGTATATCTTTGTTCCTTGGTGTAAGTGTGTGTCTGTGTGACTGGGGATCAGTGTATGTGTTTGTGACTTGGTTTCAGTGCATGTCTTTGTTACTGGGTGTCAGTGTATGTCATTGTTACTTGGTGTAAGTGTGTGTCTGTGTTTCTGGGTATCAGTGTAGGTCTTTGTGACTTGGTGTCAGTGTATGTCTTTGTTACTGGGTGTCAGTGTATGTCTTTGTGACTTGGTGTCAGTGTGTGTCTTTGTTACTTGGTGCAAGTGAGTGTTTGTGTTACTTGGTGTAAGTGTGTGTCTGTGTTACTTGGAATCAGTGTATGTCTGTGTTACTTGGTGTAAGTGTGTGTCTGTGTTACTGGGTAACAGTGCATGTCTTTGTTACTTGGTGTCAGTGTATGTCTGTGTTACTTGGTGTAAGTGTGTGTCTTTGTTATTTGGTGTAATTGTCTGTCTTTGTTACTTGGTGTCAGTGTATGCCTGTGTTACTTGGTGTAAGTGGATGTCTTTGTTACTTGGTGTCAGTGGATGTCTTTGTTGCTTGGTGTAAGTGTGTGTCTGTGATACTGGTTACCAGTGTCTGCCTTTGTTACTTGGTGTCAGTGTATGTCTTTGTGACTTGGTATCAGTGTATGTCTTTGTTACTGGGTGTCACTGTATGTCTTTGTAACTTTGTCTCAGTGTATGTTTTTGTTACTGGGTGTCAGTTTATGACTTTGTTACTTGGTGTCAGTGTATGTCTCTGTTACTTGGTGTCAGTGTTTATCTGTGTTACTTGGTGTAAGTGTGTGTCTTTGTTACTTGGTGTAAGAGTGTGTCTGTGTTCCTGGGTATCAGTGTATGTCTTTGTTACTTGGTGTAAGTGTATGTCGTTGTTACTTGGTGTATGTGTGTGTCTGTGTTACTGGGTGTCAGTGTATGTCTTTGTTACTTGGTGTCAGTGTATGTCTGTGTTGCATAGTGTAAGTGTGTGTCTTTGTTACTTGGTGTAAGTGTATGTCTTTGTTACTTGGTGTCAGTGTATGTCTGTGTTACTTTGTGTAAGTGTTTGTCTTTGTTACTTGGTGTCAGTGTTTGTCTTTGTTACATTGTGGAAGTGTGTGTCTGTGTTACTGGGTATCAGTGTATGTCTTTGTGACATGGAGTCAGTGTATGACTATGTTACTGGGTGTCAGTGTATGTCTTTGTGACTTGGTGTCAGAGTGTGTCTCTGTTAGTCTTTGTTACTTTGTGTCAGTGTCTGTCTGTGTATGTCTTTGTTACTGTGTGTCAGTGTTTCTCTATGTTACTGGGTGTCAGTGTGTGTTTGTTTGTGTTACTGGGTGCCAGTGTGTGCCTGTGTTACTTGGTGTAAGTGTACGTCTTTGTTTCTTGGTTCAGTGGATGTCTTTGTTACTTGGTGTCAGTGTTTGTCTTTGTTACTTGGTGTCAGTGTATGTCTTTGTTACTGGGTGTCAATGTATGTCTTTGTTACTTGTTGTAAGTGTGTGTCTGTGTTACTGGGTATCAGTGTATGTCTTTGTTTCTTGGTGTCAGTGTATGTCTTTGTTACTTGGTGTCAGTGTATGTCTGTGTTGCTGGGTTTCAGCGCATGTCTTTGTTACATGGTGTCAGTGTATGTCTGTGTTACTTGGTGTAAGTGTGTGTCTTTGTTACTTGGTGTTATTGTATGTCTTTGTTACTTGGTGTAAGTGTGTGTCTGTGTTACTGGGGATCAGTGTATGTGTTTGTGACTTGGTCTCAGTGCATGTCTTTGTTACTGGGTGTCAGTGTATGTCTTTGTTACTTGGTGTAAGTGTGTGTCTGTGTTTCTGGGTATCAGTGTAGGTCTTTGTGGCTTGGTGTCAGTGTATGTCTTTGTTGCTGGGTGTCAGTGTATGTCTTTGTGACTTGGTGTCAGTGTGTGTCTTTGTTACTTGGTTCAAGTGACTGTTTGTGTTACTTGGTGTAAGTGTGTGTCTGTGTTACTTGGAATCAGTGTATGTCTGTGTTACTTGGTGTAAGTGTCTGTCTGTGTTACTGGGTAACAGTGCATGTCTTTGTTACTTGGTGTCAGTGTATGTCTGTGTTACTTGGTGTAAGTGTGTGTCTTTGTTATTTGGTGTAATTGTCTGTCTTTGTTACTTGGTGTCAGTGTATGTCTGTGTTACTTGGTGTAAGTGGATGTCTTTGTTACTTGGTGTCAGTGGATGTCTTTGTTGCTTGGTGTAAGTGTGTGTCTGTGCTACTGGTTACCAGTGTCTGCCTTTGTTACTTGGTGTCAGTGTATGTCTTTGTGACTTGGTGTCAGTGTATGTCTTTGTTACTGGGTGTCAGTGTGTGACTGTGTTAGTTGGTGTCAGTGTATGTCTTTGTTACTTGGTGTAAGTGTGTGTCTGTGTTACTGGGTATCAGTGTCTGTCTTTGTTACTTGGTGTAAGTGTGTGTCTTTGTTACTTGGTGTAATTGTATGTCTTTGTTACTTGGTGTCAGTGTATGTCTGTTTTACTTGGTGTTAGTGTATGTCTTTGCTACTTGGTGTAAGTGTGTGTCTGTGTTACTTGTTGTCAGTGTGTGTCTGTGTTCCTGGGTATCAGTGTATGTCTTTGTTACTTGGTGTCAGTATATGTCTTTGTTACTTTGTGTAAGTGTGTGTCTTTGTTACTGGGTATCAGTGTATGTCTTTGTTACTTGGTGTCAGTGTATGTCTGTGTTACTTGGTGTAAGTGTGTGTCTGTGTTACTGGGTGACAGTGTTTGTCTATGTTTCTGGGTATCAGTGTATGTCTTTGTTACTAGGTGTCAGTGTCTGTCAAAATACTTGGTGTAAGTGGGTGTCTTTGTTACTTGGTGTAATTGTCTGTCTGTGTTACTTGGTGTAAGTGTACGTCTTTGTTACTTGGTGTAATTGTATGTCTTTGTTACTTGGTGTCAGTGTGTGTCTTTGTTACTGGGTATCAGTATATGTCTTTGTGACTTGGTATCAGTGTATGTCTTTGTGACTTGGTGTCAGTGTATGTCTTTGTTACTGGGTGTCAGTGTGTGACTGTGTTAGTTGGTGTCAGTGTATGTCTTTGTTACTTGGTGTAAGTGTGTGTCTGTGTTACTGGGTATCAGTGTCTGTCTTTGTTACTTGGTGTAAGTGTGTGTCTTTGTTACTTGGTGTAATTGTATATCTTTGTTACTTGGTGTCAGTGTATGTCTGTGTTACTTGGTGTTAGTGTATGTCTTTGCTACTTGGTGTCAGTGTGTGACTGTGTTAGTTGGTGTCAGTGTATGTCTTTGTTACTTGGTGTAAGTGTGTGTCTGTGTTACTTGGTGTCAGTATATGTCTTTGTTACTTGGTGTTAGTGTATGTCTTTGTTACTGGGTGTCAGTGTGTGACTGTGTTAGTTGGTGTCAGTGTATGTCTTTGTTACTTGGTGTAAGTGTGTGTCTGTGTTACTTGGTGTCAGTATATGTCTTTGTTACTTGGTGTAAGTGTGTGTCTGTGTTACTGGGGATCAGTGTATGTCTTTGTTACTTGGTGTCAGTGTATGACTGTGTTACTTGGTGTAAGTGTGTGTCTGTGTTAATGGGTGACAGTGTGTGTCTATGTTACTGGGTATCAGTGTATGTCTTTGTTACTTGGTGTCAGTGTCTGTCAAAATACTTGGTGTAAGTGTATGTCTTTGTTACTTGGTGTAATTGTCTGTCTTTGTTACTTGGTGTCAGTGTACGTCTGTGTTACCTGGTGTCAGTGTGTTTGTTTGTGTTACTGGGTGTCATTGTGTGTCTGTGTTACTTGGTTTAAGTCTGTGTCTTTGTTACCTGGTGTCCGTATGTGTCTGCGTTACTGGGTGTCAGTGTATGTCTTTGTTTCTGGGTGTCAATGTATGACTGTGTTACTTGGAGTAAGTGTGTGTCTGTGTTACTGGGTATCAGTGTATGTCTTTGTGACTTGGTCTCTGTGTATGTCTTTGTTACTGGGTGTCAGTGTGTGTCTTTGTGACTTGGTGTCAGTGTGTGTCTGCGTTACTGGGTATCAGAGTATGTCTTTGTTACTTGGTGTCAGTGTCTGTCAAAATACTTGGTGTCAGTGTATGCCTTTGTTGCTTGCAGTCAGTGTATGTCTTTGTTACTTGGTGTCAGTGTGTGTCTGTGTTACTGGGTATCAGTGTATGTCTTTGTGACTTGGTGTCAGTGTATGTCTTTGTTACTGGGTGTCAGTGTGTGTCTGTGTTACTTGGTGTCAGTGTATCAGTGTTTCTCTGTGTGACTGGGTGTCAGTGTGTGTTTGTTTGTGTTACTGGGTGTCAGTGACACTAGGTGTCAGTATTTAGTTTAGTTTAGAGATACAGCACTTAAACAGGCCCTTCGGCCCGCCGAGTCTGTGCCGACCATCAACCACCCATTTATACTAATCCTACACGAATCCCGTATTCCTATCACATCCCCACCTATCAACTATATATTTCCCTTCCACCTACCTATACTAGGGGCAATTTATGATGGCCAATTAACATATCAACCTGCAAGTCTTTAGCATGTGGGAGGAAACCGGAGCACCCGGAGGAAACCCACGCAGACACAGGGAGAACTTGCAAACTCCGCACAGGCAGTACCCAGAATCGAACCCGGGTCCCTGGAGCTGTGAGGCTGCGGTGCTAACCAATGCGCCAATGTTCCCCCCCCCACCCCCCCCCCCCCCCCCCCCCCGCAGTGTGTGCCTTTGTTACTTGGTGTCAGTGTGTGCCTGTGTTACTGGGCATCAGTGTATGTCTTTGTGACTTGGTGTCAGTGTCTGTCTTCTTTACTGGGTGTCAGTGTGTCTCTGTGTTACTGGGAGTCAGTGTGTGTTTGTTTGTGTTCGTGGGTATCAGTGTATGTCTTTGTGACTTGGTATCAGTGTATGTCTTTGTTACTGGGTGTCAGTGTGTGTCTGTGTTACTTGGTGTAAGTGTATGTCTTTGTTACTTGGTGTCCGTGTGTGTCTGTGTTACTTGGTGTCAGTGTATGTCTTCGTTACTTGGTGTCAGTGTATGTCTTTGTTACTTCGTGTAAGTGTGTGTCTGTGTTACTGGGTATCAGTGTCTGTCTTTGATACTTGGTGTAAGTGTGTGCCTGTGTTACAGGGTATCAGTGCATGTCTGTGTTACTTGGTGTCAGTGTATGTCTGTGTTACTTGGTGTAAGTGTGCGTCTGTGTTAATGGGTATCATGTATGCCTTTGTTACTTGGTGTCAGTGTATGTCAAAATACTTGGCGTAAGTGGGTGTCGTTGTTACTTGGTGTAATTGTCTGTCTTTGTTACTTGGTGTAAGTGTACGTCTTTGTTACCTGGTGTAATGGTATGTCTTTGTTACTTGGTGTCAGTGTTTGTCTGTGTTACTGGGTATCAGTACATGTCTTTGTGACTTGGTATCAGTGTATGTCTTTGCGACTTGGTGTCAGTGTAAGTCTTTGTTACTGGGTGTCAGTGTGTGACTGTGTTAGTTGGTGTCAGTGTATGTCTTTGTTACTTGGTGTAAGTGTGTGTCTGTGTTACTGTGTATCAGTGTCTGTCTTTCTTACTTGGTGTAAGTGTGTGTCTGTGTTACTGGGTATCAGTGTATGTCTTTTTTACTTGGTGTCAGTGTATGTCTGTGTTACTTGGTGTAATTGTGTGTCTGTGTTACTGGGTGTCAGTGTGTGTCTGTGTTACTTGGTGTAAGTGTGTGTCTTTGTTACTTGGTGTCCGTGTGTGTCTGTGTGACTTGGTGTAAGTTTGTGTCTTTGTTACTTGGTGTAATTGTATGTCTTTGTTACTTGGTGTCAGTGTATGTCTGTGTTACTTGGTGTAAGTGTATGTCTTTGTTACTTGGTGTCAGTGTATGTCTGTGTTACTTGGTGTAAGTGTGCGTCTGTGTTACTAGGTATCAGTGTTTGTCTTTGTTACTTGGTGTCAGTGTATGTCTGTGTTGCTTGTTGTAAGTGTGTGTCTGTGTTACCGGGTGTCAGTGTCTGTCTTTGTGACTTGGTGTAAGTGTGTGTCTGTGTTACTGGGCATCAGTGTATGTCTTTTTTACTTGGTGTCAGTGTTTGTCTGTGTTACTTGGTGTAATTGTGTGTCTGTGTTACTGGGTGTCAGTGTGTGTCTGTGTTACTTGGTGTAAGTGTGTGTCTTTGTTACTTGGTGTCCGTGTGTGTCTGTGTGACTTGGTGTAAGTGTGTGTCTGTGTTACTTTGTGTAATTCTATGTCTTTGTTACTTGGTGTCAGTGTATGTCTGTGTTACTTGGTGTAAGTGTGTTTCTTTGTTACTTGGTGTAATTTTATGTCTTTGTGACTTGGTGTCAGTGTATGTCTGTGTTACTTGGTGTAAGTGTATGTCTTTGTTACTTGGTGTAAGTGTGTGTCTGTGTTACATGGTGTCAGTGTGTGTCTGTGTTCCTGGGTATCAGTGTATGTCTTTGTTGCTTGGTGTCAGTGTATGTATGTGTTACTTGGTGTAAGTGTGTGTCTGTGTTACTGGGTAGCAGTGTATGTCTTTGTTACTTGGTGTCTGTGTATGTCGGTGTTGCTTGTTGTACGTGTGTGTCTGTGTTACCGGGTGTCAGTATCTGTCTTTGTTACTTGGTGTAAGTGTGTGTCTGTGTTACTGGGTATCAGAGTATGTCTTTTTTACATGGTGTCAGTGTTTGTCTGTGTTACTTGGTGTAATTGTGTGTCTGTGTTACTGGGTGTCAGTGTGTGTCTGTGTTACTTGGTGTAAGTGTGTGATTTTGTTACTTGGTGTCCGTGTGTGTCTGTGTGACTTGGTGTAAGTGTGTGTCTGTGTTACTTTGTGTAATTCTATGTCTTTGTTACTTGGAGTCAGTGTATGTCTGTGTTCCTTGGTGTAAGTGTGTGTCTTTGTTACTTGGTGTAATTTTATGTCTTTGTTACTTGGTGTCAGTGTATGTCTGTGTTACTTGGTGTATGTGTATGTCTTTGTTACTTGGTGTAAGTGTGTGTCTGTGTTACATGGTGTCAGTGTGTGTCTGTGTTACTGGATATCAGTGTATGTCTTTGTTACTTGGTGTCAGTGTATGTCTGTGTTGCTTGGTGTAAGTGTGTGTCTGTGGTACTGGGTATCAGTGTCTGTCTTTGTTACTTGGTGCAAGTGTGTGTCTGTGTTACTGGGTATCAGTGTATGTCTGTGTTACTGGGTGTCCGTGTGTGTCTGTGTTTCTGGGTGTCTGTGTATGTCTTTGTTACTGGGTGTCAGTGCATGTTTTTGTAACTTGGTGTAAGTCTCTGTCTGTGTTACTGGGTATCAGTGTATGTCTTTGTGACTTGGTATCAGTGTATGTCTTTGTTACTGGGTGTCAGTGTGTGTCTGTGTTACTGGGTATCAGTATATGTCTTTGTGACTTGGTATTAGTGTATGTCATTGTTACTGGGTGTCAGTATGTGTCTGTGTTACTTGGTGTAAGTGTATGTCTTTGTTACTTGTTGTAAGTGTGTGTCTGTGTTACTGGGTGTCAGTGTATGTCTTTGTTACTTGGTGTCAGTGTATGTCTTTGTTACTTGGTGTAAGTGTGTGTCTGTGTTACTGGGTATCAGTGTCTGTCTTTGTTACTTGGTGTAAGTGTGTGCCTGTGTTACAGGGTATCAGTGCATGTCTTTGCTACTTGGTGTCAGTGTATGTCTGTGTTACTTGGTGTAAGTGTGTGTCTGTGTTAATGGGTATCATGTATGCCTTTGTTACTTGGTGTCAGTGTATGTCAAATTACTTGGTGTAACTGGGTGTCTTTGTTACTTGGTGTAATTGTCTGTCTTTGTTACTTGGTTTAAGTGTATGTTTTTGTTACTTGGTGTCAGTGTATGTCTTTGTTACTTGGTGTCAGTGTGTGTCTGTGTTACTGGGTATCAGTATATGTCTTTGTGACTTGGTATCAGTGTATGTCTTTGTGACTTGGTGTCAGTGTATGTCTTTGTTACTGGGTGTCAGTGTGTGACTGTGTTAGTTGGTGTCAGTGTATGTCTTTGTTACTTGGTGTAAGTGTGTGTCTGTGTTACTGGGTATCAGTGTCTGTCTTTGTTACTTGGTGTAAGTGTGTGTCTTTGTTACTTGGTGTAATTGTATGTCTTTGTTACTTGGTGGCAGTGTCTGTCTGTGTTAATTGGTGTTAGTGTATGTCTCTGTTACTTGGTGCAAGTGTGTGTCTGTGTTACTTGGTGTAAGTGTGTGTCTGTGTTCCTGGGTATCAGTGTATGTCTTTGTTACTTGGTGTCAGTATATGTCTGTGTTACTTGGTGTAAGTGTATGTCTGTGTTACTGGGTATCAGTGTATGTCCTTGTTACTTGGTGTCAGTGTATGTCTTTGTTACTGGGTGTCACTGTATGTCTTTGTTACTTGTTGTAAGTGTGTGTCTGTGTTACTGGGTATCTGTGTATGTCTTTGTTACTTGGTGTCAGTGTATGTCAAAATACTTGGTGTAGGTGTATGTCTTTGTTACTTGGCGTAATTGTCTGTCTTTGTTACTTGGTGTCAGTGTGTGTCTGTGTTACTTGGTGTAAATGTGTGTCTGTGTTCCTGGGTATCAGTGTATGACTTTGTTACTTGGTGTCAGTATATGTCTGTGTTACTTGGTGTAAGTTTGTGTCTGTGTTACTGGGTATCAGTGTATGTCTCTGTTACTTGGTGTCAGTGTGTGTCTGTGTTACTTGGTGTAAGTGTGTGTCTTTGTTACTTGGTTTCCGTGTGTGTCTGTGTGACTTGGTGTAAGCGTGTGTCTGTGTTACTTGGTGTAATTGTATGTCTTTGTTTCTTGGTGTCAGTGTATGTCTGTGTTACTTGGTGTAAGTGTGTGTCTTTGTTACTTGGTGTAATTGTATCTCTTTGTTACTTGGTGTCAGTGTATGTCTGTGTTGCTTGCTGCAAGTGTGTGTCTCTGTTACTGGGTATCAGTGTCTGTCTTTGTTACTTGCTGTAAGTGTGTGTCTGTTTTACTGGGTGTCAGTGTATGTCTTTGTTACTTGGTGTCAGTGTATGTCTGTCTTACTTGGTGTAAGTGTGTGTCTGTGTTACTGGGTGTCAGTGTGTGTCTGTGTTACTTGGTGTAAGTGTGTGTCTTTTTTACTTGGTGTCAGTGTGTGTCTGTGTGACTTGGTGTAAGTGTGTGTCTGTGTTACTTGGTGCAATTGTATGTCTTTGTTACTTGGTGCAAGTGTGTGTCTGTGTTACTTGGTGTCAGTGTGTGTCTGTGTTCCTGGGTATCAGTGTATGTCTTTGTTACTTGGTGTCAGTGCATGTCTGTGTTACTTGGTGTAAGTGTGTGTCTGTGTTACTGGGTATTAGTGCATGTCTTTGTTACTTGGTGTCAGTGTATGTCTGTGTTGCTTGGTGTAAGTGTGTGTCTGTGTTACTGGGTATCAGTGTCTGTCTTTGTTACTTGGTGTAAGTGTGTGTCTGTGTTACTTGGAGTATGTGTATGTCTTTGTTACTTGGTGTAAGTGTGTGTCTGTGTTACATGGTGTCAGTGTGTGTCTGTGTTACTGGATATCAGTGTATGTCTTTGTTACTAGCTGTAATTTTATGTCTTTGTTACTTGGTGTCAGTGTATGTCTGTGTTACTTGGTGTATGTGTATGTCTTTGTTACTTGGTGTAAGTGTGTGTCTGTGTTACATGGTGTCAGTGTGTGTCTGTGTTACTGGATATCAGTGTATGTCTTTGTTACTTGGTGTCAGTGTATGTCTGTGTTGCTTGGTGTAAGTGTGTGTCTGTGTTACTGGGTATCAGTGTCTGTCTTTGTTACTTGGTGCAAGTGTGTGTCAGTGTTACTGGGTATCAGTGTATGTCTGTGTTACTGGGTGTCCGTGTGTGTCTGTGTTTCTGGGTGTCTGTGTATGTCTTTGTTACTGGGTGTCAGTGCATGTTTTTGTAACTTGGTGTTAGTCTGTGTCTGTGTTACTGGGTATCAGTGTATGTCTTTGTGACTTGGTATCAGTGTATGTCTTTGTTACTGGGTGTCAGTGTGTGTCTGTGTTACTGGGTATCAGTATATGTCTTTGTGACTTGGTATCAGTGTATGTCATTGTTACTGGGTGTCAGTGTGTGTCTGTGTTACTTGGTGTAAGTGTATGTCTTTGTTACTTGTTGTAAGTGTGTGTCTGTGTTACTGGGTGTCAGTGTATGTCTTTGTTACTTGGTGTCAGTGTATGTCTTTGTTACTTGGTGTAAGTGTGTGTCTGTGTTACTGGGTATCAGTGTCTGTCTTTGTTACTTGGTGTAAGTGTGTGCCTGTGTTACAGGGTATCAGTGCATGTCTTTGCTACTTGGTGTCAGTGTATGTCTGTGTTACTTGGTGTAAGTGTGTGTCTGTGTTAATGGGTATCATGTATGCCTTTGTTACTTGGTGTCAGTGTATGTCAAATTACTTGGTGTAACTGGGTGTCTTTGTTACTTGGTGTAATTGTCTGTCTTTGTTACTTGGTTTAAGTGTATGTTTTTGTTACTTGGTGTCAGTGTATGTCTTTGTTACTTGGTGTCAGTGTGTGTCTGTGTTACTGGGTATCAGTATATGTCTTTGTGACTTGGTATCAGTGTATGTCTTTGTGACTTGGTGTCAGTGTATGTCTTTGTTACTGGGTGTCAGTGTGTGACTGTGTTAGTTGGTGTCAGTGTATTTCTTTGTTACTTGGTGTAAGTGTGTGTCTGTGTTACTGGGTATCAGTGTCTGTCTTTGTTACTTGGTGTAAGTGTGTGTCTTTGTTACTTGGTGTAATTGTATGTCTTTGTTACTTGGTGGCAGTGTCTGTCTGTGTTAATTGGTGTTAGTGTATGTCTCTGTTACTTGGTGCAAGTGTGTGTCTGTGTTACTTGGTGTAAGTGTGTGTCTGTGTTCCTGGGTATCAGTGTATGTCTTTGTTACTTGGTGTCAGTGTATGTCTTTGTTACTGGGTGTCAGTGTATGTCTTTGTTACTTGTTGTAAGTGTGTGTCTGTGCTACTGGGTATCTGTGTATGTCTTTGTTACTTGGTGTCAGTGTATGTCAAAATACTTGGTGTAGGTGTATGTCTTTGTTACTTGGCGTAATTGTCTGTCTTTGTTACTTGGTGTCAGTGTGTGTCTGTGTTACTTGGTGTAAATGTGTGTCTGTGTTCCTGGGTATCAGTGCATGTCTTTGTTACTTGGTGTCAGTATATGTCTGTGTTACTTGGTGTAAGTTTGTGTCTGTGTTACTGGGTATCAGTGTATGTCTCTGTTACTTGGTGTCAGTGTGTGTCTGTGTTACTTGGTGTAAGTGTGTGTCTTTGTTACTTGGTTTCCGTGTGTGTCTGTGTGACTTGGTGTAAGCGTGTGTCTTTGTTACTTGGTGTAATTGTATCTCTTTGTTACTTGGTGTCAGTGTATGTCTGTGTTGCTTGCTGCAAGTGTGTGTCTCTGATACTGGGTATCAGTGTCTGTCTTTGTTACTTGCTGTAAGTGTGTGTCTGTTTTACTGGGTGTCAGTGTATGTCTTTGTTACTTGGTGTCAGTGTATGTCTGTCTTACTTGGTGTAAGTGTGTGTCTGTGTTACTGGGTGTCAGTGTGTGTCTGTGTTACTTGGTGTAAGTGTGTGTCTTTTTTACTTGGTGTCAGTGTGTGTCTGTGTGACTTGGTGTAAGTGTGTGTCTGTGTTACTTGGTGCAATTGAATGTCTTTGTTACTTGGTGCAAGTGTGTGTCTGTGTTACTTGGTGTCAGTGTGTGTCTGTGTTCCTGGGTATCAGTGTATGTCTTTGTTACTTGGTGTCAGTGCATGTCTGTGTTACTTGGTGTAAGTGTGTGTCTGTCTTACTGGGTATTAGTGCATGTCTTTGTTACTTGGTGTCAGTGTATGTCTGTGTTGCTTGGTGTAAGTGTGTGTCTGTGTTAATGGGTATCAGTGTCTGTCTTTGTTACTTGGTGTAAGTGTGTGTCTTTGTTACTTGGTGTAAGTGTGTGTCTTTGTTACTTGGTTTAATTGTATGTCTTTGTTACTTGGTGTCAGTGTATGTCTGTGTTACTTGGTGTAAGTGTATGTCTTTGTTACTTGGTGTCAGTGTATGTCTGTGTTACTTGGTGTAAGTGTGCGTCTGTGTTACAGGGTATCAGTGTATGTCTTTGGTACTTGGTGTCAGTGTATGTCTGTGCTGCTTGGTGTAAGTGTGTGTCTGTGTTACTGGGTATCAGTGTCTGTCTTTGTTACTTGGTGTAATTGTGTGTCTGTGTTACTGGGTATCAGTGTATGTCTTTGTTACTTGTTGTCAGTGTATGTCTGTGTTACTTGGTGTAAGTGTGTGTCTTTGTTACTTGGTGTCAGTGTGTGTCTGTGTGACTTGCTGTAAGTGTGTGTCTGTGTTACTTGGTGAAATTGTATGTCTTTGTTACTTGGTGTAAGTGTGTGTCTGTGTTACTTGGGGTAAGAGTGTGTCTGTGTTCCTGGGTATCAGTGTGTGTCTTTGTTACTTGGTGTCAGTGCATGTCTGTGTTACTTGGTGTAAGTGTGTGTCTGTGTTACTGGGTATCAGTGTATGTCTTTGTTACTTGGTGTCAGTGTATGTCTGTGTTGCTTGGTGTAAGTGTGTGTCTGTGTTACTTGGTGTCTGTGTATGTCTGCGTTACCTGGTGTCAGTGTGTTTGTTTGTGTTACTGGGTGTCAGTTTGTGTCTGTGTTCCTTGGTGTAAGTTTGCGTCTTTGTTACTTGGTGTCCGTGTGTGTCTGCGTTACTGGGTGTCAGTGTATGTCTTTGTTACTGGATGTCAGTGTCTGTCTGTGTTACTTGGTGTAAGTGTATGTCTGTGTTACTGGGTATCAATGTATGTCTTTGTGACTTGGTGTCAGTGTATGTCTTTGTTACTGGGTGTCAGTGTGTGTCTTTGTGACTTGGTGTCAGTGTGTGTCTTTGTTACTTGGTGTAAGTGTGTGTCTGCGTTAATGGGTATCAGTGTATGTCTTTGTTATTTGGTGTTTGTGTATGTCAAAATACTTGGTGTAAGTGTATGTCTTTGTTACTTGGTGTAATTGTCTGTCTTTTTACTTGGTGTCAGTATGTGTCTTTGTTACTTGGTGTCAGTGTATGTCTTTGTTACTTGGTGTCAGTGTATGTCTGTGTTGCTTGGTGTAAGTGTGTGTCTGTGTTACTGGGTATCAGTGTCTGCCTTGTTACTTGGTCTAAGTGTGTGTCTGTGTTACTGGGTATCAGTGTATGTCTGCGTTACTGGGTGTAAGTGCGTGTCTTTGTTACTTTGTGTCCTTGTGTGTCTGTGTTACTGGGTGTCAGTGTATGTGTTTGTTACTGGGTGTCAGTGCATGTCTTTGTTACTTGGTGTAAGTGTGTGTCTGTGTTACTGGGTATCTGTGTCTGTCTTTGTTACATGGTGTTAGTGTATGTCTGTGTTACTGGGTATCAGTGGATGTCTTTGTTACTTGGTGTCAGTGTATGTCTGTGTTTCTTGGTGTAAGTGTGTGTCTGTGTTACTGGGTATCAGTGTATGTCTTTGTGACTTGGTATCTGTATATGCCTTTGTTACTGGGTGTCAGTGTGTGTCTTTGTGACTTGGTGTCAGTGTATGTCTTTGTTACTTGGTGTAAGTGTGTGTCTGTGTTACTGGGTATCAGTGTATGTCTTTGTTACTTGGTGTCAGTGTATGTAAAATACTTGGTGAAAGTGTATGTCTTTGTTACTTGGTGTAATTGTCTGTCTTTGTTAGTTGGTGTAAATATATGTCTTTGTTACTTGGTGTCAGTGTATGTCTTTGCTACTTGGTGTCAGTGTATGTCTTTGTGACTTGGTGTCAGTGTATGTCTGTGTTACTGTTTATTAGTGCTTCTCTGTGTAACTGGGTGTCAGTGTGTGTTTGTTTGTGTTACTGGGTGTCAGTGTATGTCTTTGTTACTTGGTGTAAGTGTGTGTCTGTGTTACTGGGTGTCAGTGTCTGTCTTTGTGACTTGGTGTCTGTGCATGTCTGTGTTACTGTTTATTAGTGCTTCTCTGTGTTACTGGGTGTCAGTGTGTGTTTGTTTGTGTTACTTGGTGTCAGTGTATGTCTTTGTTACTTGGTGTATGTGTGTGTCTTTGATACTTGGTGTAATTGTATGTCTTTGTTACTTGGTGTCAGTGTATGTTTGTGTTGCTTGGTGTAAGTGTGTGTCTGTGTTACTGGGTGTCAGTGTGTGTCTGTGTCCCTTGGTGCTAATGTGTGTCGTTGTTACTTGGTTTCCGTGTGTGTCTGTTTTACTGGTTGTCTGTGTACGTCTTTGTTTCTGGGTGTCAGTGTATGTTTTTGTTACTTGGTGTAAGTCTGTGTCTGTGTTACTGGGTATCAGTGTCTGTCTTTTTTACTTGGTGTCAGTGTTTGTCTTTGTTACTTGGTTGAAGTGTGTGTCTGTGTTACTGGTTGTCAGTGTATGTCTTTGTGACTTGGTGTCAGTGTATGTCTTTCTTACTGGGTGTCAGTGTGTGTCTTTGTGAATTGGTGTCAGTGTATGTCTTTGTTACTTGTTGTAAGTGTGTGTCTGTGTTACTGGGTTTCAGTGTATGTCTTTGTTACTTGGTGTCAGTGCATGTCAAAGAACTTGGTGTAAGTGTATGACTTTATTCGTTGGTGTAACTCCCTGTCTTTGTTACTTGGTGTAATTGTATCACTGTGTTACTGGGTATCAGTGTATGTCTGTGTTACTGGGTATCAGTGTATGTCTTTGTGACTTGGTGTCATTGCATGTCTGTGTTGCTTGGAGTAAATGTGTGTCTCTGTTACTGGGTGTCAGTGTGTGTCTGTGTTACACAGTGTAAGTGTGTGTCCTTGTTACTTGGTGTCCGTGTGTGTCTGTGTTACTGGGTGTCAGTGTATGTCTTTGTTACTGGGTGTCAGTGTATGTCTTTGTTACTTGGTGTAAGTGTGTGTCTGTGTTACTGGGTACCAGTGTCTGTCTTTGTTACTTGGTGTAAGTGTGTGTCTGTGTTACACGGTATCAATGTATGTCTTTGTTACTTGGTGTCAGTGTATGTCTTTGTTACTTGGTGCAAGTGTGTGTCTGTGTTACTGGGTGTCAGTGTATGTCTTTGTGACTTGGTGTCAGTGTATGTCTTTGTTACTGGGTGACAGTGTGTGTCTTTGTGACTTGGTGTCAGTATATGTCTTTGTTACTTGATGTAAGTGTGCGGCTGTGTTACTGGGTATCAGTGTATGTCTTTGTTACATGGTGTCAGTGTATGTCAATATACTTGGTGTAAGTGTGTGTCTTTGTGTCTTGGTGTAATTGACTGCCTTTGTTACTTGGTGTAAGTGTATCACTGTGTTACTGGGTGTCAGTGTATGTCTTTGTGACTTGGTGTCAGTGTGTGTCTGTGTTACTGGGTATCAGTGTATGTCTTTGTGACTTGGTATCAGTGTATGTCTTTGTTACTGGTGTCAGTGTGTGTCTGTGTTACTGGGTGTAAGTGTATGTCTTTGTGACTTGGTGTCAGTGTATGTCTTTGTTACTGGGTGTCAGTGTGTGTCTTTGTGACTTGGTGTCAGTGTCTGTCTTTGTTACTTGTTGTAAGTGTGTGTCTGTGCTACTGGGTATCAGTGTATGTCTTTGTTACTTGGTGTCAGGGTATGTCAAAATACTTGGTGTAAGTGTATGTCTTTGTTACTTGGTGTCAGTGTGTGTCTGTGTTACTGGGTATCAGTGTATGTCTTTGTGACTTGGTATCAGTGTATGTCTTTGTTACTGGGTGTCAGTGTATGTCTGTTACTGGGTATCAGTGTATGTCTTTGTGACTTGGTATCAGTGTATGTCTTTGTTACTGGGTGTCAGTGTATGTCTATGTTACTTGGTGTCAGTGTATGTCTTTGTTACTGTTTGTCAGTGTTTCTCTGTGTTGCTGGGTGTCAGTGTGTGTCTGTGACACTAGGTGTCATTAAATAGTTTTGTTTAGAGATGCAGCACTCTGTGCCGACCATCAACCACCCATTTATACTAATCCTACACTAATCCCGTATTCCTACCACATCCCCACCTATCCCTATATATTTCCCTACCACCTACCTATACTCGGGGCAATTTATGATGGCCAATTAACCTATCAACCTGCAAGTCTTTGGCATGTGGGAGGAAACCGGAGCAACGGGAGGAAACACACGCAGACACTGGGAGAACTTGCAAACTCCGCACAAGCAGTACCCTGAATCGAACCCGGGTCCCTGAAGATGTGAGGCTGCGGTGCTAACCAATGCGCCAATGTGCCCCCCCCGCAGTGTGTGCCTTTGTTACTTGGTGTCAGTGTGTGTCTGTCTTACTGGGCATCAGTGTATGTCTTTGTGACTTGGTATCAGTGTATGTCTTTGTTACTGGGTGTCAGTGTGTTTCTGTGTTACTTGGTGTAAATGTGTGTCTTTGTTACTTGCTGTCCGTGTGTGTCTGTGTTACTGGGTGTCAGTGTATGCCTTTGTTACTTGGTGTAAGTGTATGTCTTTGTTACTTGGTTTAAGTGTGTGTCTGTGTGGCTGGGTATCAGTGTCTGTCTTTGTTACTTGGTGTTAGTGTGAGTCTGTGTTACAGGGTATCAGTGCATGTCTTTGTTACTTGGTGTAAGTGTGTGTCTGTGTTACTGGGTGTCAGTGCATGTCTTTGTTACTTGGTGTCAGTGTATATCTGTGTTACTTGTTGTAAGTGTGTGTCTTTGTTACTTGGTGTAATTGAATGTCTTTGTTACTTGTTGTCAGTGTATGTCTGTGTTACTTGGTGTAAGTGTATGTCTTTGTTTCTTGGTGTAAGTGTGTATCTGTGTTACTGGGTGTCAGTGTATGTCTGTGTTACTTGGTGTCAGTGTATGTCTTTGTTACTGGGTGTCAGTGTGTGTCTTTGTGACTTGGTGTCAGTGTATGACTTTGTTACTTGGTGTAAGTGTGTGTCTTTGTTACTGGGTTACAGTGTATGTCTTTGTTACTTGGTGTCAGTGTATCTCAAAATATTTGCTGCAAGTGGATGTCTTTGTTACTTGGTGTAATTGTCTGTCTTTGTTACTTGGTGTAAGTGTATGTCTTTGATACTTGGTGTCAGTGTATGTCTGTGTTACTTGGTGTTAGTGTATGTCTTTGTTACTTGGTGCAAGTGTGTGTCTGTGTAACTTGGTGTAAGTGTGTGTCTGTGTTCCTGGGTATCAGTGTATGTCTTTGTTACTTGGTGTCAGTGTATGTCTGTGCTACTTGGTGTAAGTGTGTGTCTGTGTTACTGGGTATCAGTGTATGTCTTTGTTACTTCTTGTCAGTGTATGTCTGTGTTACTTGTTTTAAGTGTGTGTCTGTGTTACTGGGTGTCAGTGTGTGTCTGTGTTACTTGGTGTAAGTGTGTGTTTTTGTTACTTGCTGTCCGTGTGTGTCTGTGTTACTGGGTGTCAGTGTATGTCTTTGTTACTTGGTGTCAGTGTATGTGTTTGTTACTTGGTGTAAGTGTGTGTCTGTGTTACTGGGTATCAGTGCATGACTTTGTTGCTTGGTGTAAATGTGTGTCTGTGTTACTGGGTATCAGTGTATGTCTTTGTGACTTGATGTCAGTGTATGTCTTTGTTACTGGGTGTCAGTGTGTGTCTTTGTGACTTGGTGTCTGTGTATGTCATTGTTACTTGGTGTAAGTGTGTGTCTGTGTTACTGGGTATCAGTGTATGTCTTTGTTACTTGGTGTAAGTGTGTGTCTGTGTTACTGGGTGTCAGTTTGTGTCTGTGTTACTTGGTGTAAGTCTGTGTCTTTGTTACTTGGTGTCCGTGTGTGTCTGTGTTACTGGGTGTCAGTGTATGTCTTTGTTACTGGGTGTCAGTGTATGTCTTTGTTACCTGGCGTAAGTGTGTGTCTGTGTCACTGGGTATCAGTGTCTGTCTTTGTTACTTGGTGTAAGTGTGTGTCTGTGTTACTGGGTGTCAGTTTGTGTCTGTGTTACTTGGTGTAAGTCGGTGTCCTTGTTACTTGGTGTCTCTGTGTGTCTGTGTTACTGGGTGTCAGTGTATGTCTTTGTTACTGGGTGTCAGTGTGTGTCTTTGTGAATTGTTGTCGGTGTATGTCTTTGTTACAAGGTGTAAGGGTGTATCTGTGTTACTGGGTATCAGTGTATGTCTTTTTTACTTGGTGTCAGTGTATGTCTTTGTTACTTGGTGTCAGTGTGTGTCTGTGCTACTGGGTATTAGTGTATGTCTTTGTGACTTGGTATCAGTGTATGTCTTTGTTACTGGGTGTCAGTGTGTGTCTGTGTTACTGGGTATCAGTGTGTGTCTTTGTTACTGGGTGTCAGGGTGTGTTTGCGATATTTGGTGTCAGTGTATGTCTTTGTTACTGTTTATTAGTGTTTCTCTGTGTTGCTGGGTGCCAGTGTGTGTTTGTTTGTGTATCTGGGTGTCAGTGTATGTCTTTGTTACTTGGTGTAAGTGTGTGTCTGTGTTACTGGGAATCAGTGTCTGTCTTTGTTACTTGGTGTAAGTGTGTGTCTTTGATACTTGGTGGAAGTGTATGTCTTTGTTACAAGGTGTAAGTGTGTGTCTGTGTTACTTGGTGTAAGTGTGTGCCTGTGTTCCTGGGTATCAGTGTATGTCTTTGTTACTTGGTTTCAGTGTATGTCTGTGTTACTTGGTGGAAGTGTGGGTCTGTGTTACTGGGTATCAGTGTATGTCTTAGTTCCTTGGTGTCAGTGTCTGACTTTGTTACTTGGTGCAAATGTGTGTCTTTGTTACTGGGTGTCAGTGTTTGTCTGTGTTACTTGGTGTAAGTGTGTGTCTTTGTTACTTGGTGTCCGTGTGTGTCTGTGTTACTGGGTGTCAGTGCATGTCTTTGTTACTTGGTGTCAGTGTATGTCAAAATACTTGGTGTAAGTGTATGACTTTGTTACTTGGTGTCACTGTGTGTCTGTGTTACTGGGTATCAGCGTATGTCTTTGTGACTTGGTATCATTGTATGTCTTTGTGACTTGGTGTCAGTGTATGTCTTTGTTACTGGGTGTCACTGTGTGTCTGCGATATTTGGTGTCAGTGCATGTCTTTGTTACTGTTTATTAGTGTTTCTCTGTGTTACTGGGTGTCAGTGTGTGTCTGTTTGTGTTACTGGGTGTCAGTGTATGTCTTTGTTACTTGGTGTAAGTGTGTGTCTGTGTTACTGGGTATCAGTCTCTGTCTTTGTTACTTGGTGTATGTGTGTGTCTTTGATACTTGGTGTAATTGTATGTCTTTGTTACTTGGTGTCAGTGTATGTCTGTGTTACGTGGTGTAAGTGCATGTCTTTGTTACTCGGTGTAAGTGTGTGTCTGTGTTACTTGGTGTAAGTGTGTGTCTGTGTTACTGGATATCTGTGTATGTCTTTGTTACTTGGTGTCATTGTATGTCTGTGTTACTTGGTATAAGTGTGTGTCTGTGTTACTGGGTGTCAGTGTGTGTCTGTGTTACTTGGTGTAAGTGTGTGTCTTTGTTACTTGGTGTCCGTGTGTGTCTCTGTTACTGGGTGTCAGTGCATGTCTTTGTTACTTTGTGGCAGTGCATATCTGTGTTACTTGGTGTAAGTGTGTGTCTGTGTTACTTGGTGTAAGTGTGTGTCTGTGTTCCTGGGTATCAGTGTATGTCTTTGTTACTTGGTGTCAGTGTATGTCTGTGTTACTTGGTGTAAGTGTGTGTCTGTGTTACTGGGTATCAGTGTATGTCTTGGTTACTTTGTGTCATTGTATGTTTGCGTTGCTTGGTGTAAGTGTGTGTCTGTGTTACTTGGTGTAAGTATTTGTCTGTGTTACTGGGTGTCAGTGTGTGTCTTTGTTACTTGCTGTCCGTGTGTGTCTGTGTTACTGGGTGTCAGTGTATGTCTTTGTTACTTGGTGTCAGTGTATGTGTTTGTTACTTGGTGTCAGTGCATGTCTTTGTTGTTTGGTGTAAATGTGTGTCTGTGTTACTGGGTATCAGTGTATGTCTTTGTTCCTTGGTGTCAGTGTATGTCTTTGTTACTGGGTGTCAGTGTGTGTCTTTGTGACTTGGTGTCTGTGTATGTCATTGTTACTTGGTGTAAGTGCGTGTCTGTGTTACTGGGTATCAGTGTATGTCTTTGTTACTTGGTGTAAGTGTGTGTCTGTGTTACTGGGTTTCAGTTTGTGTCTGTGTTACTTGGTGTAAGTCTGTGTCTTTGTTACTTGGTGTCCGTGTGCGTCTGTGTTACTGGGTGTCAGTGTATGTCTTTGTTACTTGGTGTCAGTGTATGTCTTTGTTACTTGGTGTCAGTGTGTGTCTGTGCTACTGGGTATTAGTGTATGTCTTTGTGACTTGGTATCAGTGTATGTCTTTGTGACTTGGTGTCAGTGTATGTCTTTGTTACTGGGTGTCAGGGTGTGTTTGCGATATTTGGTGTCAGTGTATGTCTTTGTTACTGTTTATTAGTGTTTCTCTGTATTGCTGGGTGCCAGTGTGTGTTTGTTTGTGTTACTGGGTGTCAGTGTATGTCTTTGTTACTTGGTGTAAGTGTGTGTCTGTGTTACTGGGAATCAGTGTCTGTCTTTGTGACTTGGTGTAAGTGTGTGTCTTTGTTACTTGGTGGAAGTGTATGTCTTTGTTACTTGGTGTAAGTGTGTGTCTGTGTTACTGGGTATCAGTGTATGTCTTGGTTACTTTGTGTCATTGTATGTTTGCGTTGCTTGGTGTAAGTGTGTTTCTGTGTTACTTGGTGTAAGTATTTGTCTGTGTTACTGGGTGTCAGTGTGTGTCTTTGTTACTTGCTGTCCGTGTGTGTCTGTGTTACTGGGTGTCAGTGTATGTCTTTGTTACTTGGTGTCAGTGTATGTGTTTGTTACTTGGTGTCAGTGCATGTCTTTGTTGTTTGGTGTAAATGTGTGTCTGTGTTACTGGGTATCAGTGTATGTCTTTGTTCCTTGGTGTCAGTGTATGTCTTTGTTACTGGGTGTCAGTGTGTGTCTTTGTGACTTGGTGTCTGTGTATGTCATTGTTACTTGGTGTAAGTGCGTGTCTGTGTTACTGGGTATCAGTGTATGTCTTTGTTACTTGGTGTAAGTGTGTGTCTGTGTTACTGGGTTTCAGTTTGTGTCTGTGTTACTTGGTGTAAGTCTGTGTCTTTGTTACTTGGTGTCCGTGTGCGTCTGTGTTACTGGGTGTCAGTGTATGTCTTTGTTACTGGGTGTCAGTGTATGTCTTTGTTACCTGGCGTAAGTGTGTGTCTGTGTTACTGGGCATCAGTGTCTGTCTTTGTTACTTGGTGTAAGTGTGTGTCTGTGTTACTGGGTGTCAGTTTGTGTCTGTGTTACTTGGTGTAAGTCGGTGTCCTTGTTACTTGGTGTCTCTGTGTGTCTGTGTTACTGGGTGTCAGTGTATGTCTTTGTTACTGGGTGTCAGTGTGTGTCTTTGTGAATTGGTGTCAGTGTATGTCTTTGTTACAAGGAGGAAGGGTGTATCTGTGTTACTGGGTATCAGTGTATGTCTTTTTTACTTGGTGTCAGTGTATGTCTTTGTTACTTGGTGTCAGTGTGTGTCTGTGCTACTGGGTATTAGTGTATGTCTTTGTGACTTGGTATCAGTGTATGTCTTTGTGACTTGGTGTCAGTGTATGTCTTTGTTACTGGGTGTCAGGGTGTGGTTGCGATATTTGGTGTCAGTGTATGTCTTTGTTACTGTTTATTAGTGTTTCTCTGTGTTGCTGGGTGCCAGTGTGTGTTTGTTTGTGTTACTGGGTGTCAGTGTATGTCTTTGTTACTTGGTGTAAGTGTGTGTCTGTGTTACTGGGAATCAGTGTCTGTCTTTGTGACTTGGTGTAAGTGTGTGTCTTTGTTACTTGGTGGAAGTGTATGTCTTTGTTACTTGGTGTAAGTGTGTGTCTGTGTTACTTGGTGTAAGTGTGTGTCTGTGTTCCTGGGTATCAGTGTATGTCTTTGTTACTTGGTGTCAGTGTATGTCTGTGTTACTTGGTGTAAGTGTGGGTCTGTGTTACTGGGTATCAGTGTATGTCTTTGTTCCTTGGTGTCAGTGTCTGACTTTGTTACTTGGTGCAAATGTGTGTCTTTGTTACTGGGTGTCAGTGTTTGTCTGTGTTACTTGGTGTAAGTGTGTGTCTTGGTTACTTGGTGTCCGTGTGTGTCTGTGTTACTGGGTGTCAGTGTATGTCTTTGTGACTTGGTATCATTGTATGTCTTTGTTACTTGGTGTCAGTGTATGTCAAAATACTTGGTGTAAGTGTATGTCTTTGTTACTTGGTGTCAGTGTGTGTCTTTGTTACTGGGTATCAGTGTATGTCTTTGTGACTTGGTATCATTGTATGTCTTTGTGACTTGGTGTCAGTGTATGTCTTTGTTACTGGGTGTCACTGTGTGTCTGCGATATTTGGTGTCAGTGCATGTCTTTGTTACTGTTTATTAGTGTTTCTCTGTGTTACTGGGTGTCAGTGTATGTCTTTGTTACTTGGTGTAAGTGTGTGTCTGTGTTACTGGGTATCAGTGTCTGTCTTTGTTACTTGGTGTATGTGTGTGTCTTTGATACTTGGTGTAATTGTATGTCTTTGTTACTTGGTGTCAGTGTATGTCTGTGTTACGTGGTGTAAATGTATGTCTTTGTTACTCGGTGTAAGTGTGTGTCTGTGTTACTTGGTGTAAGTGTGTGTCTGTGTTACTGGATATCTGTGTATGTCTTTGTTACTTGGTGTCATTGTATGTCTGTGTTACTTGGTATAAGTGTGTGTCTGTGTTACTGGGTGTCAGTGTGTGTCTGTGTTACTTGGTGTAAGTGTGTGTCTTTGTTACTTGGTGTCCGTGTGTGTCTCTGTTACTGGGTGCCAGTGCATGTCTTTGTTACTTTGTGTCAGTGCATATCTGTGTTACTTGGTGTAAGTGTGTGTCTTTGTTACTTGGTGTATTTGTATGTCTTTGTTACTTGGTGTAAGTGTGTGTCTGTGTTACTTGGTGTAAGTGTGTGTCTGTGTTCCTGGGTATCAGTGTATGTCTTTGTTACTTGGTGTCAGTGTATGTCTGTGTTACTTGGTGTAAGTGTGTGTCTGTGTTACTGGTTATCAGTGTATGTCTTGGTTACTTTGTGTCATTGTATGTTTGCGTTGCTTGGTGTAAGTGTGTGTCTGTGTTACTTGGTGTAAGTATTTGTCTATGTTACTGTGTGTCAGTGTGTGTCTGTGTTCCTTGGTGCTAGTGTGTGTCGTTGTTGCTTGGTGTCCGTGTGTGTCTGTGTTTCTGGGTGGCTGTGTATGTCTTTGTTATTGGGTATCAGTGCATGTTTTTGTTACTTGGTATAAGTCTGTGTCTGTGTTACTGGGTATCAGTGTCTGTCTTTGTTACTTGGTGTAAGAGTGTGTCTGTGTTACACGGTATCAGTGTGTGTCTGTGTCCCTTGGTGCTAGTGTGTGTCGTTGTTACTTGGTGTCCGTGTGTGTCTGTGTTACTGGGTGTCTGTGTATGTCTTTGTTACTGGGTGTCAGTGTATGTTTTTGTTACTTGGTGTAATCTGTGTCTGTGTTACTGGGTATCATTGTCTGTATTTGTTACTTGGTGTCAGTGTATGTCTTTGTTACTTGGTTTAAGTGTGTGTCTGTGTTACTGGTTGTCAGTGTATGTCTTTGTGACTTGGTGTCAGTGTATGTCTTTGTTTCTGGGTGTCAGTGTGTGTCTTTGTGACTTGGTGTCAGTGTATGTCTTTGTTACTTGTTGTAAGTGTGTGTCTGTGTTACTGGGTATCAGTGTATGTCTTTGTTACTGGGTGTCAGTGTTTGTCTTGGTTACTTGGTGCCATTGTATGTCTGAGTTGCTTGGTGTAAGTGTGTGTCTGTGTTACTGGGTGTCAGTGTGTGTCTGTGTCCCTTGGTGCTAGTGTGTGTCGTTGTTACTTGGTGTCCGTGTGTGTCTGTGTTACTAGGTGTCTGTGTACCTCTTTGTTTCTGGGTTTCAGTGTATGTTTTTGTTACTTGGTGTAAGTCTGTGTCTGTGTTACTGGGTATCAGTGTTTGTCTTTGTTACTTGGTGTCAGTGTATGTCTTTGTTACTTGGATTAAGTGTGTGTCTGTGTTACTGGTTGTCATTGTATGTCTTTGTGACTTGGTGTCAGTGTATGTCTTTCTTACTGGGTGTCAGTGTGTGTCTTTGTGAATTGGTGTCAGTGTATGTCTTTGTTACTTGTTGCAAGTGTGTGTCTGTGTTACTGGGTATCAGTGTATGTCTTTGTTACTTGGTGTCAGTGCATGTCAATATACTTGGTGTAAGTGTATGACATTATTCGTTGGTGTAACTCCCTGTCTTTGTTACTTGGGGTAATTGTATCACTGTGTTACTGGGTATCAGTGTATGTCTGTGTTACTGGGTAGCAGTGTATATCTTTGTGACTTGGTGTCATTGCATGTCTGTGTTGCTTGGTGTAAATGTGTGTCTCTGTTACTGGGTGTCAGTGTGTGTCTGTGTTACTTGGTGTAAGTGTGTGTCCTTGTTACTTGGTGTCCGTGTGTGTCTGTGTTACTGGGTGTCAGTGTATGTCTTTGTTACTGGCTGTCAGTGTATGTCTTTGTTACTTGGTGTAAGTGTGTGTCTGTGTTATTGGGTATCAGTGTCTGTCTTTGTTACTTGGTGTAAGTGTGTGTCTGTGTTACACGGTATCAATGTATGTCTTTGTTACTTGGTGTCAGTGTATGTCTTTGTTACTTGGTGCAAGTGTGTGTCTGTGTTACTGGGTGTCAGTGTATGTCTTTGTGACTTGGTGTCAGTGTATGTCTTTGTTACTGGGTGACAGTGTGTGTCTTTGTGACTTGGTGTCAGTATATGTCTTTGTTACTTGTTGTAAGTGTGCGGCTGTGTTACTGGGTATCAGTGTATGTCTGTGTTTCTTGGTGTAAGTGTGTGTCTGTGTTACTGGGTATCAGTGTATGTCTTTGTGACTTGGTATCAGTGTATGTCTTTGTTACTGGGTATCAGTGTATGTCTTTGTGACTTGGTGTCAGTGTATGTCTTTGTTACTGGGTGTCAGTGTGTGTCTTTGTGACTTTGTGTCATTGTATGTCTTTGTTACTTGGTGTAAGTGTGTGTCTGTGTTACTGGGTATCAGTGTATGTCTTTGTTACTTGGTGTCAGTGTATGTCAAAATACTTGGTGAAAGTGTATGTCTTTGTTACTTGGTGTAATTGTCTGTCTTTGTTAGTTGGTGTAAGTATATGTCTTTGTTACTTGGTGTCAGTGTATGTCTTTGCTACTTGGTGTCAGTGTATGTCTTTGTGACTTGGTGTCAGTGTATGTCTGTGTTACTGTTTATTAGTGCTTCTCTGTGTAACTGGGTGTCAGTGTGTGTTTGTTTGTGTTACTGGGTGTCAGGGTATGTCTTTGTTACTTGGTGTAAGTGTGTGTCTGTGTTACTGGGTGTCAGTGTCTGTCTTTGTGACTTGGTGTCTGTGCATGTCTCTGTTACTGTTTATTAGTTCTTCTCTGTGTTACTGGGTGTCAGTGTGTGTTTGTTTGTGTTACTTTGTGTCAGTGTATGTCTTTGTTACTTGGTGTATGTGTGTGTCTTTGATACTTGGTGTAATTGTATGTCTTTGTTACTTGGTGTCAGTGTATGTCTGTGTTACGTGGTGTAAGTGTATGTCTTTGTTACTCTGTGTAAGTGTGTGTCTGTGTTACTTGGTGTAAGTGTGTGTCTGTGCTACTGGATATCTGTGTATGTCTTTGTTACTTGGTGTCAGTGTATGTCTGTGTTACTTGGTATAAGTGTGTGTCTGTGTTACTGGGTGTCAGTGTGTGTCTGTGTTACTTGGTGTAAGTGTGTGTCTTTGTTACTTGGTGTCCGTGTGTGTCTCTGTTACTGGGTGTCAGTGCATGTCTTTGTTACTTTGTGTCAGTGCATATCTGTGTTACTTGGTGTAAGTGTGTGTCTTTGTTACTTGGTGTATTTGTATGTCTTTGTTACTTGGTGTAAGTGTGTGTCTGTGTTACTTGGTGTAAGTGTGTGTCTGTGTTCCTGGGTATCAGTGTATGTCTTTGTTACTTGGTGTCAGTGTATGTCTGTGTTACTTGGTGTAAGTGTGTGTCTGTGTCACTGGGTATCCCTGTATGTCTTGGTTACTTTGTGTCATTGTATGTTTGCGTTGCTTGGTGTAAGTGTGTATCTGTGTTACTTGGTGTAAGTATGTGTCTGTGTTACTGGGTGTCAGTGTGTGTCTGTGTTCCTTGGTGCTAGTGTGTGTCGTTGTTGCTTGGTGTCCGTGTGTGTCTGTGTTTCTGGGTGTCTGTGTATGTCTTTGTTACTGGGTGTCAGTGCATGTTTTTGTAACTTGGTGTAAGTCTGTGTCTGTGTTACTGGGTATCAGTGTCTGTCTTTGTTACTTGGTGTAAGAGTGTGTCTGTGTTACACGGTATCAGTGTGTGTCTGTGTCCCTTGGTGCTAGTGTGTGTCGTTGTTACTTGGTGTCCGTGTGTGTCTGTGTTACTGGGTGTCTGTGTATGTCTTTGTTACTGGGTGTCAGTGTATGTTTTTGTTACTTGGTGTAAGTCTGTGTCTGTGTTACTGGGTGTCTGTGTATGTCTTTGTTACTGGGTGTCAGTGTATGTTTTTGTTACTTGGTGTAAGTCTGTGTCTGTGTTACTGGGTATCAGTGTCTGTATTTGTTACTTGGTGTCAGTGTATGTCTTTGTTACTTGGTTTAAGTGTGTGTCTGTGTTATTGGTTGTCAGTGTGTGTCTTTGTGACTTGGTGTCAGTGTATGTCTTTGTTACTTGTTGTAAGTGTGTGTCTGTGTTACTGGGTATCAGTGTATGTCTTTGTTACTGGGTGTCAGTGTTTGTCTTGGTTACTTGGTGTCATTGTATGTCTGTGTTGCTTGGTGTAAGTGTGTGTCTGTGTTACTGGGTGTCAGTGTGTGTCTGTGTCCCTTGGTGCTAGTGTGTGTCGTTGTTACTTGGTGTCCGTGTGTGTCTGTGTTACTGGTTGTCTGTGTACGTCTTTGTTTCTGGGTGTCAGTGTATGTTTTTGTTACTTGGTGTAAGTCTGTGTCTGTGTTACTGGGTATCAGTGTCTGTCTTTTTTACTTGGTGTCAGTGTATGTCTTTGTTACTTGTTGTAAGTGTGTGTCTGTGTTACTGGGTATCAGTGTATGTCTTTGTTACTGGGTGTCAGTGTTTGTCTTGGTTACTTGGTGTCATTGTATGTCTGTGTTGCTTGGTGTAAGTGTGTGTCTGTGTTACTGGGTGTCAGTGTGTGTCTGTGTCCCTTGGTGCTAGTGTGTGTCGTTGTTACTTGGTGTCCGTGTGTGTCTGTGTTACTGGTTGTCTGTGTACGTCTTTGTTTCTGGGTGTCACTGTATGTTTTTGTTACCTGGTGTAAGTCTGTGTCTGTGTTACTGGGTATCAGTGTCTGTCTTTTTTACTTGGTGTCAGTGTTTGTCTTTGTTACTTGGTTTAAGTGTGTGTCTGTGTTACTGGCTGTCAGTGTATGTCTTTGTGACTTGGTGTCAGTGTATGTCTTTCTTACTGGGTGTCAGTGTGTGTCTTTGTGAATTGGTGTCAGTGTATGTCTTTGTTACTTGTTGTAAGTGTGTGTCTGTGTTACTGGGTATCAGTGTATGTCTTTGTTACTTGGTGTCAGTGCATGTCAAAGTACTTGGTGTAAGTGTATGACTTTATTCGTTGCTGTAACTCCCTGTCTTTGTTACTTGGTGTAATTGTATCACTGTGTTACTGGGTATCAGTGTATGTCTGTGTTACTGGGTATCAGTGTATGTCTTTGTGACTTGGTGTCATTGCATGTCTGTGTTGCTTGGTGTAAATGTGTGTCTCTGTTACTGGGTGTCAGTGTGTGTCTGTGTTACTTGGTGTAAGTGTGTGTCCTTGTTACTTGGTGTCCGTGTGTGTCTGTGTTACTGGGTGTCAGTGTATGTCTTTGTTACAGGGTGACAGTGTATGTCTTTGTTACTTGGTGTAAGTGTGTGTCTGTGTTACTGGGTATCAGTGTCTGTCTTTGTTACTTGGTGTAAGTGTGTGTCTGTGTTACACGGTATCAATGTTTGTCTTTGTTACTTGGTGTCAGTGTATGTCTTTGTTACTTGGTGCAAGTGTGTGTCTGTGTTACTGGGCGTCAGTGTATGTCTTTGTGACTTGGTGTCAGTGTATGTCTTTGTTACTGGGTGACAGTGTGTGTATTTGTGACTTGGTGTCAGTATATGTCTTTGTTACTTGTTGTAAGTGTGCGGCTGTGTTACTGGGTATCAGTGTATGTCTTTGTTACATGGTGTCAGTGTATGTCAATATACTTGGTGTAAGTGTGTGTCTTTGTGTCTTGGTGTAATTGACAGCCTTTGTTACTTGGTGTAAGTGTATCACTGTGTTACTGGGTATCAGTGTATGTCTATGTGACTTGGTGTCAGTGTGTGTCTGTGTTACTGGGTATCAGTGTATGTCTTTGTGACTTGGTATCAGTGTATGTCTTTGTTACTGGTGTCAGTGTGTGTCTGTGTTACTGGGTGTAAGTGTATGTCTTTGTGACTTGGTGTCAGTGTATGTCTTTGTTTCTGGGTGTCAGTGTGTGTCTTTGTGACTTGGTGTCAGTGTCTGTCTTTGTTACTGGGTGTCAGTGTATGTCTGTTACTGGGTATCAGTGTATGTCTGTGCTACTCGGTATCAGTGTATGTCTTTGTTACTTGGTGTCAGGGTATGTCAAAACACTTGGTGTAAGTGTATGTCTTTGTTACTTGGTGTCAGTGTGTGTCTGTGTTACTGGGTATCAGTGTATGTCTTTGTGACTTGGTATCAGTGTATGTCTTTGTTACTGGGTGTCAGTGTATGTCTGTTACTGGGTATCAGTGTATGTCTTTGTGACTTGGTATCAGTGTATGTCTTTGTTACTGGGTGTCAGTTTATGTCTATGTTACTTGGTGTCAGTGTATGTCTTTGTTACTGTTTGTCAGTGTTTCTCTGTGTTGCTGGGTGTCAGTGTGTGTCTGTGACACTAGGTGTCATTAAATAGTTTTGTTTAGAGATGCAGCACTCTGTGCCGACCATCAACCACCCATTTATACTAATCCTACACTAATCCCGTATTCCTACCACATCCCCACCTATCCCTATATATTTCCCTACCACCTACCTATACTCGGGGCAATTTATGATGGCCAATTAACCTATCAACCTGCAAGTCTTTGGCATGTGGGAGGAAACCGGAGCAACTGGAGGAAACACACGCAGACACTGGGAGAACTTGCAAACTCCGCACAAGCAGTACCCTGAATCGAACCCGGGTCCCTGGAGCTGTGAGGCTGCGGTGCTAACCAATGCGCCAATGTGCCCCCCCGCAGTGTGTGCCTTTGTTACTTGGTGTCAGTGTGTGTCTGTCTTACTGGGCATCAGTGTATGTCTTTGTGACTTGGTATCAGTGTATGTCTTTGTTACTGGGTGTCAGTGTGTTTCTGTGTTACTTGGTGTAAATGTGTGTCTTTGTTACTTGCTGTCCGTGTGTGTCTGTGTTACTGGGTGCCAGTGTATGCCTTTTTTACTTGGTGTCAGTGTATGACTTTGTTACTTGGTGTTAGTGTGATTCTGTGTTACAGGGTATCAGTGCATGTCTTTGTTACTTGGTGTAAGTGTGTGTCTGTGTTACTGGGTGTCAGTGCATGTCTTTGTTACTGGGTGTCAGTGTGTGTCTTTGTGACTTGGTGTCAGTGTATGTCTTTGTTACTTGGTGTAAGTGTGTGTCTGTGTTACTGGGTATCAGTGTATGTCTTTGTTACTTGGTGTCAGTGTATGTCAAAATACTTGGTGAAAGTGTATGTCTTTGTTACTTGGTGTAATTGTCTGTCTTTGTTAGTTGGTGTAAGTGTATGTCTTTGTTACTTGGTGTCAGTGTATGTCTTTGCTACTTGGTGTCAGTGTATGTCTTTGTGACTTGGTGTCAGTGTATGTCTGTGTTACTGTTTATTAGTGCTTCTCTGTGTAACTGGGTGTCAGTGTGTGTTTGTTTGTGTTACTGGGTGTCAGTGTATGTCTTTGTTACTTGGTGTAAGTGTGTGTCTGTGTTACTGGGTGTCAGTGTCTGTCTTTGTGACTTGGTGTCTGTGCATGTCTGTGTTACTGTTTATTAGTGCTTCTCTTTGTTACTGGGTGTCAGTGTGCGTTTGTTTGTGTTACTTGGTGTCAGTGTATGTCTCTGTTACTTGGTGTATGTGTGTGTCTTTGATACTTGGTGTAATTGTATGTCTTTGTTACTTGGTGTCAGTGTATGTCTGTGTTACGTGGTGTAAGTGTATGTCTTTGTTACTCTGTGTAAGTGTGTGTCTGTGTTACTTGGTGTAAGTGTGTGTCTGTGTTACACGGTATCAATGTTTGTCTTTGTTACTTGGTGTCAGTGTATGTCTTTGTTACTTGGTGCAAGTGTGTGTCTGTGTTACTGGGCGTCAGTGTATGTCTTTGTGACTTGGTGTCAGTGTATGTCTTTGTTACTGGGTGACAGTGTGTGTCTTTGTGACTTGGTGTCAGTATATGTCTTTGTTACTTGTTGTAAGTGTGCGGCTGTGTTACTGGGTATCAGTGTATGTCTTTGTTACATGGTGTCAGTGTATGTCAATATACTTGGTGTAAGTGTGTGTCTTTGTGTCTTGGAGTAATTGACTGCCTTTGTTACTTGGTGTAAGTGTATCACTGTTTTACTGGGTATCAGTGTATGTCTATGTGACTTGGTGTCAGTGTGTGTCTGTGTTACTGGGTTTCAGTGTATGTCTTTGTGACTTGGTATCAGTGTATGTCTTTGTTACTGGTGTCAGTGTGTGTCTGTGTTACTGGGTGTAAGTGTATGTCTTTGTGACTTGGTGTCAGTGTATGTCTTTGTTACTGGGTGTCAGTGTGTGTCTTTGTGACTTGGTGTCAGTGTCTGTCTTTGTTAATTGTTGTAAGTGTGTGTCTGTGCTACTCGGTATCAGTGTATGTCTTTGTTACTTGGTGTCAGGGTATGTCAAAATACTTGGTGTAAGTGTATGTCTTTGTTACTTGGTGTCAGTGTGTGTCTGTGTTACTGGGTATCAGTGTATGTCTTTGTGACTTGGTATCAGTGTATGTCTTTGTTACTGGGTGTCAGTGTATGTCTGTTACTGGGTATCAGTGTATGTCTTTGTGACTTGGTATCAGTGTATGTCTTTGTTACTGGGTGTCAGTGTATGTCTATGTTACTTGGTGTCAGTGTATGTCTTTGTGACTGTTTGTCAGTGTTTCTCTGTGTTGCTGGGTGTCAGTGTGTGTCTGTGACACTAGGTGTCATTAAATAGTTTTGTTTAGAGATGCAGCACTCTGTGCCGACCATCAACCACCCATTTATACTAATCCTACACTAATCCCGTATTCCTATCACATCCCCACCTATCCCTATATATTTCCCTACCACCTACCTATACTCGGGGCAATTTATGATGGCCAATTAACCTATCAACCTGCAAGTCTTTGGCATGTGGGAGGAAACCGGAGCAACTGGAGGAAACACACGCAGACACTGGGAGAACTTGCAAACTCCGCACAAGCAGTACCCTGAATCGAACCCGGGTCCCTGGAGCTGTGAGGCTGCGGTGCTAACCAATGCGCCAATGTACCCCCCCGCAGTGTGTGCCTTTGTTACTTGGTGTCAGTGTGTGTCTGTCTTACTGGGCATCAGTGTATGTCTTTGTGACTTGGTATCAGTGTATGTCTTTGTTACTGGGTGTCAGTGTGTTTCTGTGTTACTTGGTGTAAATGTGTGTCTTTGTTACTTGCTGTCCCTGTGTGTCTGTGTTACTGGGTGTCAGTGTATGCCTTTGTTACTTGGTGTCAGTGTATGACTTTGTTACTTGGTGTTAGTGTGAGTCTGTGTTACAGGGTATCAGTGCATGTCTTTGTTACTTGGTGTAAGTGTGTGTCTGTGTTACTGGGTGTCAGTGCATGTCTTTGTTACTTGGTGTCAGTGTATATCTGTGTTACTTGTTGTAAGTGTGTGTCTTTGTTACTTGGTGTAATTGAATGTCTTTGTTACTTGTTGTCAGTGTATGTCTGTGTTACTTGGTGTAAGTGTATGTCTTTGTTTCTTGGTGTAAGTGTGTATCTGTGTTACTGGGTGTCATTGTATGTCTGTGTTACTTGGTGTCAGTGTATGTCTTTGTTACTGGGTGTCAGTGTGTGTCTTTGTGACTTGGTGTCAGTGTATGACTTTGTTACTTGGTGTAAGTGTGTGTCTTTGTTACTGGGTATCAGTGTATGTCTTTGTTACTTGGTGTCAGTGTATCTCAAAATATTTGCTGCAAGTGGATGTCTTTGTTACTTGGAGTAATTGTCTGTTTTTGTTACTTGGTGTAAGTGTATGTCTTTGATACTTGGTGTCAGTGTATGTCTGTGTTACTTGGTGTTAGTGTATGTCTTTGTTACTTGGTGCAAGTGTGTGTCTGTGTTACTTGGTGTAAGTGTGTGTCTGTGTTCCTGGGTATCAGTGTATGTCTTTGTTACTTGTTGTCAGTGTATGTCTGTGTTACTTGGTGTAAGTGTATGTCTTTGTTTCTTGGTGTAAGTGTGTATCTGTATTACTGGGTGTCAGTGTATGTCTGTGTTACTTGGTGTCAGTGTATGTCTTTGTTACTGGGTGTCAGTGTGTGTCTTTGTGACTTGGTGTCAGTGTATGACTTTGTTACTTGGTGTAAGTGTGTGTCTTTGTTACTGGGTATCAGTGTATGTCTTTGTTACTTGGTGTCAGTGTATCTCAAAATATTTGCTGCAAGTGGATGTCTTTGTTACTTGGTGTAATTGTCTGTCTTTGTTACTTGGTGTAAGTGTATGTCTTTGATACTTGGTGTCAGTGTATGTCTGTGTTACTTGGTGTTAGTGTATGTCTTTGTTACTTGGTGCAAGTGTGTGTCTGTGTTACTTGGTGTAAGTGTGTGTCTGTGTTCCTGGGTATCAGTGTATGTCTTTGTTACTTGGTGTCAGTGTATGTCTGTGCTACTTGGTGTAAGTGTGTGTCTGTGTTACTGGGTATCAGTGTATGTCTTTGTTACTTCTTGTCAGTGTATGTCTGTGTTACTTGTTGTAAATGTGTGTCTGTGTTACTGGGTGTCATTGTGTGTCTGTGTTACTTGGTGTAAGTGTGTGTCTTTGTTACTGGGTGTCAGTGTATGTCTTTGTTACTTGGTGTCAGTGTATGTGTTTGTTACTTGGTGTAAGTGTGTGTCTGTGTTACTGGGTATCAGTGCATGTCTTTGTTGCTTGGTGTAAATGTGTGTCTGTGTTACTGGGTAACAGTGTATGTCTTTTTGACTTGATGTCAGTGTATATCTTTGTTACTGGGTGTCAGTGTGTGTCTTTGTGACTTGGTGTCTGTGTATGTCATTGTTACTTGGTGTAAGTGTGTGTCTGTGTTACTGGGTATCAGTGTATGTCTTTGTTACTTGGTGTAAGTGTGTGTCTGTGTTACTGGGTGTCAGTTTGTGTCTGTGTTACTTGGTGTAAGTCTGTGTCTTTGTTACTTGGTGTCCGTGTGTGTCTGTGTTACTGGGTGTCAGTGTATGTCTTTGTTACTGGGTGTCAGTGTATGTCTTTGTTATCTGGCGTAAGTGTGTGTCTGTGTTACTGGGTATCAGTGTCTGTCTTTGTTACTTGGTGTAAGTGTGTGTCTGTGTTACTGGGTGTCAGTTGTGTCTGTGTTACTTGGTGTAAGTCGGTGTCCTTGTTACTTGGTGTCTCTGTGTGTCTGTGTTACTGGGTGTCAGTGTATGTCTTTGTTACTGGGTGTCAGTGTGTGTCTTCGTGAATTGGTGTCAGTGTATGTGTTTTGTTACAAGGTGTAAGGGTGTATCTGTGTTACTGGGTATCAGTGTATGTCTTTTTTACTTGGTGTAAGTGTGTGTCTGTGTTACTTGGTGTAAGTGTGTCTCTGTGTTACTGGGTGTCAGTGTGTGTTTGTTTGTGTTACTGGGTGTCAGTGTATGTCTTTGTTACTTGGTGTAAGTGTGTGTCTGTGTTACTTGGTGTAAGTGTGTGTCTGTGTTCCTGGGTATCAGTGTATGTCTTTGTTACTTGGTGTCAGTGTATGTCTGTGTTACTTGGTGTAAGTGTGGGTCTGTGTTACTGGGTATCAGTGTATGTCTTTGTTCCTTGGTGTCAGTGTCTGACTTTGTTACTTGGTGCAAATGTGTGTCTTTGTTACTGGGTGTCAGTGTTTGTCTGTGTTACTTGGTGTAAGTGTGTGTCTTTGTTACTTGGTGTCCGTGTGTGTCTGTGTTACTGGGTGTCAGTGCATGTCTTTGTTACTTGGTGTCAGTGTGTGTCAAAATACTTGGTGTAAGTGTATGTCTTTGTTACTTGGTGTCATTGTGTGTCTGTGTTACTGGGTATCAGTGTATGTCTTTGTGACTTGGTATCATTGTATGTCTTTGTGACTTGGTGTCAGTGTATGTCTTTGTTACTGGGTGTCACTGTGTGTCTGCGATATTTGGTGTCAGTGCATGTCTTTGTTACTGTTTATTAGTGTTTCTCTGTGTTACTGGGTGTCAGTGTGTGTTTGTTTGTGTTACTGGGTGTCAGTGTATGTCTTTGTTACTTGGTGTAAGTGTGTGTCTGTGTTACTGGGTATCAGTGTCTGTCTTTGTTACTTGGTGTATGTGTGTGTCTTTGATACTTGGTGTAATTGTATGTCTTTGTTACTTGGTGTCAGTGTATGTCTGTGTTACGTGGTGTAAGTGTATGTCTTTGTTACTCGGTGTAAGTGTGTGTCTGTGTTACTTGGTGTAAGTGTGTGTCTGTGTTACTGGATATCTGTGTATGTCTTTGTTACTTGGTGTCATTGTCTGTCTGTGTTACTTGGTATAAGTGTGTGTCTGTGTTACTGGGTGTCAGTGTGTGTCTGTGTTACTTGGTGTAAGTGTGTGTCTTTGTTACTTGGTGTCCGTGTGTGTCTCTGTTACTGGGTGTCAGTGCATGTCTTTGTTACTTTGTGTCAGTGCATATCTGTGTTACTTGGTGTAAGTGTGTGTCTTTGTTACTTGGTGTATTTGTATGTCTTTGTTACTTGGTGTAAGTGTGTGTCTGTGTTACTTGGTGTAAGTGTGTGTCTGTGTTCCTGGGTATCAGTGTATGTCTTTGTTACTTGGTGTCAGTGTATGTCTGTGTTACTTGGTGTAAGTGTGTGTCTTTGTTACTGGGTATCAGTGTATGTCTTTGTTACTTGGTGTCATTGTATGTTTGCGTTGCTTGGTGTAAGTGTGTGTCTGTGTTACTTGGTGTAAGTATGTGTCTGTGTTACTGGGTGTCAGTGTGTTTCTGTGTTACTTGGTGTAAATGTGTGTCTTTGTTACTTGCTGTCCGTGTGTGTCTGTGTTACTGGGTGTCAGTGTATGCCTTTGTTACTTGGTGTCAGTGTATGACTTTGTTACTTGGTGTTAGTGTGAGTCTGTGTTGCAGGGTATCAGTGCATGTCTTTGTTACTTGGTGTAAGTGTGTGCCTGTGTTACTGGGTGTCAGTGCATGTCTTTGTTACTGGGTGTCAGTGTGTGTCTTTGTGACTTGGTGTCAGTGTATGTCTTTGTTACTTGGTGTAAGTGTGTGTCTGTGTTACTGGGTATCAGTGTATGTCTTTGTTACTTGGTGTCAGTGTATGTCAAAATACTTGGTGAAAGTGTATGTCTTTGTTACTTGGTGTAATTGTCTATCTTTGTTAGTGGGTGTAAGTATATGTCTTTGTTACTTGGTGTCAGTGTATGTCTTTGCTATTGGTGTCAGTGTATGTCTTTGTGACTTGGTGTCAGTGTATGTCTGTGTTACTGTTTATTAGTGCTTCTCTGTGTAACTGGGTGTCAGTGTGTGTTTGTTTGTGTTACTGGGTGTCAGTGTATGTCTTTGTTACTTGGTGTAAGTGTGTGTCTGTGTTACTGGGTGTCAGTGTCTGTCTTTGTGACTTGGTGTCTGTGCATGTCTGTGTTACTGTTTATTAGTGCTTCTCTGTGTTACTGGGTGTCAGTGTGTGTTTGTTTGTGTTACTTGGTGTCAGTGTATGTCTTTGTTACTTGGTGTATGTGTGTGTCTTTGATACTTGGTGTAATTGTATGTCTTTGTTACTTGGTGTCAGTGTATGTCTGTGTTACGTGGTGTAAGTGTATGTCTTTGTTACTCTGTGTAAGTGTGTGTCTGTGTTACTTGGTGTAAGTGTGTGTCTGTGCTACTGGATATCTGTGTATGTATTTGTTACTTGGTGTCAGTGTATGTCTGTGTTACTTGGTATAAGTGTGTGTCTGTGTTACTGGGTGTCAGTGTGTGTCTGTGTTACTTGGTGTAAGTGTGTGTCTTTGTTACTGGGTGTCAGTGCATGTCTTTGTTACTTTGTGTCAGTGCATATCTGTGTTACTTGGTGTAAGTGTGTGTCTTTGTTACTTGGTGTATTTGGATGTCTTTGTTACTTGGTGTAAGTGTGTGTCTGTGTTACTTGGTGTAAGTGTGTGTCTGTGTTCCTGGGTATCAGTGTATGTCTTTGTTACTTGGTGTCAGTGTATGTCTTTGTTACTTGGTGTAAGTGTGTGTCTGTGTCACTGGGTATCACTGTATGTCTTGGTTACTTTGTGTCATTGTATGTTTGCGTTGCTTGGTGTAAGTGTGTATCTGTGTTACTTGGTGTAAGTATGTGTCTGTGTTACTGGGTGTCAGTGTGTGTCTGTGTTCCTTGGTGCTAGTGTGTGTCGTTGTTGCTTGGTGTCCGTGTGTGTCTGTGTTTCTGGGTGTCTGTGTATGTCTTTGTTACTGGGTGTCAGTGCATGTTTTTGTAACTTTGTGTAAGTCTGTGTCTGTGTTACTGGGTATCAGTGTCTGTCTTTGTTACTTGGTGTAAGAGTGTGTCTGTGTTACACGGTATCAGTGTGTGTCTGTGTCCCTTGGTGCTAGTGTGTGTCGTTGTTACTTGGTGTCCGTGTGTGTCTGTGTTACTGGGTGTCTGTGTATGTCTTTGTTACTGGGTGTCAGAGTATGTTTTTGTTACTTGGTGTAAGTCTGTGTCTGTGTTACTGGGTTTCAGTGTCTGTATTTGTTACTTGGTGTCAGTGTATGTCTTTGTTAGTTGGTTTAAGTGTGTGTCTGTGTTACTGGTTGTCAGTGTATGTCTTTGTGACTTGGTGTCAGTGTATGTCTTTGTTTCTGGGTGTCAGTGTGTGTCTTTGTGACTTGGTGTCAGTGTATGTCTTTGTTACTTGTTGTAAGTGTGTGTCTGTGTTACTGGGTATCAGTGTATGTCTTTGTTACTGGGTGTCAGTGTTTGTCTTGGTTACTTGGTGTCATTGTATGTCTGTGTTGCTTGGTGTAAGTGTGTGTCTGTGTTACTGGGTGTCAGTGTGTGTCTGTGTCCCTTGGTGCTAGTGTGTGTCGTTGTTACTTGGTGTCCGTGTGTGTCTGTGTTACTGGTTGTCTGTGTACGTCTTTGTGTCTGGGTGTCAGTGTATGTTTTTGTTACTTGGTGTAAGTCTGTGTCTGTGTTACTGGGTATCAGTGTCTGTCTTTTTTACTTGGTGTCAGTGTATGTCTTTGTTACTTGTTGTAAGTGTGTGTCTGTGTTACTGGGTATCAGTGTATGTCTTTGTTACTGGGTGTCAGTGTTTGTCTTGGTTACTTGGTGTCATTGTATGTCTGTGTTGCTTGGTGTAAGTGTGTGTCTGTGTTACTGGGTGTCAGTGTGTGTCTGTGTCCCTTGGTGCTAGTGTGTGTCGTTGTTACTTGGTGTCCGTGTGTGTCTGTGTTACTGGTTGTCTGTGTACGTCTTTGTTTCTGGGTGTCAGTGTATGTTTTTGTTACTTGGTGTAAGTCTGTGTCTGTGTTACTGGGTATCAGTGTCTGTCTTTTTTACTTGGTGTCAGTGTTTGTCTTTGTTACTTGGTTTAAGTGTGTGTCTGTGTTACTGGCTGTCAGTGTATGTCTTTGTGACTTGGTGTCAGTGTATGTCTTTCTTACTGGGTGTCAGTGTGTGTCTTTGTGAATTGGTGTCAGTGTATGTCTTTGTTACTTGTTGTAAGTGTGTGTCTGTGTTACTGGGTATCAGTGTATGTCTTTGTTACTTGGTGTCAGTGCATGTCAAAGTACTTGGTGTAAGTGTATGACTTTATTCGTTGGTGTAACACCCTGTCTTTGTTACTTGGTGTAATTGTATCACTGTGTTACTGGGTATCAGTGTATGTCTGTGTTACTGGGTATCAGTGTATGTCTTTGTGACTTGGTGTCATTGCATGTCTGTGTTGCTTGGTGTAAATGTGTGTCTCTGTTACTGGGTGTCAGTGTGTGTCTGTGTTACTTGGTGTAAGTGTGTGTCCTTGTTACTTGGTGTCCGTGTGTGTCTGTGTTACTGGGTGTCAGTGTATGTCTTTGTTACTGGGTGTCAGTGTATGTCTTTGTTACTTGGTGTAAGTGTGTGTCTGTGTTACTGGGTATCAGTGTCTGTCTTTGTTACTTGGTGTAAGTGTGTGTCTGTGTTACACGGTATCAATGTTTGTCTTTGTTACTTGGTGTCAGTGTATGTCTTTGTTACTTGGTGCAAGTGTGTGTCTGTGTTACTGGGCGTCAGTGTATGTCTTTGTGACTTGGTGTCAGTGTATGTCTTTGTTACTGGGTGACAGTGTGTGTCTTTGTGACTTGGTGTCAGTATATGTCTTTGTTACTTGTTGTAAGTGTGCGGCTGTGTTACTGGGTATCAGTGTATGTCTTTGTTACATGGTGTCAGTGTATGTCAATATACTTGGTGTAAGTGTGTGTCTTTGTGTCTTGGTGTAATTGACTGCCTTTGTTACTTGGTGTAAGTGTATCACTGTGTTACTGGGTATCAGTGTATGTCTATGTGACTTGGTGTCAGTGTGTGTCTGTGTTACTGGGTATCAGTGTATGTCTTTGTGACTTGGTATCAGTGTATGTCTTTGTTACTGGTGTCAGTGTGTGTCTGTGTTACTGGGTGTAAGTGTATGTCTTTGTGACTTGGTGTCAGTGTATGTCTTTGTTACTGGGTGTCAGTGTGTGTCTTTGTGACTTGGTGTCAGTGTCTGTCTTTGTTAATTGTTGTAAGTGTGTGTCTGTGCTACTGGGTATCAGTGTATGTCTTTGTTACTTGGTGTCAGGGTATGTCAAAATACTTGGTGTAAGTGTATGTCTTTGTTACTTGGTGTCAGTGTGTGTCTGTGTTACTGGGTATCAATGTATGTCTTTGTGACTTGGTATCAGTGTATGTCTTTGTTACTGGGTGTCAATGTATGTCTGTTACTGGGTATCAGTGTATGTCTTTGTGACTTGGTATCAGTGTATGTCTTTGTTACTGGGTGTCAGTGTATGTCTATGTTACTTGGTGTCAGTGTATGTATTTGTTACTGTTTGTCAGTGTTTCTCTGTGTTGCTGGGTGTCAGTGTGTGTCTGTGACACTAGGTGTCATTAAATAGTTTTGTTTAGAGATGCAGCACTCTGTGCCGACCATCAACCACCCATTTATACTAATCCTACACTAATCCCGTATTCCTATCACATCCCCACCTATCCCTATATATTTCCCTACCACCTACCTATACTCGGGGCAATTTATGATGGCCAATTAACCTATCAACCTGCAAGTCTTTGGCATGTGGGAGGAAACCGGAGCAACTGGAGGAAACACACGCAGACACTGGGAGAACTTGCAAACTCCGCACAAGCAGTACCCTGAATCGAACCCGGGTCCCTGGAGCTGTGAGGCTGCGGTGCTAACCAATGCGCCAATGTGCCCCCCCGCAGTGTGTGCCTTTGTTACTTGGTGTCAGTGTGTGTCTGTCTTACTGGGCATCAGTGTATGTCTTTGTGACTTGGTATCAGTGTATGTCTTTGTTACTGGGTGTCAGTGTGTTTCTGTGTTACTTGGTGTAAATGTGTGTCTTTGTTACTTGCTGTCCGTGTGTGTCTGTGTTACTGCGTGTCAGTGTATGCCTTTGTTACTTGGTGTCAGTGTATGACTTTGTTACTTGGTGTTAGTGTGAGTCTGTGTTACAGGGTATCAGTGCATGTCTTTGTTACTTGGTGTAAGTGTGTGTCTGTGTTACTGGGTGTCAGTGCATGTCTTTGTTACTTGGTGTCAGTGTATATCTGTGTTACTTGTTGTAAGTGTGTGTCTTTGTTACTTGGTGTAATTGAATGTCTTTGTTACTTGTTGTCAGTGTATGTCTGTGTTACTTGGTGTCAGTGTATGTCTGTGTTACTTGGTGTCAGTGTATGTCTTTGTTACTGGGTGGCAGTGTGTGTCTTTGTGACTTGGTGTCAGTGTATGACTTTGTTACTTGGTGTAAGTGTGTGTCTTTGTTACTGGGTATCAGTGTATGTCTTTGTTACTTGGTGTCAGTGTATCTCAAAATATTTGCTGCAAGTGGATGTCTTTGTTACTTGGTGTAATTGTCTGTCTTTGTTACTTGGTGTAAGTGTATGTCTTTGATACTTGGTGTCAGTGTATGTCTGTGTTACTTGGTGTTAGTGTATGTCTTTGTTACTTGGTGCAAGTGTGTGTCTGTGTTACTTGGTGTAAGTGTGTGTCTGTGTTCCTGGGTATCAGTGTATGTCTTTGTTACTTGTTGTCAGTGTATGTCTGTGTTACTTGGTGTAAGTGTATGTCTTTGTTTCTTGGTGTAAGTGTGTATCTGTGTTACTGGGTGTCAGTGTATGTCTGTGTTACTTGGTGTCAGTGTATGTCTTTGTTACTGGGTGTCAGTGTGTGTCTTTGTGACTTGATGTCAGTGTATGACTTTGTTACTTGGTGTAAGTGTGTGTCTTTGTTACTGGGTATCAGTGTATGTCTTTGTTACTTGGTGTCAGTGTATCTCAAAATATTTGCTGCAAGTGGATGTCTTTGTTACTTGGAGTAATTGTCTGTCTTTGTTACTTGGTGTAAGTGTATGTCTTTGATACTTGGTGTCAGTGTATGTCTGTGTTACTTGGTGTTAGTGTATGTCTTTGTTACTTGGTGCAAGTGTGTGTCTGTGTTACTTGGTGTAAGTGTGTGTCTGTGTTCCTGGGTATCAGTGTATGTCTTTGTTACTTGGTGTCAGTGTATGTCTGTGCTACTTGGTGTAAGTGTGTGTCTGTGTTACTGGGTATCAGTGTATGTCTTTGTTACTTCTTGTCAGTGTATGTCTGTGTTACTTGTTGTAAATGTGTGTCTGTGTTACTGGGTGTCAGTGTGTGTCTGTGTTACTTGGTGTAAGTGTGTGTCTTTGTTACTGGGTGTCAGTGTATGTCTTTGTTACTTGGTGTCAGTGTATGTGTTGGTTACTTGGTGTAAGTGTGTGTCTGTGTTACTGGGTATCAGTGCATGTCTTTGTTGCTTGGTGTAAATGTGTGTCTGTGTTACTGGGTATCAGTGTATGTCTTTGTGACTTGATGTCAGTGTGTGTCTTTGTTACTGGGTGTCAGTGTGTGTCTTTGTGACTTGGTGTCTGTGTATGTCATTGTTACTTGGTGTAAGTGTGTGTCTGTGTTACTGGGTATCAGTGTATGTCTTTGTTACTTGGTGTAAGTGTGTGTCTGTGTTACTGGGTGTCAGTTTGTGTCTGTGTTACTTGGTGTAAGTCTGTGTCTTTGTTACTTGGTGTCCGTGTGTGTCTGTGTTACTGGGTGTCAGTGTATGTCTTTGTTACTGGGTGTCAGTGTATGTCTTTGTTATCTGGCGTAAGTGTGTGTCTGTGTTACTGGGTATCAGTGTCTGTCTTTGTTACTTGGTGTAAGTGTGTGTCTGTGTTACTGGGTGTCAGTTTGTGTCTGTGTTACTTGGTGTAAGTCGGTGTCCTTGTTACTTGGTGTCTCTGCGTGTCTGTGTTACTGGGTGTCAGTGTATGTCTTTGTTACTGGGTGTCAGTGTGTGTCTTTGTGAATTGGTGTCAGTGTATGTCTTTGTTACAAGGTGTAAGGGTGTATCTGTGTTACTGGGTATCAGTGTAAGTCTTTTTTACTTGGTGTAAGTGTGTGTCTGTGTTACTTGGTGTAAGTGTGTCTCTGTGTTACTGGGTGTCAGTGTGTGTTTGTTTGCGTTACTGGGTGTCAGTGTATGTCTTTGTTACTTGGTGTAAGTGTGTGTCTGTGTTACTTGGTGTAAGTGTGTGTCTGTGTTCCTGGGTATCAGTGTATGTCTTTGTTACTTGGTGTCAGTGTATGTCTGTGTTACTTGGTGTAAGTGTGGGTCTGTGTTACTGGGTATCAGTGTATGTCTTTGTTCCTTGGTGTCAGTGTCTGACTTTGTTACTTGGTGCAAATGTGTGTCTTTGTTACTTGGTGTCCGTGTGTGTCTGTGTTACTGGGTGTCAGTGCATGTCTTTGTTACTTGGTGTCAGTGTATGTCAAAATACTTGGTGTAAGTGTATGTCTTTGTTACTTGGTGTCATTGTGTGTCTGTGTTACTGGGTATCAGTGTATGTCTTTGTGACTTGGTATCATTGTATGTCTTTGTGACTTGGTGTCAGTGTATGTCTTTGTTACTGGGTGTCACTGTGTGTCTGCGATATTTGGTGTCAGTGCATGTCTTTGTTACTGTTTATTAGAGTTTCTCTGTGTTACTGGGTGTCAGTGTGTGTTTGTTTGTGTTACTGGGTGTCAGTGTATGTCTTTGTTACTTGGTGTAAGTGTGTGTCTGTGTTACTGGGTATCAGTGTCTGTCTTTGTTACTTGGTGTATGTGTGTGTCTTTGATACTTGGTGTTATTGTATGTCTTTGTTACCTGGTGTCAGTGTATGTCTGTGTTACGTGGTGTAAGTGTATGTCTTTGTTACTCGGTGTAAGTGTGTGTCTGTGTTACTTGGTGTAAGTGTGTGTCTGTGTTACTGGATATCTGTGTATGTCTTTGTTACTTGGTGTCATTGTATGTCTGTGTTACTTGGTATAAGTGTGTGTCTGTGTTACTGGGTGTCAGTGTGTGTCTGTGTTACTTGGTGTAAGTGTGTGTCTTTGTTACTTGGTGTCCGTGTGTGTCTCTGTTACTGGGTGTCAGTGCATGTCTTTGTTACTTTGTGTCAGTGCATATCTGTGTTACTTGGTGTAAGTGTGTGTCTTTGTTACTTGGTGTATTTGTATGTCTTTGTTACTTGGTGTAAGTGTGTGTCTGTGTTACTTGGTGTAAGTGTGTGTCTGTGTTCCTGGGTATCAGTGTATGTCTTTGTTACTTGGTGTCAGTGTATGTCTGTGTTACTTGGTGTAAGTGTGTGTCTGTGTTACTGGGTATCAGTGTATGTCTTGGTTACTTTGTGTCATTGTATGTTTGCGTTGCTTGGTGTAAGTGTGTGTCTGTGTTACTTGGTGTAAGTATGTGTCTGTGTTACTGGGTGTCAGTGTGTGTCTGTGTTCCTTGGTGCTAGTGTGTGTCGTTGTTGCTTGGTGTCCGTGTGTGTCTGTGTTTCTGGGTGGCTGTGTATGTCTTTGTTACTGGGTGTCAGTGCATGTTTTTGTGACTTGGTGTAAGTCTGTGTCTGTGTTACTGGGTATCAGTGTCTGTCTTTGTTACTTGGTGTAAGAGTGTGTCTGTGTTACACGGTATCAGTGTGTGTCTGTGTCCCTTGGTGCTAGTGTGTGTCGTTGTTACTTGGTGTCCGTGTGTGTCTGTGTTACTGGGTGTCTGTGTATGTCTTTGTTACTGGGTGTCAGTGTATGTTTTTGTTACTTGGTGTAAGTCTGTGTCTGTGTTACTGGGTATCAGTGTCTGTATTTGTTACTTGGTGTTAGTGTATGTCTTTGTTACTTGGTTTAAGTGTGTGTCTGTGTTACTGGTTGTCAGTGTATGTCTTTGTGACTTGGTGTCAGTGTATGTCTTTGTTTCTGGGTGTCAGTGTGTGTCTTTGTGACTTGGTGTCAGTGTATGTCTTTGTTACTTGTTGTAAGTGTGTGTCTGTGTTACTGGGTATCATTGCATGTCTTTGTTACTGGGTGTCAGTGTTTGTCTTGGTTACTTGGTGTCATTGTATGTCTCTGTTGCTTGGTGTAAGTGTGAGTCTGTGTTACTGGGTGTCAGTGTGTGTCTGTGTCCCTTGGTGCTAGTGTGTGTCGTTGTTACTTGGTGTCCGTGTGTGTCTGTGTTACTGGGTGTCTGTGTACGTCTTTGTTTCTGGGTGTCAGTGTATGTTTTTGTTACTTGGTGTAAGTCTGTGTCTGTGTTACTGGGTATCAGTGTCTGTCTTTGTTACTTGGTGTCAGTGTATGTCTTTGTTACTTGGTTTAAGTGTGTGTCTGTATTACTGGTTGTCAGTGTATGTCTTTGTGACTTGGTGTCAGTGTATGTCTTTCTTACTGGGTGTCAGTGTGTGTCTTTGTGAATTGGTGTCAGTGTATGTCTTTGTTACTTGTTGCAAGTGTGTGTCTGTGTTACTGGGTATCAGTGTATGTCTTTGTTACTTGGTGTCAGTGCATGTCAAAATACTTGGTGTAAGTGTATGACTTTATTCGTTGGTGTAACTCCCTGTCTTTGTTACTTGGGGTAATTGTATCACTGTGTTACTGGGAATCAGTGTATGTCTGTGTTACCGGGTAGCAGTGTATGTCTTTGTGACTTGGTGTCATTGCATGTCTGTGTTGCTTGGTGTAAATGTGTGTCTCTGTTACTGGGTGTCAGTGTGTGTCTGTGTTACTTTGTGTAAGTGTGTGTCCTTGTTACTTGGTGTCCGTGTGTGTCTGTGTTACTGGGTGTCAGTGTATGTCTTTGTTACTGGGTGTCAGTGTATGTCTTTGTTACTTGGTGTAAGTGTGTGTCTGTGTTACTGGGTATCAGTGTCAGTCTTTATTACTTGGTGTAAGTGTGTGTCTGTGTTACACGGTATCAATGTATGTCTTTGTTACTTGGTGTCAGTGTATGTCTTTGTTACTTGGTGCAAGTGTGTGTCTGTGTTACTGGGTGTCAGTGTATGTCTTTGTGACTTGGTGTCAGTGTATGTCTTTGTTACTGGGTGACAGTGTGTGTCTTAGTGACTTGGTGTCAGTATATGTCTTTGTTACTTGTTGTAAGTGTGCGGCTGTGTTACTGGGTATCAGTGTATGTCTTTGTCACATGGTGTCAGTGTATGTCAATATACTTGGTGTAAGTGTGTGTCTTTGTGTCTTGGTGTAATTGACTGCCTTTGTTACTTGGTGTAAGTGTATCACTGTGTTACTGGGTATCAGTGTATGTCTTTGTGACTTGGTGTCAGTGTGTTTCTGTGTTGCTGGGTATCAGTGTATGTTTTTGTGACTTGGTATCAGTGTATGTCTTTGTTACTGGTGTCAGTGTGTGTCTGTGTTACAGGGTGTCAGTGTATGTCTTTGTGACTTGGTATCAGTGTATGTCTTTGTTACTTGGTGTAAGTGTGTGTCTGTGTTACTGGGTGTAAGTGTATGTCTTTGTGACTTGGTGTCAGTGTATGTCTTTGTTACTGGGTGTCAGTGTGTGTCTTTGTGACTTGGTGTCAGTGTCTGTCATGGTTACTTGTTGTAAGTGTGTGTCTGTGCTACTGGGTATCAGTGTATGTCTTTGTTACTTGGTGTCAGGGTATGTCAAAACACTTGGTGTAAGTGTATGTCTTTGTTACTTGGTGTCTGTGTGTGTCTGTGTTACTGGGTATCAGTGTATGTCTTTGTGACTTGGTATCAGTGTATGTCTTTGTTACTGCGTGTCAGTGTATGTCTGTTACTGGGTATCAGTGTATGTCTTTGTGACTTGGTGTCAGTGTATGTCTTTGTTACTGTTTGTCAGTGTTTCTCTGTGTTACTGGGTGTCAGTGTGTGTCTGTGACACTAGGTGTCATTATTTAGTTTTGTTTAGAGATGCAGCACTCTGTGCCGACCATCAACCACCCATTTATACTAATCCTACACTAATCCCGTATTCCTATCACATCCCCACCTATCCCTATATATTTCCCTACCACCTTCCTATACTAGGGGCAATTTATGATGGCCAATTAACCTATCAACCTGCAAGTCTTTGGCATGTGGGAGGAAACCGGAGCAACTGGAGGAAACACACGCAGACACAGGGAGAACTTGCAAACTCCGCACAAGCAGTACCCTGAATCGAACCCGGGTCCCTGGAGCTGTGAGGCTGCGGTGCTAACCAATGCGCCAATGTGCCCCCCCCCCCCGCAGTGTGTGCCTTTGTTACTTGGTGTCAGTGTGTGTCTGTCTTACTGGGCATCAGTGTATGTCTTTGTGACTTCGTGTCAGTGTATGTCTTTTTTACTGGGTGTCAGTGTGTCTCTGTGTTACTGGATGTCATTGTGTGTTTGTTTGTCTTACTGGGAATCAGTGTATGTCTTTGTGACTTGGTATCAGTGTATGTCTTTGTTCCTGGGTGTCAGTGTGTTTCTGTGTTACTTGGTGGAAATGTGTGTCTTTGTTACTTGCTGTCCGTGTGTGTCTGTGTTACTGGGTGTCAGTGTATGCCTTTGTTACTTGGTGTCAGTGTATGTCTTTGTTACTTGGTTTAAGTGTGTGTCTGTGTGACTGGGTATCAGTGTCTGTCTTTGTTACTTGGTGTTAGTGTGAGTCTGTGTTACAGGTTATCAGTGCATGTCTTTGTTACTTGGTGTAAGTGTGTGTCTGTGTTACTGGGTGTCAGTGCATGTCTTTGTTACTTGGTGTCAGTGTATATCTGTGTTACTTGTTGTAAGTGTGTGTCTTTGTTACTTGGTGTAATTGAATGTCTTTGTTACTTTTTGTCAGTGTATGTCTGTGTTACTTGGTGTAAGTGTATGTCTTTGTTTCTTGGTGTAAGTGTGTATCTGTGTTACTGGGTGTCAGTGTATGTCTGTGTTACTTGGTGTTAGTGTATGTCTTTGTTACTTGGTGCAAGTGTTTGTCTGTGTTACTTGGTGTAAGTGTGTGTCTGTGTTACTGGGTGTCAGTTTGTGTCTGTGTTACTTGGTGTAAGTCGGTGTCCTTGTTACTTGGTGTCTCTGTGTGTCTGTGTTACTGGGTGTCAGTGTATGTCTTTGTTACTGGGTGTCAGTGTGTGTCTTTGTGACTTGGTGTCAGTGTATGACTTTGTTACTTGGTGTAAGTGTGTGTCTTTGTTACTGGGTATCAGTGTATGTCTTTGTTACTTGGTGTCAGTGTATCTCAAAATATTTGCTGCAAGTGGATGTCTTTGATACTTGGTGTAATTGTCGGTCTTAGTTACTTGGTGTAAGTGTATGTCTTTGATACTTGGTGTCAGTGTATGTCTGTGTTACTTGGTGTTAGTGTATGTCTTTGTTACTAGGTGCAAGTGTGTGTCTGTGTTACTTGGTGCAAGTGTGTGTCTGTGTTCCTGGGTATCAGTGTATGTCTTTGTTACTTGGTGTCAGGGTATGTCTGTGCTACTTGGTGTAAGTGTGTGTCTGTGTTACTGGGTATCAGTGTATGTCTTTGTTACTTCTTGTCAATGTATGTCTGTGTTACTTGTTGTAAGTGTGTGTCTGTGTTACTGGGTGTCAGTGTGTGTCTGTGTTACTTGGTGTAAGTGTGTGTCTTTGTTACTTGCTGTCCGTGTGTGTCTGTGTTATTGGGTGTCAGTGTATGTCTTTGTTACTTGGTGTCAGTGTATGTGTTTGTTACTTGGTGTAAGTGTGTGTCTGTGTTACTGGGTATCAGTGTCTGTCTTTGTTACTTGGTGTAAGTGTGTGTCTGTGTTACAGGGTATCAGTGTCTGTCTTTGTTACTTGGTGTAAATGTGTGTGTCTGTGTTACTTGGTGTAAGTGTGTGTCTGTGTTCCTGGGTATCAGTGTATGTCTTTGTTACTTGGTGGCAGTGTATGTCTGTGTTACTTGGTGTAAGTGTGGGTCTGTGTTACTGTGTATCAGTGTATGTCTTTGTTCCTTGGTGTCAGTGTCTGACTTTGTTACTTGGTGCAAATGTGTGTCTTTGTTACTGGGTGTCAGTGTTTGTCTGTGTTACTTGGTGTAAGTGTGTGTCTTTGTTACTTGGTGTCCGTGTGTGTCTGTGTTACTGGGTGTCAGTGCATGTCTTTGTTACTTGGTGTCAGTGCATGTCAAAATACTTGGTGTAAGTGTTTGTCTTTGTTACTTGGTGATAGTGTGTGTCTGTGTTACTGGGTATCGGTGTATGTCTTTGTGACTTGGTATCAGTGTATGTCTTTGTGACTTGGTGTCAGTGTATGTCTTTGTTACTGGGTGTCACTGTGTGTCTGCGATATTTGGTGTCAGTGCATGTCTTTGTTACTGTTTATTAGTGTTTCTCTGTGTTACTGGGTGTCAGTGTGTGTTTGTTTGTGTTACTGGGTGTCAGTGTATGTCTTTGTTACTTGGTGTAAGTGTGTTTCTGTGTTACTGGGTATCAGTGTCTGTCTTTGTTACTTGGTGTATGTGTGTGTCTTTGATACTTGGTGTAATTGTATGTCTTTGTTACTTGGTGTCAGTGTATGTCTGTGTTACGTGGTGTAAGTGTATGTCTTTGTTACTCGGTGTAAATGTGTGTCTGTGTTACTTGGTGTAAGTGTGTGTCTGTGTTACTGGATATCTGTGTATGTCTTTGTTACTTGGTGTAAGTGTGTGTCTGTGTTACTGGGTATCAGTGTCTGTCTTTGTTACTTGGTGTATGTGTGTGTCTTTGTTACTTGGTGTAAGTGTCTGTCTTTGTTACTTGGTGTAAGTGTGTGTCTGTGTTACTTGGTGTAAGTGTGTGTCTGTGTTCCTGGGTATCAGTGTATGTCTTTGTTACTTGGTGTCAGTGTATGTCTGTGTTACTTGGTGTAAGTGTGTGTCTGTGTTACTGGGTATCAGTGTATGTCTTTGTTACTTGGTGTCAGTGCATGTCTGTGTTACTTTTTGTAAGTTTGTGTCTGTGTTACTGGGTGTCAGTGTGTGTCTGTGTTACCTGGTGGAATTGTGTGTCTTTGTTACTTGTTGTCAGTGTATGTCTGTGTTACTTGGTGTAAGTGTATGTCTTTGTTACTTTGTGTAAGTGTGTGTCTGTGTTACTTGGTGTAAATGTTTGTCTGTGTTACTGGGTGTCAATGTATGTCTTTGTTACCGGGTGTCAGTGTATGTCTTTGTTACTTGGTGTAAGTGTGTGTCTGTGTTACTGGGTGTCAGTGTCTGTCTTTGTTACTTGGTGTAAGTGTGTTTCTGTGTTACTGAGTATCAGTGTATGTCTTTGTTACTTGGTGACAGTGTATGGCTGTGTTACTTGGTGTAAGTGTGTGTCTGTGTTACTGGGTCTCAGTGCATGTCTTTGTGACTTGGTATCAGTGTATGTCTTTGTTACTGGGTGTCAGAGTGTGTCTTTGTGACTTGGTGTCAGTGTATGTCTTTGTTACTTGTTGTAAGTGTGTGTCTGTGTTACTGGGTATCATTGTATGTCTTTGTTACTTGGTGTCAGTGTATGTCAAAATACTTGGTGTAAGTGTATGTCTTTGTTACTTGGTGTAATTGTCTGTCTTTGTTACTTGGTGTAATTGTATGTCTTTGTGACTTGGTGTAAGTGTGTGTCTTTTTTACTTGTTGTAAGTGTATGTCTTTGTTACTTGGTGTCAGTGTGTGTCTTTGTTACTTGGTGTCAGTGTGTGTCTGTGTTACTGGGTATCAGTGTATGTCTTTGTGACTTGGTATCAGTGTATGTCTGTGTTACTGGTTGTCAGCGTGTGTCTGTGTGACTGGGTATCAGTGTATTTCTTTGTGACTTGGTATCAGCGTATGTCTTTGTTGCTGGGTGTCAGTGTGTGTCTGTGTTACTGGGTATCAGTGTATGTCTTTGTGACTTGGTATCAGAGTATGTCTTTGTTACTGGGTGTACAGTGTGTGTCTGTGTTCCTGGGTATCAGTGTATGTCTTTGTGACTTGGTGTCAGTGTATATCTTTGTTACTGGGTGTCAGTGTGTGTCTTTGTGACTTGGTGTCAGTGTATGTCTGTGTTACTGTTTATTAGTGTTTCTCTGTGTTACTGGGTGTCAGTGTGTGTTTGTTTGTGTTACTGGGTGTCAGTGTATGTCTTTGTTACTTGGTGTAAGTGTGTGTCTGTGTTTCTGGGTATCAGTGTCTGTCTTTGTTACTTGGTGTCAGTTTATGTCTGTGTTAGTTGGTGTAAGTGTATGTCTTTGTTATTTGGTGTAAGTGTGTGTCTGTGTTACTTGGTGTAAGTGTGTGTCTGTGTTCCTGGGTGTCAGTGTGTGTCTGTGTTACTTGGTGTAAGTGTGTGCCTTTGTTACTTGGTGTTCGTGTGTCTCTGTATTACTGGGTGTCAGTGCATGTCTTTGTTACTTGGTGTCAGTGCATATCTGTGTTACTTGGTGTAAGTGTATGTCTTTGTTCCTTGGTGTAATTGTATGTCTTTTTTACTTGGTGTCAGTGTATATCTGTGTTCCTGGGTATCAGTGTATCTCTTTGTTACTTGGTGTCAGTGTATGTCTTTGTGACTTGGTATCAGTGTATGTCATTGTTACCGGGTGTCAGTGTGTGACTGTGTTACTTGGTGTAAGTGTATGTCTTTGTTACTTGGTGTCGGTGTGTCTGTGTTACTGGGTATCAGTGTATGTCTTTGTTACTTGGTGTCAGTGTATGTCTTTGTTACTTGGTGTAAGTGTGTGTCTGTGTTACTGGGTATCAGTGCCTGTCTTTGTTACTTGGTGTAAGTGTGTGTCAGTGTTACAGGGTATCAGTGCATGTCTTTGTTACTTGGTGTCAGTGTATGTCTGTGTTACTTGGTGTAAGTGTGTGTCTGTGTTAATGGGTATCATGTATGTCTTTGTTACTTGGTGTCAGTGTATGTCAAAATACTTGGTGTAATTGTCTGTCTTTGTTCCTTGGTGTAAGTGTATGTCTTTGTTACTTGGTGTCAGTGTATGTCTTTGTTACTTGGTGTCAGTGTGTGTCTGTGTTACTGGGTATCAGTGTATGTCTTTGTGACTTGGTATCAGTGTATGTCTTTGTGACTTGGTGTCAGTGTATGTCTTTGTTACAGGGTGTCAGTGTGTGAATGTGTTAGTTGGTGTCAGTGTATGTCTTTGTTACTGTTTATTAGTGTTTCTCGGTGTTACTGGGTGTCAGTGTGTGTTTGTTTGTGTTACTGGGTGTCAGTGTATGTCTTTGTGACTTGGTGTCAGTGCATGTCTTTGTTACTGGGTGTCAGTGTCTGTCTTTGTTACTTGGTGTCAGTGTATGTCATTGTTATTTGGTGTAAGTGTGTGTCTTTGTTACTTGGTGTAATTGTATGTCTTTGTTACTTGGTGTCAGTGTATGTCTGTGTTACTTGGTGTAAGTGTATGTCTTTGTTACTTGGTGTAAGTGTGTGTCTGTGTTCCTGGGTATCAGGGTATCTCTTTGTTACTTGGTGTCAGTGTATGTCTTTGTGACTTGGTATCAGTGTATGTCATTGTTACCGGGTGTCAGTGTGTGTCTGTGTTACTTGGTGTAAGTGTATGTCTTTGTTACTTGGTGTCCGTGTGTGTCTGTGTTACTGGGTGTCAGTGTATGTCTTTGTTACTTGGTGTCAGTGTATGTCTTTGTTACTTGGTGTAAGTGTGTGTCTGTGTTACTGGGTATCAGTGTCTGTCTTTGTTACTTGGTGTAAGTGTGTGTCAGTGTTACAGGGTATCAGTGCATGTCTTTGTTACTTGGTGTCAGTGTATGTCTGTGTTACTTGGTGTAAGTGTGTGTCTGTGTTAATGGGTATCATGTATGTCTTTGTTACTTGGTGTCAGTGTATGTCAACATACTTGGTGTAATTGTCAGTCTTTGTTACTTGGTGTAAGTGTATGTCTTTGTTACTTGGTGTCAGTGTCTGTCTTTGTTACTTGGTGTCAGTGTGTGTCTGTGTTACTGGGTATCAGTGTATGTCTTTGTGACTAGGTATCAGTGTATGTCTTTGTGACTTGGTGTCAGTGTATGTCTTTGTTACTGGTTGTCAGTGTGTGAATGTGTTAGTTGGTGTCAGTGTATGTCTTTGTTACTGTTTATTACTGTTTCTCCGTGTTACAGGGTGTCAGTGTGTGTTTCTTTGTGTTACTGGGTGTCAGTGTATGTCTTTGTGACTTGGTGTCAGTGCATGTCTTTGTTACTGGATGTCAGTGTATGTCATTGTTATTTGGTGTCAGTGTGTGTCTGCGTTACTGGGTATCAGTGTATGTCTTTGTTACTTGGTGTCAGTGTATGTCATTGTTACTTGGTGTAAGTGTGTGTCTGCTTTACTGGATATCAGTGTATGTCTTTGTTACTTGGTGTCAGTGTATGTCAAAATACTTCGTGTAAGTGTATGTCTTTGTTACTTGGTGTAATTGTCTGTCTTTTTACTTGGTGTCAGTGTATGTCTTTGTTACTTGGTGTCAGTGTGTGTCTGTGTTACTGGGTATCAGTGTATGTCTTTGTGACTTGGTATCAGTGTATGTCTTTGTGACTTGGTGTCAGTCTATGTCTTTTTTACTGGGTGTCAGTGTGTGTCTGTGTTACTTGGTGTCAGTGTATGTCATTGTTACTGTGTATCAGTGTTTCTCTGTGCTACTGGTTGTCAGTGTGTGTTTGTTTGTGTTACTGGGTGTCAGTGTATGTCTTTGTGACTTGGTGTCAGTGCATGTCTTTGTTACTGGGTGTCAGTGTCTGTCTTTGTTACTTGGTGTCAGTGTATGTCATTGTTATTTGGTGTAAGTGTGTGTCTTTGTTACTTGGTGTAATTGTATGTCTTTGTTACTTGGTGTCAGTGTATGTCTGTGTTACTTGGTGTAAGTGTATGTCTTTGTTACTTGGTGTAAGTGTGTGTCTGTGTTCCTGGGTATCAGTGTATCTCTTTGTTACTTGGTGTCAGTGTATGTCTTTGTGACTTGGTATCAGTGTATGTCATTGTTACCGGGTGTCAGTGTGTGTCTGTGTTACTTGGTGTAAGTGTATGTCTTTGTTACTTGGTGTCCGTGTGTCTCTGTGTTACTGGGTGTCAGTGTATGTCTTTGTTACTTGGTGTCAGTGTATGTCTTTGTTACTTGGTGTAAGTGTGTGTCTGTGTTACTGGGTATCAGTGTCTGTCTTTGTTACTTGGTGTAAGTGTGTGTCAGTGTTACAGGGTATCAGTGCATGTCTTTGTTACTTGGTGTCAGTGTATGTCTGTGTTACTTGGTGTAAGTGTGTGTCTGTGTTAATGGGTATCATGTATGTCTTTGTTACTTGGTGTCAGTGTATGTCAACATACTTGGTGTAATTGTCTGTCTTTGTTACTTGGTGTAAGTGTATGTCTTTGTTACTTGGTGTCAGTGTATGTCTTTGTTACTTGGTGTCAGTGTGTGTCTGTGTTACTGGGTATCAGTGTATGTCTTTGTGACTTGGTATCAGTGTATGTCTTTGTGACTTGGTGTCAGTGTATGTCTTTGTTACTGGTTGTCAGTGTGTGAATGTGTTAGTTGGTGTCAGTGTATGTCTTTGTTACTGTTTATTAGTGTTTCTCTGTGTTACAGGGTGTCAGTTTGTGTTTGTTTGTGTTACTGGGTGTCAGTGTATGTCTTTGTGACTTGGTGTCAGTGCATGTCTTTGTTACTTGATGTCAGTGTATGTCATTGTTATTTGGTGTAAGTGTGTGTCTGCGTTACTGGGTATCAGTGTATGTCTTTGTTACTTGGTGTCAGTGTATGTCATTGTTACTTGGTGTAAGTGTGTGTCTGCGTTACTGGGTATCAGTGTATGTCTTTGTTACTTGGTGTCAGTGTATGTCAAAATACTTCGTGTAAGTGTATGTCTTTGTTACTTGGTGTAATTGTCTGTCTTTTTACTTGGTGTCAGTGTATGTCTTTGTTACTTGGTGTCAGTGTGTGTCTGTGTTACTGGGTATCAGTGTATGTCTTTGTGACTTGGTATCAGTGTATGTCTTTGTGACTTGGTGTCAGTGTATGTCTTTTTTACTGGGTGTCAGTGTGTGTCTGTGTTACTTGGTGTCAGTGTATGTCATTGTTACTGTGTATCAGTGTTTCTCTATGCTACTGGTTGTCAGTGTGTGTTTGTTTGTGTTACTGGGTATCAGAGTATGTCTTTGTGACTTGGTATCAGTGTATGTCTTTGTTACTGGGTGTCAGTGTGTGTCTGTGTTACTTGGTGTCAGTGTATCAATGTTTCTCTGTGCGACTGGGTGTCAGTGTGTGTTTGTTTGTGTCACTGGGTGTCAGTGACACTAGGTGTCAGTATTTAGTTTAGTTGAGAGATACAGCACTTAAACAGGCCCTTCGGCCCACCGAGTCTGTGCCGACCATCAACCACCCATTTATACTAATCCTACACTAATCCCGTATTCCTATCACATCCCCACCTATCCCTATATATTTCCGTACCACCTACCTATACTAGGGGCAATTTATGATGGCCAATTAACATATCAACCTGCAAGTCTTTGGCATGTGGGAGGAAACCGGAGCACCCTGTGTATGGGGTTTTCACAATGTATCAGGATCCTGCCAGGTGTATGGGGTTTTCACAATGTATCAGGATCCTGCCGGGTGTGTATGGTTTTTCCCAGTGGATCAGGATCCTGCCGGGTGTATGGGGTTTTCACAATGTATCAGGATCCTGCCGGGTGTGTATGGTTTTTCCCAGTGTATCAGGATCCTGCCGGGTGTGTATGGGGTTTTCACAGTGTCTCAGGATCCTGCCAGATGTGTATGGGGTTTTCACAGTGTCTCAGGATCCTGCCGGGTGTGTATGGGTTTTCACAGTGTAACAGGATCTGCCAGGTGTGTATGGGGTTTTCACAGTGTATCAGGATCCTGCCAGGTGTGTATGGGGGTTTCACAGTGCAACAGGATCTGCCAGGTGTGAATGGGGTTTTCACAGTTAATCAGTATCCTGCCAGGTGTGTCTGGGGTTTTCACAGTGCATCAGGATCCTGCCAGGTGTGTATGGGGTTTCACAGTGTATCAGGATCCTGCCAGGTGTGTATGGGGGTTTCACAGTGTATCAGGATCAGCCAGGTGTGTATGGGGTTTCACAGTGGATCAGGATCCTGCCAGATGTGTTTGGGGGTTTAACAGTGTATCAGGATCCTGCCAGATGTGCATGGGGGTTTCACAGTGTATCAGGATCCTGCCAGGTGTTTGTGGGTGTTTCACAGTGTATCAGGATCCTGCCAGGTGTGTATGGGGGTTTCACAGTGCAACAGGATCTGCCAGGTTTGAATGGGGTTTTCACAGTGTATCAGTATCCTGCCAGGTGTGTATGGGTTTTTCACAGTGTATCAGGATCCTTCCAGGTGTGTCTGGGGTTTTCACAGTGTAACAGGATCCTGCCAGGTGTGTCGGGGGTTTTCACAGTGTAACAGGATCTTCCAGGTGTGTCTGGGGTTTTCACAGTGTATCAGGATCCTGCCAGGTGTTTATGGGGTTTCGCAGTGGATTATGATCCTGCCAGGTGTGTATGGGGGTTTAACAGTGTATCAGGATCTGCCAGGTGTGTATGGGGTTTCACAGTGGATCATGATCCTGCCAGGTGTGTATGGGGGTTTAACAGTGTATCAGGATCTGCCAGGTGTATTTGAGGGTTTCACAGTGTATCAGGATCTGCCAGGTGTGTATGGGGTTTCACAGTGGATCAGGATCCTGCCAGGTGTGTATGGGGGTTTCACAGTGTATCAGCATCTGCCAGGTGTGTATGGGGTTTCACAGTGGATCAGGATCCTGCCAGGTGTGTATGGGGTTTCAGAGTGGATCTGAACATTGATCTTACTGACTGTTAGTTTCATCAACAGCCTCTTCCCTCTGGCACCAGCAACTCAACATCCCATTCAGGGCCTGCTCAGGGCAACAGAGGATATTTTCTGTTCCACCGAATACACAATATCTCACCTTGATCTTTCACCTATTCCTGTGCCTCACCTGTTTCTCATCCTGTCCAGCGTTGGGTGGCTTCCTGCTCTTTGCGGTCACACTTTTGCTCAGAAACATATTCTTCACTGAATGACTGTCTCTACCCAGTTTACAGTCCCCAGTACCAGATATCTATTGCTCTGTTCTGGTGCTCAGGGGTTCCCTCCAGCTGTGTGATGCCCCTCTTCCTATTAAACCCCTGTACTGTGTCCTCTGCTTGTATGAGCTGAAGATTCTTCAAGGAGCGTAGGACCATTTGTCAGGGCAGAGTTTGTATTTGAACAGATTTCTGAACTTACCTGTGCTCAATCTCATTCTTGAAGGTGTTAGATCTGCTCCTCCGCTTGGACCTTCGGCCATGGTGGTGACAGACGTTCCAAGATCCTGACGTTCTGTAATAAATACAATATTAATAAGAGGGTGGAACGGCAATATTAGAAGGAGACCGTTGCCTTGTTAAATATGGTATCAGTCCTTCGCCCTCCATCAGCACAGCAGCTGTTAGTTCTGAGGCCAAGCCTTTCCCAGGTGTTATGATCAACTCTCCACATCAGAGGCTGCTCAGTGAAATCTAGTGAACCTGCTGATCTCTGGAACCCATTTGCAGACAGGATCCCATTGGCCGAGACTCCGCACTGGGAGCATTCATTGATGAGATTTATTAACACAATGCAGCCTGAGGTAGAGAATATTCTGCAGGGAAATGTGGACCTGGTCATGATAAAGATTGAGACTGGGGAATAAGTAATGGGAAGAAGGAAATGGCAGAGACTTTGAACAAATACTTTGTATCTGTCTTCACAGTGGAACACACTAAAAGCATCCCCTAATAATAGAAAGCACATACCTTCCAGGAGAGCACGAGGAGGGAGCCGATAAATACAGCCTGAGGATCGTGGCCTCGAGCACTTACCTTCCGGGAGAGCAGCGGGCCTGCGGGAAGAGCACGGAATGGGGAGCCAATAAATAGAGTCTGAGGATTGCGGCCGAGAGAACTTACCTTCCGGGAGAGCAGTGGAGAGGAGTCCAGGCACATCAGAGTTTGAAAACAAAGTGAGCAGTGACGTTGCAGGAAAGCTGCAAGGTGAGCAACTGCTGTGGGAATAACTCGAACTAGTTGGGATAGGACACTACTGTTCAGGTGTGTGTGTGTAAATAACTTAATAATAAGGAACATGTGAGTAGCTGCTTCTTTTTTTGAGTTAGGTTTATTTTAACTAGTGAATTGCATTGATTTTTAGTAGGATTTATCAGTTCTCGTAAGGTTTATTAATAATTCTAAGCTGTTATAGTATTAGCAAGGTTTTTTTTTAAGCAATAGTAAAGGGTCAACTTATAAATAAAAGGTATGGCAGGGTTGCTACAACCTCAAGAGTGCACCTCCTGTGCTATGTGGGAGCTCCATGACGGTTCCCATATCCTGGAGAAACATTTGTGCAGGAAGTCTCGTCAATTGAAGCAGCTTGAGCTCCGGGTTTTGGAACATGAGCAGCAGCTAGCGACACCGCAGTGTATTCATGAGGATGAGATCTACGTGGATCGCACTTTTATAGATGTGGTCACCCCACAGCCATGAGTTTGCAGGGAGAGAGGGAATGGGTGACCACCAGACAGTCAAAAAGAATCAGGCAGGTAGTGCAGGAAACCCCTGAGTTCATCTCGCTCTCCAACAGGTATTCAGTTCTGAAAACTGAGGAAAGTGATGCTTCACCTGGGGAGTGCAGCCAGAATCAAGTCCATGGCACCATGGGTGGCTCAGCTGCACAGGGGGGTACAGGGAAGACTAGAAGAGCCATAGTGATAGATGATTCAATAGTCAGGGGAACAGACCAGCGTTTCTGTGGCCGCAAACATGAATCCAGGATGGTGTGTTGCTTCCCTGGTGCTAGGGTCACTGAGAATTCTGAAGGGGGAGGGTAAACAGCCAGCAGTCATGGCCCACATCGGAAGCAACGACACAGGTAGAAAGAGGGATGTGGTCCTGCAGTCAGAATTTAGGGAGCTTGGTAAGAAATTAGCAAGCAGGACCTCAAAAGTAGTAAACCCCAGATTACTCCCAGTGCCACGTGCTAGTGAGTATAGAAATAGAAGGATAAGACAGATGAATGCGTAGCTGGAAAGATGGTGCATAAGGGAGGGCTTCAGATTCCTGGGACAATAGGACCGGCTGTGGGGGGAGATCAGACCTGTACAGGCTGGACGGGTTGCACCTGAACAGAGCCGGGACTGAGTTCCTTACGGGACGTTTTGCCAGTGCTGTTGGGGAGGGTTTAAACTAGTTTGGCAGGGGGACGGGGACCTGAGGGTGGACTCAGTTGGGACAAAATCAGAAATGAAAATGGAAGGTGGAAAATTAATGGATGGGTCTGGAAGACAGAGGAAATGAGGGTTAGAAAATAAATAAATTTGGCAGTGCTCAGGGTATCTACTTCAATGCAAGAAGTATAGCAAATAAAGCAGATGAGCTGAGGGCAGAAATAGACAAGTGGCAGTATGATATCATAGCTATTACAGAAACATGGCTTAAGGAGGGACAGGAATGGCAGCTGATAGTTACAGGCTTTTCAGATGCGATAGGGAGGGGGATAAGAAAGGAGGAGGAGTGGCATTTTAGGTCAAAGAAACTATTGTGAGGAGGGATAATATGTTGGAAGGTTCATCAAATGAGACCATATGGATTGAGCGAAAGAACAAAAAAGGGGCAATGACACTGCTAGGAGTGTACTATAGACCCCCAGTCAGAGGGAGATAGAAGAGCAGATATGTAGGCAAATCTCTGAGAAGTTCAAGATCAATAGGGCAGTAATAGTAGGCGATTTTAACTCCCCCAATATTAACCGGGATAGTTTTAATGTGAAAGGAATTGAGGGAGCAGAATTCTTTCAGGAGAACTTTTTTGCCCAGTATGTAGTAAGTCCAACAAGAGAGGGCGCAGTTTGAGACTTAGTTTTAGGAAATGAAGATGGGCAGATGGCAGGATTGGCAGTGGGAGAGAGAGCATTTTGGTGATAGTGATCATAATTCAGTCAGTTTTAGAACATAGAACATAGAACATAGAACATAGAAAATACAGCACAGAACAGGCCCTTCGGCCCACGATGTTGTGCCGATCCTTTGTCCTCTGTCAAGGACAATTTAATCTATACCCCATCATTCTCCTTTATCCATATACCTATCTAAAAGCCGTTTGAAAGTCCCTAAAGTTTCTGACTCAACAACTTCCCCAGGCAAGGCATTCCATGCCCCGACCACTCTCTGGGTAAAGAACCTTCCCCTGACATCCCCCTTATATCTCCCACCCTTCACCTTAAATTTATGACCCCTTGTAACGCTTTGCTCCACCCGGGGAAAAAGTTTCTGACTGTCTACCCTATCTATTCCCCTGATCATCTTATAAACCTCTATCATGTCACCCCTCATCCTTCTCCGTTCTAATGAGAAGAGGCCCAGAATGTTCAGCCTTTCCTCGTAAGACTTATTCTCCATTCCAGGCAACATCCTGGTAAATCTCCTCTGCACCCTCTCCAAGGCTTCCACATCCTTCCTAAAATGAGGCGACCAGAACTGCACACAGTACTCCAAATGAGGCCTTACCAAGGTCCTGTACAGCTGCATCATCACCTCACGGCTCTTAAATTCAATCCCTCTGCTAATGAACGCTAACACCCCATATGCCTTCTTCACAGCCCTATCCACTTGAGTTGCAACTTTCAACGATCTATGCACATAGACCCCAAGGTCTCTCTGCTCCTCCACATGCCCAAGAACCCTACCGTTAACCCAGTATTTTGCATTCGTGTTTGTCCTTCCAAAATGGACGACCTCACACTTTTCAGGGTTAAACTCCATCTGCCACTTTTCAGCCCAGCACTGCAACCTATCCAAGTCCCTTTGCAGACGACAATAGCCCTCCTCGGTATCCACAACTCCACCAACCTTTGTATCATCTGCAAATTTACTGACCCACCCTTCGACTTCCTCATCCAAGTCGTTAATAAAAATCACAAACAGGAGAGGACCCAGAACTGATCCCTGTGGCACGCCACTGGGCTCCAGGCTGAGTATTTACCATCTAAGACCACTCTCTGCCTTCTATCAGTTAGCCAAATCTTAATCCAACTGGCCACATTCCCCACTATCCCATGCCTCCTGACTTTCTCCATAAGTCTACCATGGGGGACCTTATCAAATGCCTTACTAAAATCCATGTACACCACATCCACTGGTTTACCCTCATCCACTTGCTTGGTCACCTGCTCAAAGAATTCAATCAGGCTTGTGAGGCAAGACCTACCCCTCACAAAACCGTGCTGACTGTCCCGAATCAAGCAGTGTCTTTCCAGATGCTCAGAAATCCTATCCCTCAGCACCTTTTCCATCAACTTGCCTACCACCGAAGTAAGACTAACTGGCCTGTAATTCCCAGGGTTGTTCCTATTCCCTTTCTTGAACAGGGGCACAACATTTGCCACCCTCCAATCACCTGGTACCACCCCCGTCAACAGAGAAGATGAAAAGATCATTGCCAGCGGCTCTGCAATTTCATCCCTTGCTTCCCATAACATCCTTGGATATACCCCGTCAGGCCCGGGAGACTTGTCTATCTTCAAGTTATTCAAAAACCCCAACACATCTTCCCTCCTAACGAGCACTTCCTCGAGCTTACCAGTCTGTTTCACACCGTCCTCTTCAGTAATACACCCCTTCTCATTCGTAAATACCGAAGAGAAGTACTCATTCAAAACCTCACTTATCTCTTCCGGCTCAACACACAGTCTCCCGCTATTGTCCTTGACCGGACCTACGGTCCCCCTAGTCATCCTCATATTTCTGACATACGCGTAAAAGGCCTTGGGGTTTTCTTTTATCCTACCCGCCAAGCATTTTTCATGCCCTCTCTTAGCTCTCCTAATCCCTTTCTTCAGATCCTTCCTGGCCATCTTGTATCCCTCCAGAGCTATGCCTGTGCCCTTTTTCCTCAACCTTATATACGCATCCTTCTTCTTCCTAACAAGACTCTCAACCTCTCTTGTCAACCACGGTTCCCTCACATGACCATCCCTTCCCTGTCTGACAGGGACATGCTTATCAATGGCCCCTACTATCTGCTCCTTGAAAAAGTTCCACATTTCGACCGTGCCCTTCCCTGCCAGCATATGCTCCCAACTTATGCTCCTCAGTTCCTGCCTGACAGCATCATATCTACCCTTCCCCCAATTGTAAACCTTGCCCTGTTGCACATACCTATCCCTCTCCATTACCACAGTGAATGCTACAGAATTGTGATCACTATCTCCAAAGTGCTCGCCCACCAACAGCTCTATCACTTGCCCTGGTTCATTACCTAGTACCAAATCCAATATTGCCTCCCCTCTGGTCGGGCAGTCTACATACTGAGTCAGAAAAGCTTCCTGGACATACTGCACAAACACTACCCCATCCAAACTATTCGATCTAAAGAGTTGCCAATCAATATTTGGGAAGTTGAAATCCCCCATAATTACTACCCTGTGACTTCTGCTCCTTTCCAAAATCTGTTTCCCAATCTGCTCTTCCACCTCCCTGCTGCTATTGGGGGGCCGATAGAAAACTCCCATCAAGGTGACTGCTCCTTTCCTGTTCCTGACCTCAACCCACAGTGCCTCAGTCGGCAGATCCTCCTCGAAAATTCTTTCAGCAGTTGTTACACTATTTCTAACTAACAATGCCACCCCCCCACCTCTTTTACCACCATTCCTAATCTTATGAAAACATCTATAACCAGGTACCTCCAAGAACCATTCCTCCCCCTCACCTATCCACGTTTCAGTGATGGCCACAACATCGTAGTCCCAAGTGCCCATCCACGCCTTCAATTCACTCACCTTATTCCTGATGCTTCTTGCGTTGAAGTATACGCACTTTAACCCTTCTCCGTGCCCATCTGTCCTCTGCGACAGTGCTACCTTCCCCAATACCTCATTGTAACATAATTGTGGAAAAGGACATAGATAGAACAGGAGTTAGAGTTCTCAATTGGGCAAATCCAATTTGACTAAACTGAGGAGTGATTTAGTGAAAGTGGACCGAATCAGATACTTGAAGGTAAATCAGTGTCAGAACAGTGGGAGGCATTCAAAGGGGAGATTCAAGGGGTTCAGGGTAAACATGTTCCTACAAAGAAAAAGGGTGAGGCGGCCAAATCTAGAGCCCTATGGATGGCAAGGAGCCTACAGGGTAAGATAAGGCAGAAAAGAAAGCTTATGTCCAACACCGAGAACTCAATACTACAGAAAGCCGGCAGGAGGATAAAAAGTGGAGGGGTGAAATCAAAAAGGAAATTAGAAAAGCAAACAGAGGGCATGAAAGAATATTGGCAAGCAAAATCAAGATGAACCCAAAGATGTTTTATCAATACATTAAGAGTAACTAAGGAGAGATAGGGCCCATAAAAGACCAAAAAGGTAACCTATGTGTAGGAGTGGAAGATATTGGTATGGTTCAGAATGAATATTTTGCGTCTGTCTTCACAAAACAGGGGGGCGTTGCAGATATTATAGTTAAGGAGGAAGAGTGTGAAGCATTGGATGAGATAAACATAGGGAGAGGGGAAGTATTAATAGGAGTAGCATCCTTGAAAGTTGATAAACCACCAGAGCCAGATGAAATGTATCCGAGACTGTTAAAAGCAGCAAGAGAGGAAATAGCAGAGGGTCTGACCATCATGTTCCAGTCCTCACTGGACACAGGTATGGTGTCGGAGAATTGCTAACGTTGTACCTCTGTTTAAAAAGGGATCGAAGGATAGACCGAATAATTACAGGCCAGTCAGTCTAACCTCAGTAGTGGGCAAATTATTGGAATCTATTCTGAGAGACAGGGTAAACTGTCACTTAGAAAGGCACAGATGAATCATGGATAGTCAGCATGGATTTGTTAAGGGAAGATTTTGTTTGACCAACTTGATCAAATGTTTTGAAGAAGTAACAAGGAAGATAGATGGGGGTTATGCAGTTGATGTGGTATACACGGAATTTAGCAAGGCTTTTGACAAGGTCCCACATGGCAGACTGGTTAAAAAAATAAAATCCCATGGTATCTAGGGAAATGCAGCAAGGTGGATACAAAATTGGCTCAATGGCAGGAAACAAAAAGTAATTGTTGATGGGTTTGTTTGTAACTGGACGGCTGTTTCCAGTGACGTTCCACAGGGCTCAGTACTGGGTCCCCTGCTTTTTGTGGTATATATTATCGATTTGGACGTAAATGTTGGGGGCATGATTAAGAAGTTTGCAGATGACGCAAAGATTGGCTGTGTGGTAGATAGCGAGGAGGATAGCTGTAGGCTACAGGAAGATACTGATGGTGTGGTCAGATGTGCAGAAAAGTGGTAAATGGAATTCAACCTGGAGAAGTGTGAGGTGATGCATTTGGGGAGGTCAAACAAGGCAAAGGAATACACGATTAATGGGAAAATACTGAGAAGTGTAGAGGAGGTGAGGGACCTTGGAGTGAATGTCCACAGATCCCTGAAGGTAGCAGGACAGGTCGGTAAGGTGGTGAAGAAGGCATATAGAATCCTTTCCTTTATTAACTGAGGTCTCGAATACAAGAGCAGGGAGGTTCTGCTGGAACTGTATAACTCATTGGTTGGGCCACAACTTGAGTACTGTGTGTAGTTCTGGTCACCTCATTACAGAAATGATGGAATTGCACCAGAGAGGGTGCAGAGGATATTTACCAGGATGTTGTCTGGACTGGAAAATGCAGCTATGAGGAAAGATTGGATAAGCTGGGGTTGTTCTCCTTGGAACAGAGAAGGCTGAGGAGAGATCAGATTGAAATGTACAAAATTGTGAGGGACCTGGATAGAGTGGAGGTGAAGGGTCTATTCACCTTAGCAGAGAGGTCAGTGATGGGGGGAGGTGGGAGCATAGATTTAAAGTAATCGGAAGAAAGATTAGAGGTGAGATGAGGAAAAACCTTTTCACCCAGAGGATGGTGATGGTCTGAAAGTCACTGCCTGAAAAGGGGAGTTGACTGAACTGGGTCAGAATACAGGAACTGCTCCGGGATAGAAACCCCAGGGAATGGACTGAACTGGGTCAGAATACAGGGGATTGTCCGGGATAGAAACCCCAGGGAATGGACCAAACCGGGTCAGAATACAGGGGATGGTCCGGGATAGAAACCACAGGGAATGGACCGAACTGGGTCAGAATACAGGGGCTGGTCCTGGATAGTAACCCCAGGGAATGGACCGAACTGGGTCAGAATACAGGGGCTGGTCCAGGATAGTAACCCCAGGGAATGGACTGAACTGGAACAGAAAACAGGGGCTGGTCCAGGATAGTAAACCCCAGGGAATGGACTGAACTGGATCAGAACACAGGGGCTGGTCCTGGATAGTAACACCAGGGAATGGACTGAACTGGGTCAGAATACAGGGGCTGGTCAGGATAGTAACCCCAGGGAATGGACTGACCGGGATCAGAACACAGGGGCTGGTCCAGGATAGTAACCCCAGGGAATGGACTGAACTGGTTCAGAACACAGGGGCTGGTCCAGGATAGTAACCCCAGGGAATGGACTGAACTGTGTCAGAATACAGGGGCTCGTCCAGGGTAGTAACACCAGGGAATGGACTGAACTGGATCAGAATACAGGGGCGGGACCAGGATAGTAACCCCAGGGAATGGACTGAACTGGGTCAGAATACAGGGGCGGGTCCAGGATAGTAACCCCAGGGAATGGACTGTACTGGTCCAGAATACAGGGGCTGGTCCAGGATAGTAACCCCAGGGAATGGACTGAACTGGGTCAGAATACAGGGACTGGTCCAGGATAGTAACGCCAGGGAATGGACCGAACTGGGACAGAATACAGGGGCTGCTCCAGGATAGTAACCCCAGGGAATGGACCGAACTGGGTCTGAATACAGGGGCTGGTCCAGGATAGTAACCCCAGGGAATGGACCGAACTGGGTCAGAATACAGGGGCTGGTCCTGGATAGTAACCCCAGGGAATGGACTGAACTGGGACAGAATACAGGGGCTGCTCCAGGATAGTAACCCCAGGGAATGGACCGAACTGGGTCAGAATACAGGGGCTGGTCCTGGATAGTAACCCCAGGGAATGGACCGAACTGGGTCAGAATACAGGGGCTGCTCCGGGAGAGTAACCCCAGGGAATGGACCGAACTGGATCAGAATACAGGGGCTGGTCCGGGATAGAAATCCCAGGGAATGGACCGAACTGGGTCAGAATACAGGGACTGGTCCAGGATAGTAACCCCAGGGAATGGACCGAACTGGGTCAGAATACAGGGGCTGGTCCAGGATAGTAACCCCAGGGAATGGAGTGAACTGGGTCAGAATACAGGGGCTGGTCCAGGATAGTAACCCCAGGGAATGGACTGAACTGGTTCAGAATACGGGGACTGGTCCAGGATAGTAACCCCAGGGAATGGACTGAACTGAACTGCGTCAGAATACAGATGCTGGTCCAGGATAGTAACCCCAGGGAATGGACTGAACTGAACTGGGTCAGAATACAGGGGACGGTCCAGGATAGTAACCCCAGGGAATGGACTGAACTGGGTCAGAATACAGGGGCGGGACCAGGATAGTAACCCCAGGGAATGGACTGTACTGGGTCAGAATACAGGGGCTGGTCCAGGATAGTAACCCCAGGGAATGGACCGAACTGGGTCAGAATACAGCGGCTGGTCCAGGATAGTAACCCCAGGGAATGGACCGAACTGGGTCAGAATACAGGGGCTGCTCCAGGATAGTAACCCCAGGGAATGGACCAAACTGGGTCAGAATACAGGGGCTGGTCCTGGATAGAAACCCCAGGGAATGGACCGAACAGGGTCAGAATACAGGGGCTGGTCCTGGATAGTAACCCCAGGGAATGGACCGAACTGGGTCAGAATACAGGGGCTGCTCCAGGATAGTAACACCAGGGAATGGACCGAACTGGGTCAGAATACAGGGGCTGGTCCTGGATAGTAACCCCAGGGAATGGACCGAACTGGATCAGAATACAGGGGCTGGTCCGGGTTAGTAATCACAGGGAATGGACCGAACTGGGTCAGAATACAGGGGCTGGTCCTGGATAGTAACCCCATGGAATGGACTGAACTTGATCAGAATACAGGGGCTGGTCCAGGTTAGTAAGCCCAGGGAATGGACTGAACTGAACTGGGTCATAATACAGGGGCTGGTCCAAGATAGTAACCCCAGGGAATGGACTGAACTGGGTCAGAAGACAGGGGCTGGTCCAGGATAGTAACCCAAGGGAATGGACAGAACTGGGTCAAAATACAGGGGCTGGTCCAGGATAGTAACCCCAGGGAATGGACAGAACTGGGTCAAAATACAGGGGCTGGTCCAGAATAGCAATCCTTTGCAATGGACCGAACCGTGTCAGAATACAGGGGCTGGTCCAGTCTAGAAACCCCAGGGAATGGACTGAACTGGGTCAGAATAGAGGAACTGCTCCGGGATAGAAACCCCAGGGAATGACTGAACTGGGTCAGAATACAGGGGATTGTCCGGGTTAGAAACCCCAGGGAATGGACCAAACTGGGTTAGAATGCAGGGGATGGTCCAGAATAGAAACCCCAGGGAATTGACCAAACCGGGTCAGAATACAGGAACTGCTCCGGGATAGAAACCCCAGGGAATGGACTGAACTGGATCAGAATACAGGGGATGGTCCGGGATAGAAACCCCAGGGAATAGACTGAACTGGGTCAGAATACAGGGGCTGGTACGGGATAGAAACCCCAGGGAATGGACTGAACCGGATCAGAATACAGGGGATGGTCCGGGATAGAAACCCCAGGGAATGGACTGAACCGGATCAGAATACAGGGGCTGGTACGGGATAGAAACCCCAGGGAATGGATTGAACTGGATGATAATACAGGGGATTGTCCGGGTTAGAAACCCCAGGGAATGGACCAAACTGGGTTAGAATGCAGGGGATGGTCCGGGATAGAAACCCCAGGGAATGGACCAAACCGGGTCAGAATACAGGAACTGCTCCGGGATAGAAACCCCAGGGAATGGACTGAACTGGATCAGAATACAGGGGATGGTCCGGGATAGAAACCCCAGGGAATGGACTGAACTGGATCAGAATACAGGGGATGGTCCGGGATAGAAACCCCAGGGAATAGACTGAACCGGGTCAGAATACAGGGGCTGGTACGGGATAGAAACCCCAGGGAATGGACTGAACCGGATCAGAATACAGGGGATGGTCCGGGATAGAAACCCCAGGGAATGGACTGAACCGGGTCAGAATACAGGGGCTGGTACGGGATAGAAACCCCAGGGAATGGATTGAACTGGATCAGAATACGAGGGATGGTCCGGGATAGAAACCCCAGGGAATGGTCTGAACCGGGTCAGAATACAGGGGCTGGTCCGGGATAGAAACCCCAGGGAATGGACCGAACCGGGTCAGAATACAGGGGCTGCACCAGGATAGAAACCCCAGGGAACGGACCGAACCGGGTAAGAATACAGTGGATGGTCCAGGATAGAAACTCCAGCCAATGGACTGAACTGGGTCAGAATACAGAGGCTGCACCAGGATATAAACCCCAGGGAATGGACCGAACCGGGTCAGAATACAGGGGCTGGTCTGGGATAGAAACTCCAGTGAACGGACCGAACCGGGTAAGAATACAGTCTGGGGTACTAATGGAAGCTGACACATGCCCTGGACCAGAGGGCCTGTCCCCTGCTGGATTCAAGGAGCTTGCTGCAGTGATCGTGGACACACAGGTTTTGATCTTCCAGACTTCCAACAACAACTTGTATTTTCCAGCGCCTTTAATTTCATAAAACATCCCAAGGTGTTTCACCGGAGCATTATAAAACAAAGGATAACACCAAGCCACAAAAGGAGGGTTAAATGACAAAAAGCTTGGTCAAGGAGGTAGGTTTTTTAAAAAGTGTCTTAAAAGAGCAAAGCAGAGAGTTGAAGAGATGCAGGGAGGCGCTTCCAGAGCTTGGGTCTGAGGCAACTGAAAACATAGCCAGCAATGGTGGAGCGATTAAAATCAGGGATGCATAAGAGGCCAGAATTTGGGCAGCACAGATATGTTGGAGGTTTCTGGAGCACTTGCCTTCCGGGAGAGGAGTCCAAGCACGCCAGAGTTGGAAAACAAAGTGAGCAGTGATGTAACAGGAAAGATGCAGGGTGATTGCTGAGTAAATGCTGTGGGAATAACTCCTAAATAGTCGGGTTCGTGCAGTAAAAAGTTTAATAATAAGGAACAAGTGAGTAACGTTTTTTGAGTGAGATTTATGTTAACTAGTGAACTATATTAATTTTTAGTAGGATTTATCAGCAACTTCAAAAGTAAAGGTAAGGACTTTAGATTGTAGTGGGTAATGTTTGGAGTAGAACAAGGCCCCTAGCGTGATTAGTATTTTTTAATTCAGGGATTAACTAATCAATCTGAGGGTAAGTCATGACAGGAGAGCTCAGCCCCGTGATCTGCTCCTCCTCCGCTATGTGGGAAATCAGGGACGCTTCCAGTGTCCCTGATGTCCGTGTGTGCAGGATGTGTATCCATCTGCAGCTACTGGCTACCAGCATTACGGAGCTGGAGCTCTGGGTGGTTTTACTGTGGAGCATCCGCGATGCTTAAAACGTCATGGATAGCACGTTTAGCGAGGTGGTCACTGCAGGAAAATGCTGCAAAAGCAGAAAGGAAGTGGGTGACCAGCAGCCGGAGTAGAGGAAGGCAGTTAGTGGAGGAGTCCCCTGTGGCCAACCTTTTCTCTCTAACAGATATACCGCTTTGAATACTGTTGGGGGAGAAGGCTCAGGGGATAGCAGCAACGGACAAGTTCATGGCACCATGTGTGGCTCTGTCGCACAAGAGGGAAGGAAGAAGAGTGGCAGGGATTTAGTGATTGGGGATTCAATCGTAAGGGGAACAGTCAGGCGTTTCTGTGATCACAAAAGAGACTCCAGGATGGTATGTTGTCTCCCTGGTGCTAGGGTCAAGGATGTCTCGACTGCAGGGAATGCTGAGGGGGGAGCGCAAGCAGCCAGTTGTCTTGGTACATATTGGTATCAACGACATAGGTTTTTTAAAAAAGGGAATGAGGTCCTACGAGCTGAATATAGGGAGTTCGGACATAAATTTAAGAAGTCGGACCTCGAAGGTAGTAATCTCAGGTTTACAGAGTGGAATGTGGGAAACCAGCCAGGAGTGTGTTGGAATAATCAAGTCGAGAGGGAACGAAGGCAAGAATGAGGGTTTCAGCAGCAGATGTGCTGAGACGGGGGCAAAGTTGGGTGATGCTCTCGAAATGGAAATAGGTGGTCTTAATGGTGGCGTGATGGGACACCAACGGTGTGAATAGACTGGCATAATCTTGGACTGTGACCAGGGGGAGGGTCAGTAGCTAATGAACAGAGTTTGCAACAACGGTTTCAGTGTTCCTGATATTTGATTGGAGGACATTTCTCTCATTCTGGATGTCTGAGAATGAGTTTGATAATTTCGCAACAGTGGCGGACTGGAGGGAACTGGCGAGGTAGAGCTCGGTGTCATCAGCATACGTTATGAAAACTAAAGCTATGCTTTTCGATGTCGCCGAGGGGCAGCATGCAGATTAGCATTAGGAGGGGGGCCAAGGATAGATCGGATAGACACCAGAGGTAACAGTGCAGGAGCAGGAAGAGAGCCATTATAAGTGATTCTCTGGTTGCAATGAGATAAATAAGAGTGAGAGCAGTCCCACCCAGCTGGACGACAGTGGAGAGGTGTTAGAGGAGGATGGGTGCAGTCAGATCGAGATGGAGGAGGAAGGAACGTGTACCACAGTCACAGTCACAGTGGATGTCATTGTGACTTGATAGGAAGTGTTTCAGTACTATGGCGGTTGTGGAAACCTGATTGTAGGGAATAGGATCGAGGGGACAGGAGTTGGGTCTTGTAGACAAGATGAGTTCAGACAGGGCATGAGGGGAGATGGGTGTGAGTTCAGGGCGAGGGAAGGAGGCAGCGTTATAGGAAGTTTGGCCATTGGGCTAATGAGAAGAAGGAAATGGCAGGGGCAGCTGATAGGCAGGTCTTGATCTTAGTGACAAAGAAGTCTGTGAGTTGCTCACATTTATTGTCAGAGGTGAGGTTAGAGGGGTTTAAGAAGACAGTTTGTAATAGAGAAAGGAAGCCAGGGGTTATCCTTGCAATCCAGGATGAACAGTTTTTGTCGATGAGAGCAGGACCTGATGGTGTTTTAGGTTGTCCAGCTGGATGGCTAAACCAGTTGTTTGCCATGTCCATTCACGTCTGCATCCCTTAGACATAAGGCAGTGGAGATTAGGGCTGTACCAGGGGGCAGGGCCAGGGTGAGAGATTGATCTGTTTACTGGGGACAAAGGTGGAGGTGAGTTGTGCAAATCAGTAGCTACCGAAAATGTCTGAGGGCCAAAGGGTAGATCGTTGAGAATTTGAAAGTGTAGTTGTAAGTAAATAGGGGGATTGTATTTATCCAGGGATGGATACGGAAGGAGGTGGAGTTGGAGTGTGGGAAAGGGATGTGGGTGCAGAGTGAGACAAGGAAGTGATCATGAGATGGCCTTTTCTGGAACTTGTGCAGTGGGAGTAGCAAGGTCACGTGAGTCGGCAAGGTCGAGGGGGTGGCCGTGAAAATGGCCGGGTTTGGCTATTTCCGTGAAGAGCGAGATTGAGAGAGGATAAGAGGGCCATGAACTCAGGAGAGAGTGAGAAAATGATGAGCTGAGATGGAGATTGAAATCACTGAGGATGAGAATTCTTTCAGCGCAGAGGCTGAGGGAGAAAAGCAGTGAAGGTATCTCCATGATAAAACTCTTTATTGGAATTGAAGGCAGTACAGAACAATGGTTTTGATCGAGAGGTGATGGGGTGGAACAAGGTGAGATGCTCAAAGGAGGAGAAAGGGCCAGAGGAGTGGGGTGGTGGTGGTGGTTGGGGGGGGGGGGGGGCGGGGAGTGTCCTTCCAAGGTGTGATCTGGCGATGAGAGCGACACAGCCACAGCGATGGTCTTAGCGGGGCAGGTGATGGACGATGTAACCAGGCGGGGAGGCTTCATTAAGTGGCGTGGTGTCATGACCCCTCAGCCAGCTTTCCTTTAAGGCCGTGATGTCGACGCACAGTAAGGTCACGGATGACACGTGAACGGACATTCTGGAGGAAAATGTGTAGATGGAGTGGTGAGAACGGTCAGTCCACAGGGTCAGCAGTGAGTTGAACATGGTGAAAATTGGTATGATCAGTCCCTAGTGGTCACACTGGATGGGAAGGGAGAGGAGAGTGGGATGGACACTTGGGTTGCTGCTTCTAATGAGGAAGCACCCGATGCCTCAGTGAGGTCATCAGAGGATGCCAAGAGAAGCACTGTGCTGAGCTGCCGGCTTATCGGAATGGGACTCGAGCCTGGGACGACAGGAACGTTGAGTCCTGAAGGGTTGGGGTCGGGAGTGCAGTGTGTGTGAGAGTGGGGAAGTGAAAAGAGGGATGGCAATACAAGAGCTTTTGGAGGGGTAAAGAGAAAAGAAGTTTAAGGGAAAGAGCCAAAGTGGAAATAGATTGATCGGCTTGAATTTGGATGGCAACTAAAATGGACACCGGGAGAGCTCAAGTTAAATCAGTCTAGTTGCATGAAAACATGATAGTAACGGGGAATTAGATGGGGATATTAGGAAGGAGTTCAGAGTTAGTCTGAGAACCTGTGGTGGAATAATGATGACTTGGAATGGTTGGAATCAGCATGGAGCATCAATGAGCTGTTCTGTGAGTTTGGAGACAGATAAAGCAAGTTTGAAGATAGAGTATCAGGATGCATAGATACAGGTATTTCCTAGGAATGGAGATCCTCTGGAGGTTTACAGAGTCAGTTGCAGGATGAAAAGGTGATGGCAAAGTTGGAGAACTCCATTAAAACCCAGGTGAGTGATATTCCAGCCAACAATCCGACTGAAGCTGATAAACCAGTATAGCCAGCGACCAGCCACAGAGTCAGCAGGAGACAAGACGGACAAGAAGGAAGGACTGTGAAAGGATGGAGGGGGAGAGAGAGATTAAATGACAGATGTTATGGAACAGAATGCAAATTGAGTGCGACATAGTTGTACAAAAAGACAGCGCGAGTTCAGAGAGAGTGTTAATGGCAGAATAATGAACAGCTCTGTACAAAAGCAAAAACATGAAAAATAAGTTTGGCGAGCATATGGTTAAATATATTTATAGTTTGCATTATTTTGTTTATATATGTATATCTCAAAAAATAATGGGGCTCATGGTCTCAAATTATTGAACTCAATATTGAGTCCGGAAGGCTGTAGAGTGCCCAATCGGTAAATTAAATGCTGTTCCTCGAGCTTGCGTTGATGTCCACTGGAAAACTGCAGCAGGCTGGGGACTGAGGTCTCAATCACAGCAGTGGTGGGCGGAGGGCAGTAGACTGCGCAAAGTTACTTTAAATGTTGCAAAAGTGCGGCAAATCTAAGACAGAAGTTGGGTAAAAGTTAAATTGGTTTCCTCAGATTAGAAGGTAGCAATTGTAACTGTGCGGAGGGGGGAAAGAGAGAATCATATGATGAGGCAAAGTAAACATGGATATTTGGAACGTACGTTATGCTTGACTAAGTTTTTTTTTGAGGGTGTCACTGGTAGGGTGGATAAGGGAGATCAGTGGATGTAGTCTAATTGGATTTTCAGAAGGTATTTGACACGATACCACACAGGAGATTGTTGTACAATATTAGGGCTTCTGGGATTAGGGAGAATATATTAGCACGGATTGAATATTGCATAACAGGCTGAAGACCAAGTAAGAGTAAGTGAAACACTTCAGGGTTGGCTGTAACTCAGGGAGCACTGCAAGGATCAGTCTTTGGGCCTCAGCTACTTACAATCTATATCAATGACTTGGACAAGAGGACCAAGTTCTGCCGATAGAAAGCCAGGTGGGAATGTAAACTGAAGAGGACGCAAAGATGCGACAAAGGAATGTAGACCCCTTAAGTGTTTGGGCAAGCAATTGTTCACTATGGGCAGAAGAATTGAAAAGCAGTCTTTTTTTTAGAGGTGAAAGACTGGTAAACAGTGTAGTCTAAGGGATTGGGGGATCGAGATATACTAGCCTTAGGGGGTGGATTGAAGGTTCACTGGGTTGATTCCTGTGATGGGTGCACTGTCCTATGGGGAGTGATTGAGTAGAATAGGCCTATGCTCTTTGGTGTTTAGAAGAATGAAAGGTGATCTCGTAGAAATTTATAACATTCTCCGAGGGCTTGACAGGGTAGAAGTTGAGACTGTTTCCCCCAGCTGGAGAGTTCAGAACGAGTAGTCATAGTAGCAAGGTAAGGGGTAGTCCATTAGGACTGAGATGAGCAGAAACCTCTTCGATCCGAGTGTTGTAAATCTTTGGAACTCTCTAGCCCAGATTGCTGTGGACACTCAGTAGATGAGTTTATTCAAGACTGAGACTGTGCCACGTAATAGACTTTATCAGCAAATTTGAAGCCCATGGAATGAAAAGGACGTTGGCAGCATGGATACCAAGTTGGCTGAATGACAAACAATGAGTAATGGTGAACGATTATTTTTCAGACTGGATGAAGGTATACAGTGGTGTTCCCCAGGGGTCGGCATGAGCAGAAAGACCTGGGAGTGTATGTGAACAAATTGTTGAAGGTGACTGGGCAGGTTGAGAAAGTCATTGAATAAATATGTGGGGTTCTAGGCTTTATAAAGAGAGTCACAGAGTACAAAGCAAAGAAGTTATGATGAACCTTCTCTAAAACATTGGTTCATAAGAACTAGGAGCAGGAGTAGGCTGCCCGGCCCCTCGAGCCTACTCCGCCATTCAATAAGATCATGGCCGATCTTTTCGTGGACTCAGATCCACTTACCCGCGCTCCCACCACATCCCTTACTTCCTTTATTGTTCAAAAATATATCTACCTTAGCTTTAAAGACGTTTACTGAAGTAGCGTCAACTACTTCACTGGGCAAGGAATTCCATAGATTAACAACCCTCTGGGTGAAGAAGTTCCTTCTTAATTAAGTCCTAAATCTGCTCCCTCTAATCTGGAGGCTATGCCCTCTTGTCCTAGCTTCACCTGCCAGTGGAAACATCCTCTCTACTTGTGTCTTATCTATTCCCTTCATGATTTTATATGTTTCTATAAGATCCCCCCTCATTCTTCTGAATTCCATTGAATATAATCCCAATCTACTCAGTCTCTCCTCATAAGCCAACCCCCTCAACTCCGGAATCAACCTAGTGAACCTCCTCTGCACCCCCTCCAGTGCCAGTACATCCTTTCTCAAGTAAGGAGACCAAAACTGCACACAGTACTCCAGGTGCGGCCTCACCAGTACCTTATACAGCTGCAACATAACCTCTCTGCTTTTAAACTCAATCCCTTTAGCAATGAAGGACAAAATTCCATTTGCCTTCCTAATTACTTGCTGTACTGCAGACCAACCTTCTGCGATTCATGCACAAGGACACCGAGGTCCCTCTGCATAGCAGCATGCTGCAACTTTTTACCATTCCAGTAATAATCCTTTTTCATCTTACTCCTACCGAAATGAATGACTTCACATTTATTAACATTGCATTCCATCTGCCAGACCTTTGCCCACTCACTCAATGTATCTATGTTCCTCTGCAAAGTTTCACAGTCATCTGCACACTCATCTTAGTGTCATCTGAAAACTTTGACACCCTACACGTGGCCCCCAACTCCAAATCATCTATATAAATTGTAAATAATTGCGGTCCCAACACTGATCCCTGAGGCATACCACTAGTGACTGATTGCCAACCAGAATAGCACTCATTTATCCCCACTCTCTGCTTCCTGTTAGTCAACCAATCCTCTATCCATGCTAATAACTTTACACCTGACGCCATGCATCCTTATCTTATGCAGCAGCCTCTTGTGCAGCACCTTGTCGAAGGCCTTTTGGAAATCTAGTGTACACCACATCCACTGGGTCCCCATTGTCCACCTTGCTCGTAATGTCATCATAGAATTCCAAAAGATTTGTCAAGCATGACCTGCCCTTCATGAACCCGTGCTGCGTCTGCCAAACGGGACAATTTCTATCGAGATGCCCTGCTATTTCTTCCTTGATAATAGACTCAAGCATCTTCCCCACTACAGAAGTTAAGCTAACCGGTCTATAATTCCCAATCTTTTGTCTACCTCCCTTTTTAAACAGTGGTGTCACATCTGCTGTTTTCCAATCAGCTGGGACTACCCCAGAGTCCAGCAAATTTTGGAAAATTTCCGCCAGTGCACCTGCTATTTCTCCCACCATCTCTTTTAGTACCCTGGGATGCATTCCATCAGGGCCAGGAGACTTATCAATCCTTAGCTCCATTAGCTTGCCCAACACTACTTCTTCCATAATAATGATTGTTCCCAGGTCCTCACCTACGTTCGTCTCTTTGTCAATTACTGGCATGTTATTAATGTCCTCCACTGTGAAGACTGATACAAAATACCTGTTCAATGCCTCGGCCATTTCATCATATCCCATAACTAAATTCCTCTTCTCATCCTCTAAAGGACCAACGTTTACTTTGGCCACTCTTTTTCGTTTTATATATTTATAGAAACTTTTGCTATCTGTCTTTATATTCTGTGCTAGATTTTTCTCATGTTCCATCTTACGTTTCTTTATAGCTCTTTTTGTAGCTTTCTGTTGACCTTTAAAGTTTTCCCAATCTTCTAGTTTCATGCTGCTTTTGGCCACTTTGTATGCCTTCTTTTTCAATTTGATAGCCTCCCTTATTTCCTTAGACACCCATGGCAGATTACCCCTTTTCTTCCAGTCCTTCCTTTTCACTGGAATATACTTTTGCTGAGCACTTTGAAAAATTGCTTTGAAAATCCTCCACTGCTCGTCAACTGTCCCACCATAAAATCTTTGTTTCCAGTCTACTTTAGCCAAGTCCTCCCTCATTCTATTGCAGTCCCCCTTGTTCAAGTGCAGGACCCTGGTATTGGATTTTACCTTCACACTCTCCATCTGTATTCTAAATTCAACCATACTGTGATCACTCCTTCCAAGAGGATCCCTAACTATGAGGTCATTAATTATTCATGTCTCATTACACAGGACTAGATCTAGGATAGCTTGCTCCCATTACATACTGTTCAAGAAATCTATCAGGGATACACTCAAAGAATTCCTTCTCAAGGCTACCCTGACTGAGCTGGTTCGACCAATCTACATGTAGATTAAAATCCCTCATGATAATTGCCATACCATTTTTACAGGCATTGGTTATTTCTTTGTTTGTTGCCCGCCCCAATGTGATATTATTTGGTGGCCTATAGACTACGCCTATCAATGCCTTTTTCTTTAGAGTTTCTATTTTCCACCCGAATGGATTCAACCTCATTCTCCATAGAACCTATATCATCTCTCAGCACCGCCCTGATGTCGTCCTTGAGTATCAGAACTACACCACCTCCCTTACCTTCCTGTCTGTCCTTCCGAATAGTCTGGTACCTCTGGATATTTAACTCCCAGTCGTGACCAACCTGTAACCATGTCTCCGTAATGGCTACCAAATCATATTCATTCACGATGATTTGTGCCGTTAACTCATCAACCTTGTTACGAATGCTACGAACATTCAGGAAAAGTGCCTTTATGCTAGCTTTCTTACCCTCATGATTCCCAACATCTCTAATAATAACTCCTGAGTTATCCTTCCTTTCTGCTTCTATCATAGTCTGCCTTGAACTTAAACCCTCCTGCACACGTTAGCCTGCTGCTTACCTTTTTATTTATCATCATACACCCTGTCGTTTTCCCTTTCCCTTTCCCTTCCCCCCGAGTCGCTAGTTTAAAGTCCTAGAGACCACCCTATTTATCCGCTTCGCTAGAACACTGGTTCCAGATCTGTTCAGGTGGAGACCGTCCCATCGGTACAGATCCCCCCGGTTCCAAAACTGATGCCAATGCCCCATGAAATGGAACCCCTCTTTCTCACACCACTCCCTTCAGCCCCAATTCAGGGCATCACACTCCCGCAAGGATGTGAAGGATTTACAGAAGGTGTTGCAAAAGATTTAAATGAATGATTCCAGGGATGGCAGACTTCAGCTGCGTGGATAGATTGGAGGAGCTGAAATTGTTCTCTTTGGTGAAGAGAAAGTTTGAGAGGAGATTTGATCGAGGTGTTCAAAATCATGAGGTGTCTGGACAATGTAGATAGAGAGAAACTGTTCCCATTGGTGGAAGATCCGAGAACTATAGGACACATGGCCACATGAAAAACTTTTACACAGCGAGTGGTTATAATCTGGAATGCACTGTCTAAAAATGTGGAGATAGATTCAATCATAGCTTTCAAAAGAGAATTGGATAAGTACCTGAAATGGGGTTTGAGGAGGGGGGGAGTGAGGGAGGAATTGCAGGGGTACAGGGAACATGCAGGGGAGTGGGAGGAGCTAAATTGCTCTTGCAGAGAACTGGCACATAATGGACTGGCTGAATGGCCTCATTCTGTGCTGTCACCATTCAGTGATTCTGTGCAACAATAGATTTCCTGCTGCCAACTGCAGAGAACCATGGTGTGCCATAAACTGCTTGTTTAACAGGACAGTGTGTTAAGATAAACAGGAAATATATCACTGGGATGACTGGGTGGTGTCGCTGTGAATTCAGCTCCATCTAATAAACAGCTGGCAGTTCCTGCACTGGACTTTGCAGTAAACTAACTGGTGATTTAGAGAACACAATGGGGTTTGCTGGGAACTGAGGTGCTGCTGTGGGGAGACAATGAGCACAGGACGGGCTTTGTCCTGGGGCAGAGGGAGGAAACAGCAATGTACAAATGAACAACAGGACTGTGGTGATGTGGGACACCAGTTCACAATATTTGTCAATATTTCCCTCTTTTTTCACATGTCACCCTTTGTCCTTTCTTTCCTTCCCAATCTTTCCTCAATACCTTGTATCTAGGAATAGTTAGTGCCCAGTCTTGCCCTATTTTGAACCAGGTCTCCGTTATCATCTCAACGCCATATTCCCAAGTGACTGTCGACACCTGCAGCTCACTAATCATATTTACCACACTCTGTGCATTCACATCCATGCACTGTAAACCTAATTTAGATCTTACTGCATTCTCTCACACTCTGAACCCACCTAATGCCTTATTATTTCTTATGCTAGTGCTAGCTATCGCTCTCAATTCTTTGTGCACCTTGCTTTTCCTCTCTAATGTTACCTCCTGATTCCCACCACTCCCCCTCTTGTTAGTTTAAACCCTCCCGATAGCACTAGCAAACTGTCCCGCAAGGACATTGGTCCCAGCTCTGTTCTGGTGCCATTAATGTGGCCTGTACAGCTCCCATCTCCCCAAGAACCTGTCCCAATGTCCCAGGAATCTAAAGCCCTCCCTCCTCTCTCTCCAGCCACACATTCATCTGCTCTATCCTCCTATTCACCAGCGCTTGGCACTGTGAGTATTCTGGAAATTTATGCATCTGAAGTCCAGCTTGTTAATTTATTTCTGAGCTCTCTCAAATCTGCCTGCAGATTTTCCTTTTTTCTTCCTGTGTTATTAGTATTTGGTTACCCCAACCCTTCTCTTTTTTTCAAAATAAGAGAACTGACATATTAATCCTTTCCTGATAGCTACAACTTCTCATTTCTGGTATTATCTTTTGTAAATCTTTCTTGCACTCTCCCTGGTGCCTCTATATCACTTTCGTAATATGGTGACCAGAACTGTGCACAGTACTCCAAGTGTGGGCAAACCAAGGTTTGATACAAGCTTCACATGACTTCTCGACTTTTCAATGATGTCTCTCTAGAAATAAACACTGGTGCATGATTTGTCTTTTTTTATCTGGCCTTATTAACTTGCATCTCTACCTTTTAGTGTATTTGTACCCCATTTAGATTCTTATTTTACAAGTAATAAGTGACTTAATATTTCTTAGTGAATGTAATAACTCACTTTTATATGTGTTGAAATTGATTTGGCAATTGTATGCCCGTTCCGCAGGTTTTGGTGCCTCTTTTGCAATTTATTATAATCACAACATTACACGAGTGTTAATATTAGTGGAGCAGTGGGAAATATCCTCCGCTCCTGCAGTGTTCACTAGTCAGGTGCTGGTACAGTGAGAAATATAATAAATATATTCAAATAGATGCACTAACCAGGGCACATCTGCATGAAGATGGAGAACAGAGAAATCATACCTCTCTAGATATTGTGTTCATTGATAAAGTAGCAGAATTTTATATTAAAACTCAGCAAATCGAAATTATTTAGCGAAAGATCTGCTCATATTTTTAACGAATTTTCATGCTGAATAAAACCTGAGTGAAGAATCATTTAATTCACCAATGATTGCCCTGCTTCATGTTGCCAAACTGCATATTCTCTCTTTCAGGAGTAAGTCTGGATTTGCCCTGCACTGTTTGAATAACTCTTGCCACTGGGCACTGTCCGTGTAGAGACTCAGCCAATGGGAATGCGTCCAGAACTAGGTTGTCGAGATCAGCAGGACTTGTTGCATTGCCCTGGGCAGCTGTCTGTGTTAAACCTGATGTGGAGGGTTGATCGCAGCCCTTGGGAATTGCTTGATCTCCGAGCCAACAACTGTTATACTGTTGAGGGAGATGGGACTGACCACGTGCCTTACAAAGCAATGCTCTCCTTATCATATTAATATTTCCATCTAATCCTCCTATTTATTACAGAGCATCAGAATCTGAGAATGCCTGTCACCACCACAACTGAAGGTTCAAACAGGGCAGAAGATGCAACATCTTGAATAAGAAAGTGAATGGACGCAGGGACGTTAACAAAATACTTCAACATTTAATTTCTGCTCTGATCAATGTCCAGCTCTCGGTCAAGGACCTGGAGCTCACACAGAAAGAAGGTGCAGGGACAGGGGCTTAGTGGAAAGAGGGAAGTGAGTGACCATCCAGAAAGGCATCACAGTCCGAAATGGAGAGTGTCCCTGAGTATTGCAACTGTCCAATATAATCATCTAGAGCACAGAAGGCGGCCATTCTGCCCGTCCAACCCATACTAGCTCCCTCCTGCAAGAGCTATCTATCTAGTCCCACTACCCTGCCCTTTCCACCGCAGTCCACATAGATGGCTAGTATTGGTGACAGTAAGGGGGATTGAGTGTGTCTGAGGAGGGTCACCTTGAGCAACAGTGTGGCGCTAGTAATCCAGAGGCCCAGACTCATCCCGAGACGCAGATGCCAACCCCACCACAGAAGCTGGGGAATTCAAATACAATTAATGAAATAAATCTGGAATTAACAGTTTCTCACAGTAATGGTGAATTTACCAAATTGTCCTTTTAAAAACCCATTTGCCTCAACTATCTCATCTGAGAGACTTCTACTTTGGGTCCCACGACCCCGCCCCCCGCAAGACTAGTTTAAACCCTCCCGAGTAGGACCAGCAAACCTCCCCACAAGGAAATTGGTCCCCTTCCAGTTTAGATGCAACCCGTCCCTCTTGTACAGGTCACCTCTGCACCAGAAGAGATCCCAATGATCAAAGCAGCTGAAGCCCTCCCGCCTACACCAGCTCTTCAGCCCCGCATTCATTTGCCTTATCCTGCTATTTCTACCCTCACTGGCACGTGGCACAGGGAGTAAATCCTGAGATTCCAACCCTAGAGGTCCTGCTTTTTAACCTTCTGCCTAACTCCCTATTTTCACTTTGAGGAACCTCATCTCTCTTCCTGACAGCAAATTCGGGCACATCAAGTTCCCAGAAACTGCAATGTGATAATGTGATCATGAGTTTACAGGTTACTGGTCGAGGGACAACTATTGATCAGGACACGGGGAAGAAACCTTCTACTGTTTGATGAAATAGTAAATCTGTTGCACAAGACCGCCAACTCCCCAACCCCCCTCCCCCCACACTCTCCCAGTTCTATGGTGCTGTCCTCTTCCACCCACAACTACCAGGGGGGTGTTCTGGCACTTTTTAACCACAGGCCCAAGTCATCTCATTGCCCCTTATCAGGATTGGTGTAGCGTTGCCAATTCTGCGGCAGTTTGACTAGGATGTGACTGCTTAACATCCCTGTCCCTTATTTCCGTCCCCCCTTGATCAGATCACCAGCCTCCTCCAGCAATACTATCAGCACAGTCCCGGCAGCTCGCTGGCATCTCCACCAAGCTTTTGTTTTTTTTTTGTTTGCTGCTCGATTCACAATCAAAGCCTTAAAACAAAATGTCTCTGACAGGTTTTCCAGCCTGGTCGTCCTGCGAGGGAGAGGGGGGCCGCTGCTGGGCTTGTCGCCCCTCACCGTCAGAGACACCCGCTAATGATCCCTGGGGCCAGCCGCTGGCTCCGCCGGGGTGTTCGGCCCAGTCCCTCCGCGGGGGGTGGCGAAGGCAGCTCCCTCCCGCTTCTCGCCGTCAGGGTCAGCGTGCGATGCGGGAGCGATCGGGAGAGGTGCAGGTCGGGGCAACATCCGTGTCCAGTCGAGCAGCTCCGCTCTTTCCCTTCACAGACAAAGTAAAACAGAGAATAGTGAAGGAACAACACAAATGGGGATAGTATCTTTGCTCAGAGGAAGGGCTGCCAGGGGTGGACGGGAGGCGACAGAGAAACAGGTTAGCTGCGAGGGAGCGGCTTTGTAAAGTAGACAAGCAGAAAGATTAGTACTTGGTGCTTTGTGAGTGAAATGGAGCCAGTTGAAAAGGAAGGATGTAAATCAGAGGGACTGAAGCAAAGGAAGCATCACAAGAACAGAGAAAACATCAACACTTTAAACTTCCCGCTGCGTTTGCTGACAACGCAACCACTAGGTGGCACAGTACTAGCACATGCGCAAATGCAGCTTCTTCCACTGAAACGTCACTGTCTGAGACGTTCCAGGCAGCTGCCAGGATGAAAGATGGCGCTGCTCAATTTATCACAGGAAATGTAGCTGCTCAATTTATTTAATTGGAGATGCAGCACTGAAACAGGCCCTTCGGCCCACCGAGTCTGTGCTGACTATTAAACCACCCATTTATACTAATCCGACATTAATCCCATATTCCATACCACATCCCCACCATTCTCCTACCACCTACCTACACTAGGGGCAATTAAGAATTAGAATTCTTTTGAATATTACAGCGCAGTACAGGCCCTTCGGCCCTCGATGTTGCGCCGATCATCTGACCTACACTATTCCATTTACATCCATATATCTATCCAATGACCACTTAAATGCCCTTAAAGTTGGCGAGTCTACTACTGTTGCAGGCAGGGCGTTCCACGCCCCTACTACTCTCTGCGTAAAGAAACTACCTCTGACATCTGTCCTAAATCTTTCACCCCTCAACTTAAAGCTATGTCCACTCGTGTTTGCCATCCTCATCCGAGGAAAAAGACTATCACTATCCACCCTATCTAACCCTCTGATTATCTTGTATGTCTCTATTAAGTCACCTCTCCTCCTCCTTCTCTCGAACGAAAACAACCCCAAGTCCCTCAGCCTTTCCTCGTAAGACCTTCCCTCCATACCAGGCAACATCCCAGTAAATCTCCTCTGCACCCTTTCCAAAGCTTCCACATCCTTCCTATAATGCGGTCACCAGAACTGCACGCAATACTCAAGTTACGGTCTCACCAGAGTTTTGTACAGCTGCATCATGACCTCGTGGCTCCGAAACTCGATCCCCCTACTAATAAAAGCTAACACACCATATGCCTTCTTAACAGCCCTACTAACCTGGGTAGCAACTTTCAGGGATTTATGTACCTGGACACCAAGATCTCTCTGCTCATCTACACTACCAAGAATCTTCCCATTAGCCCAGTACTCTGCATTGCTGTTACTCCTTCTAAAGTGAATCACCTCACACTTCCCCGCATTAAACTCCATTTGCCATCTCTCAGCCCAGCTTTGCAGCCTATCTATGTCCCTCTGTTGCCTACAACACCCTTCGACACTATCCACTATTCCACCAACCTTCGTGTCATCCGCAAATTTACTAACCCACCCTTCTACACCCTCATCCAGGTCATTTATAAAAATGACAAACAGCAGTGGCCCCAAAACAGATCCTTGCGGTACACCACTAGTAACTAAACTCCAGGATGAACATTTGCCATCAACCACCACCCTCTGTCTTCTTTCAGCTAGCAATTTCTGATCCAAAGCTCTAAATCACCTTCAACCCCATACATCCGTATTTTCTGCAATAGCCTACCGTGGGGAACCTTATCAAACGCCTTACTGAAATCCATATACACCACATCCACGGCTTTACCCTCATCCACCTGTTTGGTCACCTTGTCAAAAAACTCAATAAGGTTTGTGAGGCACGACCTACCCTTCACAAAACCGTGCTGACTATCGCTAATGAAATTATTCTTTTCAAGATGATTATAAATCCTATCTCTTACAACCTTTTCCAACATTTTACCCACAACCGAAGTAAGGCTCACAGGTCTAAAATTACCATGGCTGTCTCTACTCCCCTTCTTGAACAAGGGAACAACATTTGCTATCATCCAGTCTTCTGGCACTATTCCTGTCGACAATGACGACAGAAAGATCAAGGACAAAGGCTCTGCAATCTCCTCCCTGGCTTCCCAGAGAATCCTAGGATAAATCCCATCTGGCCCAGGGGACTTATCTATTGTCACACTTACCAAAATTGATAACACCTCCTCCTTGTGAAACTCAATCCCATCTAGCCTAGTAGTCTGTATCTCAGTATTCTCCTCGACAACATTTTCTTTCTCTCTTGTAAATACTGACGAAAAATATTCATTTAACGCTTCCCCTATCTCCTCTGATTCCACACACAACTTCCCACTACTATCCTTGATTGGCCCTAATCTAACTCTAGTCATTCTTTTATTCCTGATATACCTATAGAAAGCCTTAGGTTTTTCCTTGATCCGATCCGCCAATGACTTCTCGTGTCCTCTCCTCACTCTTCTAAGCTCTCCCTTTCGATCATTCCTAGCTAGCTTGTAACTCTCAAGCGCCCTAACTGAGCCTTCACGTCTCATCCTAATATAAGCCTTCTTCTTCCTCTTGACAAGCGCTTCAACTTCTTTAGTAAACCACGGCTCCCTCGCTCGACAACTTCCTCCCTGCCTCACAGGTACATACTTATCAAGGACTCGCAGTAGCAGCTCCTTGAATAAGCTCCACATTTCGATTATGCGCATCCCCTGCAGTTTCCTTCCCCATCCTACGCATCCAAAATCTTGCCTAATCGCATCATAATTTCCTTTCCCCCAGCTATAATTCTTTCCCTGCGGTATATACCTGTCCCTGCCCATCGCTAAGGTAAACCTAACCGAATTGTGATCACTGTCACCAAAGTGCTCACCTACGTCTAAATATAAAACCTGGCCGGGTTCATTACCCAGTACCAAATCCAATGTGGCATCGCCCCTGGTTGGCTTGTCTACATACTGTGTCAGAAAACCCTCCTGCACACACTGGACAAAAACTGACCCATCTAAAGTACTCGAACTATAGTATTTCCAGTCAATATTTGGAAAGTTAAAGTCCCCCATAACAACTATCCTGTTACTCTCGCTCCTGTCGAGAATCATCTTCGCTATCCTTTCCTCTACATCTCTGGAACTATTCGGAGGTCTAGAAAACTCCCAACAGGGTGACCTCTCCTCTCCTGTTTCTAACCTCGGCCCATACTACCTCAGCAGATGAGTCCTCAAACGTCCTTTCTGCCACCGTAATACTCTCCTTGATGAACAATGCCACACCCTCACCCCACCCCCCCCCCCCCCCTCTTTTACCATCTTCTCTGTTCTTACTGAAACATCTAAATCCCGGAACCTGCAACATCCATTCCTGTCCCTGCTCTACCCATGTCTCCGAAATGGCCACAACATCGAGATCCCAGGTGCCAACCCATGCTGCAACCTCACCCACCTTATTCTGGATGCTCCTGGCGTTGAAGCAGACACACTTTCAACCAAGTTCTTGCTTGCCAGTGCCCTCTTGCGTCCCTGTAACCTTATCCCCTACCTCACTACTCTCAACATCCTGTACACTGGAACTACAATTTAGGTTCCTAACCCCCTGCTGAATTAGTTTAAACCCCCGAAGAGCACTAGCAAATGTCCCCCTCAGGATATTGGTACCCCTCTGGTTCAGGTAAAGACCACCCCGTTTGTAGAGGTCCCACCTACCCCAGAAAGAGCCCCAATTATCCAGGAAACCAAAACCCTCCCTCCTACACCATCCCTGCAGCCACGTGTTCACCTCCTCTCTCTCCCTATTCCTCGCTTCGCTAGCACGTGGCACGGGCAACAACCCAGAGATAACAACTCTATGCTAACGGTATGCCGAAGCCTAAGTGCAACCATAATGTTGAACCTCAAATCAATGCTTAACCAAACTGTCAACCTGACCATAAATCTAACTGCAAGACTAACCCCAAACTAACCCGAATGCTAAATCTAGCCCTTACTCAAATTGTATTCCTAATCTAAACCTAACGCTATAACTAACCCAACACATACTGTAAAATGAACCAGTCGCAAACCAGAACCTTAACACAAATTGCTAAACTGAACCTAACCCTAAATCGAGCTCTCTGCAAACCGCAACACTAAATGTAACACTAACTATGAAACAAAGCACAACCTTAATCCGAACAGTCACCAAACCTGAGGCATAACCTTCTGCTGAAACAATCTCAGTGCTAACCTCTACCTGTTAGTTGATGGAGTAAAGTGCAGGCCCCATTGAGATTTGCGTAGGGTTGTGGTTCGTCCGCTCACAGCAACATCCACAGACTTTGCTTCTTCTTTGCCATCGCCATCTTGCAGGACTTGTTCACTTCCTCCCACCGCCGCCGCCCCGTCCCCCCAAAAATCAGCACTAAAGTATTTCTATTGAACCCAAGTTTCAGCAATAAACCACCATCATATTTAACACTAATGCACCTCTGCCACAGCAAATGCATCGTTTCAATTGCTTCAGCTGTTTCAGCCTGCTGCGACACTGAATAGAATGACACAGCCTGAAGAATGGGATTCGGCTGCACTAGCTGGTTTCCACTTTAAACAGTTACCACAGTCAGGAAGTGTACCAGACAGCGATGGGGAGAGGCGACAATGGCAGGTGCAAGGTGGCACTGGCAGATTCAGCTTCAATTCTGCATGCAAGTGGTTCAGCATGATGAGTTATTTGACTGTTGAGCTGAGACAACAACATCATCTGGCAACACTCTGAGTGACGAAGCAGTATTCTCTCGGAATAATACTGCTTGTTCCGAATGGGGATGGGCCTAAAAAGATGGCCCAGACAATCCTTGTCTCAACTCTCCTTGTTGGCGAACCGTAGCCAACGGGCATCTCGTATAGCAGTGCAAAAGAATGAAGTAACACATATAAATGCAAAAAAAAAAAGCAAATGAGAAATAAAAATCTTGAAGCTTGCGGGCTGGATTATTCACACAATGTCAGATTAAGATGATTACAGACTCCATGAAAGATCTTCCACACGAATAGCCAGTGAGCATGCCCATCTGGACATTGACATCACATCATTCTGTGAAGTTTACTTTACAGAGCAGGGATCAATAACAGAACATGGCGCAGGCTTTTCTGGGCAGAGAAAATTAAAGTTGAGTGATCCCACTTAAGGAATTTGTGACTAAAACATATATTGCTAGCATGTGTAAGAACCTCCCCATGGGCTTTTATAAACGCCTCATATCCTCACGATTATCAGTCCAGGACGATCAATTCGCTACCATTATCAGCATATATTCACCTACCCTACAAGCCGATATGGTGATGAAAGAAAGCTTCTACCGTGAGCTGCATAATCTTCTACTGACGTTTGACTCGAATGATAAGTTCACCAGATTTCGAGATTTCAATGCATGAGTTGGGCCTGACCAAGAGCATTGACAAACTGTCTGGGGAAGATATGGTATTGGCAAATGTAATGAAAATATGGTCGAATTATGCTGGAATTATGTAAGGAGTACGGACTCAGATTTACTAATTCTGATTCCATCAGAAAGCCGGATTTCAAATCAGCTGAAGGCATCCAGGCTCAAAGCACGAGCACTTATTGGGTTATATTCTGGTGCAGCAACGAAAAATATGGGACGTGCTACACAGTCGTGTGATGCCAAGTCCTGACTGCGATAGCAGCCACATACTGTTTCGACTCAATCTTGCCTTCACAATCAAACCATTGCCCAAAAGAAAAAAAGAGCCACAAACAAGGAAAATGCAAGTCCATGAATTCTAATTACAGGAGGAAAACCGTTCCCAGAGCAAGTTTGAACAGAGCCTCTGCAGTGAAGCGACTCAGGATAGTGATATTAATCCAGCAAAGCAGTGGGGACAGTTGAACTCCGTCCTTTAAGGTTGAAAAGAAACTGCAGAGCTGGTTGGCTTCTCAACCAGAAGAAGCCAAGATTATTTTCGAGAAAAATTATATTGAAATGCAAGAGCTTCTTCAGAAGAAACACATCTGTCTCAATTGATAACTTGCATGTACTGATGAGCAGGCTACAAAAGCTGCATATAGGGAAGCCTGCATCCCTCTGCAAACCAACCTCCATGCCAACCAAATAAATTCACGAACAGTGGTCATTGAGAAGGCACAGATGTATGCAGCTACGGGAGATATGAAATTCCACTCAGAAGCCTTGAGATCTGTATATGGACCTTCCACCATGTGCAGGCACCATTAAAGTCTTCGGATGGAACAACAATGCCCAAAGACACTGATGTTATCTTGGCAACAAGTAGTCAGATTACTATGAGAGCCTATTTGATGACGCTCAGATGGTGTAGGAGACGTCCATCGCAATGATCTCGAAGAGGGAAGTGAAATGCGAGCTGGATGGACCACCACACATGAAAAGATCAAGACCGCTGCAGCACAATTAAAATCACTAAAGCCCCTGGAATAGATGGGATTCCAGCCAAGGTTTATAAACAGGGAAGATATGTGAACCTTGATAGGCTTACAGATGGGCTTTCAGCATGCTGGAAGAAAAGTACATTGCTTCAGAACCTTCCAGGTGCAGTGACTGTCTACCTCAACAACAAAAACAGAAACAAGGGAGAGAGTTCTGACTATTCAAACTACGGAAGTTTACTACACAAAAACAAGAAATGCTGGATTCACTCAGCAGGTCTGGCAGCATCTGTGGAAAGAGAAGCAGAGTTAACGTTTCGGGTCAGTGACCCTTCTTCGGAACTGACAAATATTAGAAAAGTCACAGATTATAAAAAAGTGAGGTGGGGGTTGGGCAAGAGATAACAAAGGAGAAGGTGCAGATTGGACCAGGCCACATAGCTGACCAAAAGATCACGGACCAAAGGCAAACAATATGTTAATGGTGTGTTGAAAGACAAAGCATCAGTACAGATTAGGTGTGAATATACTGAATATTGAACATCAGCAAGTGCAAACCTGAAGAAAAACAACCTGAAAAAAACAGTGGGTAAGCAAACTGAACAAACTAAGATGAAATGAAATAAATGCAAAAAAAATTGTAAAAAATGTAAAAAGGAATGCAAAAAAAAAGGAAGAAAAAATAACTAAAAATGACTAAAAATGAAAGTAAAGTGGGCGGCTGTCATGCTCTGAAATTATTGAACTCAATGTTCAGTCCGGCAGGCTGTAGTGTGCCTAATCGGTAGATGAGATGCTGTTCCTCGAGCTTGCGTTGATGTTCACTGGAACACTGCAGCAATCCCAGGACAGAGATGTGAGCATGAGAGCAGGGGGGAGTGTTGAAATGGCAAGCAACCGGAAGCTCAGGGTCCTGCTTGCGGACTGAGCGGAGATGTTCCGCAAAGCGGTCACCCAGTCTGCGCTTGGTCTCCCCAATGTAGAGGAGACCACACTGTGAGCAGCGAATACAGTATACTACATTGAAAGAAGTACAAGTAAATCGCTGCTTCACCTGAAAGGAGTGTTTGGAGCCTGGGATAGTGAGGAGAGAGGAGTTAAATGGACAGGTATTACACCTCCTGCGATTGCAAGGGAAGGTGCCCTGGGACGGGGACGAGGTGGTGGGGGTAATGGAGGAGTGGACCAGGGTGTCGCGGAGGGAACGATCCCTTCGGAATGCTGACAGGGGAAGGGAGGGGAAGATGCGACTGGTAGTGGCATCACGCTGGAGGTGGCGAAAATGGCGGAGGATGATCCTTTGGATATGGAGGCTGGTGGGATGAAAAGTGAGGACAAGGGGAACCCTGTCACGGTTCTGGGAGGGAGGGGAAGGGGTGAGGGTAGACGTGCGGGGAATGGGTCGGACACGGTTGAGGGCCCTGTCAACCACAGTGAGGGGAAATCCTCGGTTGAGGAAAAAGGAGGTCATATCAGAAGCACCGTCATGGAAGGTAGCATCATCAGAACAGATGCGTCGGAGACGGAGAAACTGGGAGAATGGAATGGAGTCCTTACAAGAGGTAGGGTGTGAAGAAGTGTAGTCGAGGTAGCTGTGGGAGTCAGTGGGCTTATAATGGATATTGGTAGACAACCTATCCCCAGAGATGGAGACAGAGAAGTCGAGGAAGGGAAGGGAAGTGTCAGAGATGGACCATGTAAAGTTGAGAGAAGGGTGGAAATTGGAAGCAACGTTGATAAAGTTTTCTAGTTCGGGGCGGGAGCAGGAAACGGCACCGATACAGTCATCAATGTACCGGAAAAAGAGTTGGGGGAGGGGGCCTGAGTAGGACTGGAACAAAGAATGCTCGACATATCCCACAAAAAGACAGGCATAACTAGGACCCATGCGGGTACCCATAGCGACACCTTTTACTTGAAGGAAAACATGGAGTTGAAGGAGAAGTTGTTCAATGTGAGAACAAGTTCAGCCAGGCGGAGGAGGGTGTTGGTGGATGGGGACTGGTTGGGCCTCTGTTCCAGGAAGAAGCGGAGAGCCCTCAAACCATCCTGGTGGGGGATGGAGGTGTAGAGCGATTGGACGTCCATAGTGAAGAGGAGGCGGTTGGGACCAGGAAACTGGAAATTGTCAAAATGACGTAGGGCGTCAGAAGAGTCACGGATGTAGGTGGGAAGAGACTGGACCAGCGGAGAAAAGATAGAGTCTATATAGGAAGAAATAAGTTCAGTTGGGCAGGAGCAGGCTGACACAATGGGTCTGCCGGGACAGTCCCGTTTGTGGATTTTGGGAAGGAGGTAGAAGCGGGCTGGACAGGGGAAGGGAGGGGAAGATGCGACTGGTAGTGGCATCACGCTGGAGGTGGCGAAAATGGCGGAGGATGATCCTTTGGATATGGAGGCTGGTGGGATGAAAAGTGAGGACAAGGGGAACCCTGTCACGGTTCTGGGAGGGAGGGGAAGGGGTGAGGGTAGACGTGCGGGGAATGGGTCGGACAGGGTTGAGGGCCCTGTCAACCACAGTGAGGGGAAATCCTCGGTTGAGGAAAAAGGAGGTCATATCAGAAGCACCGTCATGGAAGGTAGTATCATCAGAGCAGATGCGTCGGAGACGGAGAAACTGGGAGAATGGAATGGAGTGCCTGTCTTTTTGTGGGATATGTCGAGCATTCTTTGTTCCAGTCCTACTCAGGCCCCCTCCCCCAACTCTTTTTCCGGTACATTGATGACTGTATCGGTGCCGTTTCCTGCTCCCGCCCCGAACTAGAAAACTTTATCAACTTTGCTTCCAATTTCCACCCTTCTCTCACCTTTACATGGTCCATCTCTGACACTTCCCTTCCCTTCCTCGACTTCTCTGTCTCCATCTCTGGGGATAGGCTGTCTACTAATATCCATTATAAGCCCACTGACTCCCACAGCTACCTCGACTACACTTCTTCACACCCTACCTCCTGTAAGGACACCATTCCATTCTCCCAGTTTCTCCGTCTCCGACGCATCTGCTCTGATGATGCTACCTTCCATGACGGTGCTTCTGATATGACCTCCTTTTTCCTCAACCGAGGATTTCCCCTCACTGTGGTTGACAGGGCCCTCAACCGTGTCCGACCCATTCCCCGCACGTCTACCCTCACCCCTTCCCCTCCCTCCCAGAACCGTGACAGGGTTCCCCTTGTCCTCACTTTTCATCCCACCAGCCTCCATATCCAAAGGATCATCCTCCGCCATTTTCGCCACCTCCAGCGTGATGCCACTACCAGTCGCATCTTCCCCTCCCTTCCCCTGTCAGCATTCCGAAGGGATCGTTCCCTCCGCGACACCCTGGTCCACTCCTCCATTACCCCCACCACCTCGTCCCCGTCCCAGGGCACCTTCCCTTGCAATCGCAGGAGGTGTAATACCTGCCCATTTACCTCCTCTCTCCTCACTATCCCAGGCCCCAAACACTCCTTTCAGGTGAAGCAGCGATTTACTTGTACTTCTTTCAATGTAGTATACTGTATTCGCTGCTCACAGTGTGGTCTCCTCTACATTGGGGAGACCAAGCACAGACTGGGTGACCGCTTTGCGGAACATCTCCGCTCAGTCCGCAAGCAGGACCCTGAGCTTCCGGTTGCTTGCCATTTCAACACTCCCCCCTGCTCTCATTCTCACATCTCTGTCCTGGGATTGCTGCAGTGTTCCAGTGAACATCAACGCAAGCTCGAGGAACAGCATCTCATCTACCGATTAGGCACACTACAGCCTGCCGGACTGAACATTGAGTTCAATAATTTCAGAGCATGACAGCCCCCCACTTTACTTTCATTTTTAGTCATTTTTAGTTATTTTTTCTTCCTTTTTTTTGCATTCCTTTTTACATTTTTTACAATCTTTTTTTGCATTTATTTCATTTCATCTTAGTTTGTTCAGTTTGCTTACCCACTTTTTTTTTCAGGTTGTTTTTCTTCAGGTTTGCACTTGCTGATGTTCAATATTCAGTATATTCACACCTAATCTGTACTGATGCTTTGTCTTTCAACACACCATTAACATATTGTTTGCCTTTGCTCCGTGACCTTTTGGTCAGCTATGTGGCCTGGTCCAATCTGCACCTTCTCCTTTGTTATCTCTTGCCCAACCCCCACCTCACTTGTTTATGATCTGTGACATTTCTAATATTTGTCAGTTCCGAAGAAGGGTCACTGACCCGAAACGTTAACTCTGCTTCTCTTTCCACAGATGCTGCCAGACCTGCTGAGTGAATCCAGCATTTCTTGTTTTTTTTCAGATTTCCAGCATCCGCAGTATTTTGCTTTTATTACGGAAGTTTACTGTCTAGTGCAGGCAAAATCTTGACCATTTTGATTCGAACTAAACGTTTTCCGACAATAGATGCAGAGAGGATCCGTGAGAGTCTGTGAAGATTCAGACCCAATAAGGAACTTTAGGTATGATTTTTGTGCTGAGACAGGTCCAGGAGAAAAGTGGAGAATACAACATAGGCATGTACTCTTCTTTTGTAGAACTCTCCGAGATGTTTGATACAGTCAACGGGGACAGACTAAGGTACAGTCAAAGAATAATAGAATGGTTACAGCATCGAAGGAGGCATTTGGCAAGCCGTGTCAGTGACCGTTTTCTTAAAGAGCAACTCACCTAGTCCCACTCCCCTGTTTTTTTTCTGTAGCCCTTCATTGTTTTTATTAATCTTCAGATAATTAGTCAGTACACTTCTGAAGGCCCCAATTGAACTTGTCTCGACCGCACTGCCAGTCACTGAATTCCAGATCCTAAGCACTTGTTCCATAAAACAAAGTTTTCCGCATGTCACTGCTTCATCTTTTGCACTTCACATTAAGTCGCCTTTCTTACGTTGTCGATCCTCTAGTCCTGTATCCTTGACCCAATCTTTGAATTTCTCCGTATCCCGTGTATATTCTGGCCAGACCCCTCATGATATCAAATCTCCTCGTTATTGTCTTGTCAGCCTATACCATCAGCCTGTTTATATCCTGTTGAAGATTATCACTATCCTCCTCATGGTTCACAATACTAGCAAGTCCTTTTTCATGCTCAACTTTTTTTGAAAAATTGTGCCCTGCACAACAAAGTCTAGGTCATTAATGCAGGTCATGAAAAGCAGGCATCCCAACACTGACCACTGGGGATCCTCACTAAATACCTTATGCAGTCTTAAAATAACTGTTCACACATAACATAACTGAGGAGGTTTGCGTAGAACTCCGAAAGGAGATAGATACATTGGTGGAATGAGAAGACAGGTGGCAGATGAAGTGAAATGCACAGAAATGGGATGTGATTCATGCTGGTAGGTAGAACATGGGGAGACAATATTAAATAAAATGTACAATTCTAAAGAGTGTGCAGGGGCAGAACGACCTAGGTGTATACGTGCATAAGTCATTGCAGGTGGCAGGGCAGGTTGAGAGAGCAGTTAATAAAGCATACAGTATCCTGGGCATGAATACGGGCATAGGGCACAAGAGGAAGGAAGTTATGCTGAACGTGGATAAGACACTCGTTCAGCCTCAGCTCGAATATTGCGTCCAGTTCTGGAAGCCGCACATTAGGAAAGACATGAGAGCATTGGAGCGAGGAAAGAAAAGATTCATGAGAATGATTCCAGTGATGAGGAATTTCAGTTATGAGGATAACTTGAAGAAAAACATACTTGACCTTTCCTCACCAATCTGCCTGCTGCAGATGTATCTGTCCATGACACTATTGGTAGGACTGACCATCGCACAGTCGTTGTGGAGACAAAAGCATGCCTTTACATTGAGGATAAACCCCATCGTGTTGTGTGGCACAAACACCGTCCGAAATGGGAAAGATTTGAAACAGATCTAGCAGTGCAAAACTGGGCATCCATGATGCGCTTTGGGCCATCAGTAGCAGCAGAATTGTACTCTACCACAATCTGTAACCTCATGGCTGGCTTATTACCAATCGACAATTACCATCAAGCCAGCAGACCAACCCTGGTTCAATGAAGAGTGCAGGAGGGCGTGCCAGGAGCAGTACCAGGCATATCTCAAAATGGGGTGTCAATCTGGTGAAGCTGCAACAAAGGACGACTTGTGTGCGAAACTGTGTAAGCAGCATGCGATAGACAGAGCTAAGCGATCCCATGACCAATGGATCAGATGCAGTCCTGCCACATCCAGCTGTGAATGATGGTGGACAAATAAACAAAAAGCCCGAGGTGGTGGCTCCACAAATATCAGCATTCGTAATGATGGGCGAACCCAGCACATCAGTGCAAAGATAAGGCTGAAGCATTTGCAACCATCTCCAGCGAGAAGTGCCGAGTTGATAATCCATGTCGGCCTTCTAATGAAGTCCCCAGCATCACAGATGCCAGACTTGAGCCAATTTTATTCATTCTGCATGATATGGAGAAACGACAGAAGGCTATGGATACTGCAAAGGCTATAGGCCCTGACAATATACCGGCAATAGAACTGAAGACCTGTCCTCCATAACTTGCCACACCCCTAGCCAAGCTGTTCCAGTACTGCTGCAAATTGTCCTCTACCTATAAAAGTAGGAAATTGCCCAGGTACATCCTGTACACAAAAATCAGGACAAGTTCAAACAGCCAATTACTGCCCCATAAGTCTGTTCTCAATCATCAGTAAAGTGATGGAAGGTGTCATCAGCAAAGCTATCAAGCGGCATTTGCTTAGCAATAACCTGCTCAGTGACGCTCAGTTTGGGTTCTGCCAGGGCCACTCAGCTCCTAACCTCATTACACACTTGGTCCTAACATGGACAAAAGTGTTGAACTCAAGAGGTGAGGTAAATGTGACTACCCTTGACATCAAGGCAGCATTTGACCGAGTATGGCAGCAAGGAGCCCTAGCAAAAGTGAAGTCAATGTGAATCGGGGGAAAACTCTCCGCTGGTTGGAGTAACAACGAGCGCAAAGAAAAATGGTTGTGGTTGTTGGAGGTCAATCATCTCAGCTCCAGGAGTTCCTCAGGGTAGTGGCCTCGGCCCAACCACGTTCAGCTGCTTCATCAATGACCTTCCTTCAATCCTAAGGTCAGAAGTGGGGATGTTCGCTGATGATTGCACAATGTTCAGCACCATTCCTAACTCCTCAGATACTGAAGCGACCCGTGTAGAAACGCAGGAAGACATGGGCAATATACAGCCTTGTGGTTATCGGTGGCTAGTAACATAAACGCCACACAATTGCCAGGCAATGACCATCTCTAACAAGAGAGAATCTAACCATCTCCCCTTGACATTCAATGGTATTAAGATCGCTTAATCCCCCACTGTCAACATCCTGGGGTTTGCCATTGACAATAAAGTAAAATAGAGTAGCCATATAAATACAATAGCTGCAAGAGCAGGTAGAGGCTAGGAATCAGGTGGCGAGTAACTCACCTGCAGTCTCCCCAAATCCGTTCCACCATCTACAAGGCACACGTCAAGAGTTTGATGAAGTAATCTCCACTTGCTTTGATGGGTGCAGCTCCAACAACACTCAAGAAGCTCGCCACCATCCAGGAGAAAGCAGCCTGCTTGATTGGTATTCCAGCCACAGACATTCAATTCCTCCACCATTGACACACAGTGAGAGCAGTGTGTACCATCTACAAGATGCACCGCAACAATGCACCAAGGCTCCTTTGACAGTACCTGACAGACAGGCAATCTCGACCAACTAGAAGGCCGAGGTCAGCACATGCATGGGAACTTCCTCTCCAAGTCACAAACCATTCTGACGTAGAACTATATAGCCGTTCCGTCAATGCTGCGCGGTCAAAATTCTGGAAATCTCTTCCTAACAGCACTTTGGATGTACCTACCCCACATGGACTACAGCGATTCAAGAAGGCAGCTCACCACCACCTTCTCCAGGGCAATTAGGAATGGAAAATAAATGCTGGAAAAAGCCAATGACGCCCACAAGCCATGTATGCATAATATAAAAAAATAGATATTTGAAGTGAGGAAAGTGAGTCTGCATTAGATGGCAGTGGACTGAGAAGGACTACGAGGAATTCAAAGACGGGAGTACAATACATGTGTGAACACACAAAGTGTGGTGTTTAAGGTCGGTGAGCGAATGTTTAAATATGGGAATGCGAAGTAGTGGAAATAATGGAAACGAGGTCCGGGCCCTTAATATATAAGGATACAAAGATATAAAGGGGTGGCAGTACTAATTAAGGAAGACTTTTCATTGCTGGAAAGGGACGTGCTTCGACATGGCAAGTACAGAATCCATTATTCCAAGATGAGGAGCAGAATATGCATGATTGCTGTCCTCGGGGTATTCTCTAGGCCTCCAAATAGTACAAAAGAGGTAGAGGAGCAAATCTCAGGGAAATCACAGAGATGTGCAACAACTAAAGTTAGGTGATATTTGGGAACTTTAATGACCAAACAGTTGATTGATATGATTTTGGATTAAAGATTAAGGACTGGGAGGAATTTGTAAAATGTGTCAGGAGAAATTTCTTGATCGGCATGCTCTCAGCCAACGAGAAAAGAGGGATTGCGAACTCTGGTGTTGGGAAATGAGCTAACCCAAGTGGACCCGGCGTCTATGCAGAAATACTTGGGTAAGAGTGATCATCGTATCATAGGTTTTCGACTAGTAATGCGGAAAAGCAAAGAACAAAATAATGGAAAGTGTCTTGATTGGAAGCGGACTAATTTCAAAAAATGAGAAGGGATCCAGTTGGGAAGAATGGAACCAAAGATTCGCAGGAATATCTGCATCAGCACGATAGGTTATATTTAAGGAAGAGGTGCTTCAGTTCCATATTAGGAATATCCCACCAAGGGTGAAAGGTAGCGGAATGAAGAACATGTCACCTTGGTTGATGAAGGAGATATAGATGATGATGAAACAATCAAAAAACAAGGCACGTAATGCATGTCAGGTGAACTCAAGTGAGAGCCAGGCCAGTGGCAGTAAGTTGAGAGGAGAGGTGGGGAGGAAAATAAGACCAGTAAAGAGAGAATATGAGAATGCAATGACAGCCTATTAAATGAGTTGTGCAAGGAGGAATGTGGCCTATTAGGGACACATAGGGTAATACATACTTAGAGGTGCAGGGTAATGCTAATACACTTAATGACTACGTTTTATCAGTATTCACCAGAGGAATGGATGCTGACAAAATATCAGTGGAAGTGGAGTGAGTAGACATCGTGGAAGCGGATACAAAAAATGGTCTGGAAAGGTGCTAAAAAGGATGGCTTATAGTACATAAGGCACTTCGACTGGATGGCTTGCATCCCCAGTTATTAAAAATGATGGGGGCGGAAATAGCAGACGAGGTTGCTGTAATCTTCCAGTCTTTGCTGGATGCGAGTGTGATGCTGGAAGATTGTAAACTGCTAAATGTAAGACCTTCATTCAAGAAAGTGTGTGATGACAGTCCTAGAAAGTAAAAGTCAGTTAGTACAAACATCCGTGGTCGGTAAGGTTTTAGAAATAATAATCCGGGAAAATATCAACTGACATTCAGAGAAGTTTCAGTTAGTTAAGAATAGCCAGCATAGATTTCGTCAAGGCTGAACAAAACTCTGACAGTGCAGCGCACCCGCAATACTGACCCTCCGACAGTGCAGCATTCCCTCAGTACTGACCATCTGACACTGCAGTGCTCCCTCAGTATCGAACCCCCTGACAGTGCAGCAGTCCCACAGTACTGACCCTATAACACAGCAGTGCTCACTCAGTACTGACCCTCTGACAGTGCAGTGCTCCCTCAGTACTGACTTCCTGACAGTGCAGCACTCCCTCAGTACTGACCCTCTGGCAGTGCAGTGCTCCCTCAGTACTGACTTCCTGACAGTGCAGCGCTCCCTCAGTACTGACCCTATGACAGAGCAGCACTCCCTCAGTACTTACCCTCTGACAGTGCGTCACTCCCTCAGTGCTGAGCCTCCGGCAGTGTAGTGCTCCTTCTGTACTGACCCAATGACTCCGCAGTGCTCCCTCAGTAATAATCCTCCGACAGCGCGGCACTCCCTCAGTGCTGAGCCTCCGACAGTTCAGTGCTCCTTCTGTACTGACCTTATGACACCGCTGTAAACCCTCAGTACTGAACCTCCGACAGTACGGCATTCCGTCAGGAGTGACCCTACGAAAGTGCAGCAATCCCTCAGTACTGACCCTCCGACAGTGCGGCACTTCCTCAATGCAGAGCATCTGATGGTGCAATGCTCCTTCTGTACTTACCCGATAACACCGCTGTGCTCACTCAGTACTGACCCTCCGACAGTACGGCACTCCGACAGTAGTCAGCATAAGACAGTGCAGCACGCCCTCTGTACTGTCCATCTGACTGTGCAGTGCTCCGTCAGTACTGACCCTGTGACACTGCAAAGCTCCCTCAGAACTGACAGTGCAGCTCTCCCGCAGTACTGACCCTCTGCCACTGCAGTGCTCCCTCAGTACTGACCCTCTCACATTGCAGCACTCCCTCAGTACTGACCCTCTGACGGTGCAGTGCTCCTTGAGTATTGAACCACCGACAGAGCAGTGCACTCTCAGTACTGAACCTCCAACAGTGCAGTGCTCCCTCAGTAATGTCCTTCCGAAATTGCGGCACTCCCTCAGTACTGACCCTCCGAGGGTGCAGTGCTCCCTCAGTACTGAACGTCCGACAGTGCGGCACTCCCTCAGTACTGAGCCTCCGACAGTGCAGTGCTCATTCAGTACTGACCCTGTGCCATCGCAGTACTCCCTCAGTACTGAACCTCCAACAGTACGACATTCCATCAGTACTGACCCTCCGACAGTGCAGCACTCCCTCAGTACTGACCATCTGGCAGTGCAGTGCACCCTCAGTACTGAACCTCCGACAGTGCAGTGCTCCCTCAGTAATGTCCTTCTGACATTGCGGCACTCCCTCAGTACTGACCCTCCGAGGGTGCAGTGCTCCCTCAGTACTGACCGTCCGACAGTGCGGCACTCACTCAGTGCTGAGTCCCCGACAGTGCAGTACTCATTCTGTACTGATCCTGTGACATCGCAGTGCTCCCTCAGTACTGACCCTATGACAGTGCAGTGCTCCCTCATTACTGACACTCTGGCAGTGCAGTGCTACCTCAGTACTGACCTTACGACAGTGCAGTGCTCCCCCAGTAATGGCCATCTGACATTGTGGCACTCCCACAGTACTGACCCTCCGACAGTGCAGCACTACCTCTGTACTGACCCTCTGACACTGCAGTGCTCCCTCAGCACTGACCTTACGACAGTGCAGTGCTCCCCCAGTACTGGCCACCTGACATTGTGGCACTCCCACAGCACTGACCCACCGACAGTGCGGCACTACCTCAGTGCTGAGCCTCTGACAGTGCAGTGCTCCTTCTGTACTTACCATATCACACCGCTGTGCTCCATCAGTACTGACCCTCCGACAGTCCGGCACTCCGTCAGTGACCATCTCACAGTGCAGCACTCCTTCATTAATGACCCTATGACATTGCAGTGCCCACTCAGTACTGACATTCCGACAGAACAGTTTTCCCTCAGTACTGACCCTTAGACAGTGCAGTGGTCCCTCAGTCCTGACGATCCGAAAGTGCGGCACTCCCTCAGTACTCACCCTCTGACATTGCAGTGCTCCTTCTGTACTGACCCTCTGACAGTGCAGCACTTCTTCAGTACTGACCCAATGACACTGCAGTGCTCCCTCAGTACTGACCCTCTGACAGTGCAGTGCTCAGTCAGTACTGTCCCTCCGACAGTGAAGCACTCGCTCAGTACTGACCCTCTGACAATGGAGCACCATCTCAGTACTGACCCTATGACACTGCAGTGCTCCTTCAGCACTGACCCTATGACACGACTGTGCTCCCTCAGTACTGACCCTCGGACAGTACGGCATTCTGTCAGTAGTGACCTTACGACTGTGCAGCACTCCCTCTGTACTGACCCTCTGACACTGCAGTACTCCCTCAGTATTGACACTCTGACAATGCAGAAGTCCCTCAGTACTGGCCCGATGACACTGTAGTGCTCCCTTAGTACTGACCCTCTGACAGTGCAGCACTCCCTCAGTACGTTAACATTTACACTGCAGCACTCTCTCAGTACTGACCCTCTGACAGTGCAGTGGTTCCTCAGTGGTAACCCTGTGACAGTGCAGCACTCCCTCAGTACTGACCGTCTGACAGTGCAGTGCTTCCTCAGTATTGACCCTTTGACAGTGCAGCACTCCCTCAGTACGGACACATTTACACTGCAGCACTCCCTCATTACTGACCCTCCGAAAGTGCCGCACGCCCTCAGTGCTGAGCCTTCGACAGTGCAGTGCTCCTTCTGTACTGAACATATGACACCGCTGTGCTCGCTCAGTACTTACCGTCCGACAGTATGGCATTGCGTCAGTACTGATCTTATGACAGTGCAGCACTCCCTCAGCACTGACCCTAAGACAGTGCAGCATGCCCTCTGTACTGTCCCTCTGAGAGTGCAGTGCTCCATCAGTACTGACCCTATGACACTGCAATGTTCATTCAGTACTGACCCTCTGACAGTGCAGCACTCCCTCAGTACTGACCAGATGACACTGCCGTGCTCCCTCAGTACCTACCATCTGACAGTGCAGCACTCCCTCAGTACTGACTCTATGACATTGCAGTGCCCCCTCAGTACTGACCCTCCGACAGAGCAGTTTTCCCTCATTCCTGACCCTACGACGTTGAGGCACTCCCTCAGTATTGATCCCATGACAGTGCATTGCTCCTTCTGTGCTGACCCTATGGCACCGCTGCGCTCCCACTGTCCTGACCCTCCGACAGTATGGCACTCCGTCAGTACTGAACCTGCGACAGTGCAGCTCTCCCACTGTACTGACCCTCTGACAGTATAGTGCTGCCAGTACCGACCAGAAAACACTACAGTGCTCCCTCAATACTGACCCTCTGACAGTGCAGCAATCCCCAGTACATATCCTCCGACAGTGCAGTGCTCCCTCAGTCCTGACCCGACGACACTGCTGTGCCCCTTCAGTACTGACCCTACGAAAGTGCAGTCTTCCCTCAGTACTGGCCCTCTCACAGTGCAGTGCTCCTTCAGTTCTGACATTGTGACACCACTGTGTTCCCTCAGAATTGACACTCTGACAGGATGGCACTCCGTCAGTGGTAACCCTACGACAGTGCAGCACTCTCTCTGTACTGACCATCTGACACTGCAGTGCTCCTTCAGTAATGACCCTCTGACAGTGCAGCGCTCCCTATGTCCTGATCCTACGACACTGCTGTGCCCCTCAGTACTGACACTCTGACAGTGCAGTGCTCCATCAGTACTGACCCATCGACAGTGCAGCACTCCCTCAGTAGTGACTCTCTGACAGTGCAGCACTCCCTCAGTACTGACCCTCTGACAGTGCAGCACTCCCTCAGTACTGACCCAATGAAACTGCAGTGCTCCCTCAGTCCTGACCCACCGACAGTGCAGTGCTTCCTCGGTACTGAACCTCCGACAGGGCATTTCTCCCTCAGTACTGACCTTCCGACATTGCGGCACTCCCTCAGTTCTGACCCTCTGATAGTGTAGTGCTCCCTCAGTACTGACCCTCCGACACTGCAGTGCACCCTGAGCACTGACCTCCAACACTGCAGTGCTCCCTCAGTATTGACCCTCTGACAGTACGCCGCTCCCCCAGTTCTGACCCTCCGACAGTGCAGTGCTCCATCAGTATTGACCCATCGCTGGATGGATGCAGCTCCAACAACACTCAAGGAGGCAACATTTTGAGGAGTGAATACAGTATACTCCATTGAAAAAAGTACATGTAAATCACTGCTTCACCTGAAGGGAGAGTTTGAGGCCTGGGTTACTGAGGAGAGAGGAAGTAAATGGGCAGGTATTACACCTCCTGCGATTGCAGGGGAAGGTGCCGTGGGAAGAGGACGAGGCGGTGTGGGTAATGGAGCAGTGGACCATGGTTTCGTGAACGGAATGATCCCTTCGGAATGCTGACCAGGGAAGGGAGGGGAGGATGCTTTCGGCAGTGGCATCACGCTGGACGTGTCGGAAATGGTGGAGGATGATCCTTTGGATGTGGAAGCTCGTGAGGTGGAAAGTGAGGACAAGAGGGAACCCTGTCACTGTTCTGGGAGAGGGGGGAAGGGGTGAGGGTAGAGGTGCGGGAAATGGGCTGGACACAGTTGCGGGCTCCGTCAACCACATTTGCCAGTTCTGTTGAAATGTCACCGACCTGAAACATTAATTCTGCTTCTCTCTCCACAGATACTGCCAGACCTGCTGAGTATTCCCAGCATTTCCTGTTTTTATTTCAAATTTCCAACATCTGCAGTATTTTGCTTTTACTTAAATGGGAGATCCGTGCAATAGGAGAGCTGTCAATCAAAGCCGAACCCCGTGCAGCCTGCTGTCAGTCACAGAGTACTGGCGGCCGGATGGAAACCACGGAACTCAACATTTATTACGACTGAAACTGGTGTCTGTGCGCAGACATTTTGCTGACTCCTGGACCAGGAGGATAAGGAACCCCGCTTCAGTCATTTTGGTAAACGCTGGTTGCAGTTAACAGCGCACAGGCAATTAAATCCCCGCTGCCGTGTCCTCTGTCCCTTTTTCTATTCTCTGTTGTCAATTAAGAGCGGAGGGGATGGAAGGTTGGGCAGTTGCATGCTCCTCTTGCAGGATGTGGGAGGTAAGGGTCACCACCTGTGTCCCTGCTGACCTCACCTGCGAGAAGAGCACCCAACTCCAGCTCCTAATAGACAGTGTTCGGGAACTGGATGAACTTCGGATCATTCAGAAGGCTGAGGGGGTGATAGAGAGCAGTTATAGGGAAGTAGTGAAACCTAAGTTACAGGATAAAGGTAGCTGTGTGACCGTCAGGGTAGGGAAAGGGAATAGGCGCACAGTGCAGGGATCCCCTGTGGCCGTTCCCCTCAATAATACGTATGCCGTTTTGGATACTGTTGGGGGCGACGACCTACCAGGAGAAAGCCACTGCGGCCAGGTCTGTGGCACTGAGCCTGGCTCTGTGGCTCAGAAGGGAAGGGGGGAGAATAGGAGAACGATAATGAAAGGAGATTCAATGGTTAGAGGAAAAGACAGGAGATTCTGTGGTCGCGAACGAGACTCCCGGATGGTATGTTGCTTCCCGGGTGCCAGGGTCAGGGATGTCTCGGAACGAGTCTACGGGATTCTTAAGGGGGAGGGGGAGCAGCCAGCAGTCGTGGTACACATCGGTTCCAATGACATAGCTAGAAAAATGGTTGAGGACCTGAAAAGCGAATATAGGAGTTAGGTTGGAAGCTAAAAGGCAGGACGAGCAGAGTAGTAATCTTAGGATTGATACAGGTGGCACGTGCTTGTGAGGCTGGAAACAGAGAGCGAATGCAGCTGAACACGTGGCTACAGAGCTGGTGCAGGAGGGAGGGCTTCAGATATGTGGATCATTGGATTACCTTTTGGGAAAGGTGGGACATGTACAAGAAGGACGGGTTGCATCTGAACTGGAGGGGCACCAATATCCTCTGCGGGAGGTTTGCTAGAGATCTTCGGGAGGGTTTAAACTAGTTTGGCAGGGGGATGGGAACCGGAGCTACGGATCAGTGGATGGGGTAGCTGTTGGACAGGCAGATACAGAGAGCAGAGAGTCTGGAGGAAGGTTAGACAGTTAACAGGGCAAAGTTTCAGCCAGTATGATGGGTTGAAGTGTGTCTATTTTAACGCAAGAAGTGTCAGGAATAAGGGTGATGAACTTGGAGCATGGATCAGTACTTGGGGCTACGATGCAGTGGCCATTACGGAGACTTGGATGTCGCAGGGGCAGGAATGGATGTTGGATGTTCCGGGGTTTAGATGGTTCAAAAGGAATAGGGAGGGAGGTAAAAGAGGTGGGGGAGTGGCATTGTTAATCAGGGACAGTATCATAGCTGCAGAAAGGGAGGTCGTCGAGGAGAGTTCTTCGACTGAGTCAGTATGGGTGGAAGTCAGAAACAGGAAAGGAGCAGTCAATTTTTGGGAGTTTTCTATAGACCCCACAATAAGAACAGAGACACGGAGGAACAGATTGGGAGGCAGATTTTGGAAGGGTGCAGAAGTAACAGGGTTAACATAGAACATAGAACATAGAACAGTACAGCACAGTACAAGCCCTTCGGCCCACGATGTTGTGCCGAACCTTTAACCAACTCTAAGATCAAACGACCTACATACCCTTCATTCTACGATCATCCATGTACCTATCCAAGAGTCGCTTAAATGTCCCTAATGTATCTGCTTCTACTACCACCCCTGGCAGTGCATTCCACGCACCCACCACTCTCTGTGTAAAGAACATACCGCTGACATCTCCCCAAAACCTTCCTCTAATCACATTAAAACTATGCCACCTGGAGATATCCCTTTCCGCCCTGGGAAAAAGTCTCTGGCTATCCACTCTATCGATGCCTCTCATCATCTTGGACGCCTCTATCAAGTCACCTCTCATCCTTCTTCTCTCCAATGAGATAAGACCTAGCACCCTCAACATTTCTTCGCAAGACATGCCCTCCAGTCCAGGCAGCACCCTGGTAAAACTCCTCTGCACCCTCTCTAAAGCTTCCACATCCTTCCGATAATGAGGCGACCAGAACTGAACACAATATTACAAGTGTTGTCTAACCAGGGCTTTATAGAGCTGCAGCATAACCCCGCGGCTCTTAAACTCAATCCCCCTGTTAACGAAAGTCAACACACCATACGCCTTCTTAACAACAGTATCAACTTGGGTGGCAACTTTGAGCAATTTATGGCCATGGACCCCAAGATCCCTCTGTTCCTCCACACTACCAAGAATCCTGTCTTTAAGCCTGTATTCTGCATTCAAATTCGCCCTTCCAAAAGGAATCACTTCACACTTTTCCAGGTTGAACTCCATCTGCCACTTCTCAGCCCAGCTCTGCATCCTGTCAATGTCCCGTTGCAACCTACAACAGCCTTCCACACTATCCACAACTCCAGCAACATTCGTGTCAACGGTAAACTTGCTAACCCAGCCTTCCACTTCCTTATCCATGTCATTTATAAAGATCACAAAGAGCCGAGGTCCCAGAACAGATTCCTGCGGAACACCACTGGTCACCGAGCTCCAGGCTGAATACTTTCCATCTACTACCACCCTCTGTCTTCTATAGGCCAGCCAGTTCTGCATCCAGACAGCCAAATTTCACTGTATCCCATGCCTCCTTACTTTCTGAATGAGCCTACCATGGGGAACCTTATCAAAGGCCTTGCTAAAATCCGTCTCCGCCACATCCACCACTCTTCCTTTATCAATGTGTTTTGTCACATCTTCAAAGATTTCAATAAGGCTTGTGAGGCATGACCTGCCCCTCACAAAGCCATGCTGACTGTCTCTCATCAAACTATGCCTTTCCAAATAATCATACATCTTGTCTCTCAGAATCCTCTCCAATAATTTGCCCACTACCGACGTAAGACTGACTGGTCTATAATTCCCAGGGTTATCCCTATTCCCTTTCTTGAACTAACATTTGCCACCCTCCAATCATCCAGTACTACTCCAGTGGACAGTGAGGACGCAACGATCATCGCCAAAGGCGCGGCAATCTCTTCCCTCGCTTCCCGTAAAAACCTTGGGTATATCCCATCTGGCACAGGGGATGTATCTATCCTCATGTCTTTCAAAATTGGCAGCACATCCTCCCTCTTAACATCAACCTGTTCGAGCAAATCAGCCTGTTTCACGCTGTCCTCACCAACGACCAGGTCCCTCTCGCCAGTGAATATTGAACCAAAGTATTCATTTAGGACGTCCCCTACCTCCACAGACTCCAGGCACAAGTTCCCTCCACTATCCCTGATCGACTCTACCCTCCCTTTGGTCTTCCTGTTGTTCCTCACATATGTGTAGAACGCCTTGGGACTTTCCTTAATCTTACCCACCAAGACTTTTTCATGTCCCCTTCTAGCTCTCCTAAGTCCATTCTTCTGTATGTTCCTGGCTACCTTGTAACCCTTTAGAGCCCTGTCTGATCCTTGCTTCCTCAACCTTAAGTAAGTTTCCTTCTTCCTCTTGACTCGCTGGTCCACATCTCTTGTCATCCAAGGTTCCTTCACCCTCCCATCCCTTCCTTGCCTCATCGGGACAAACCTATCCACAAGTCGCAGCAAGAGCTCCCTGAACAACCTCCACATTTCTGTCGTGCATTTCCCTGAGAAAATCTGTCACAATTTAACCTGCCCAGTTCCTGCCTAATCACATTGAAATTTCCCCTCCTCCAATTAAATATTTTCCCATCCCGTCTGCTCCTATCCTTCTCCACGGCTATCGTCAAGGTCAGGGAGTTCGGATCACTATCACCGAAATGCTCTCCCACCGAGATATCTGCCACCTGGCCTGGTTCGTTGCCAAGCACCAAATCCAACATAGCCTCCCCGCTAGTCGGCCTATCTGCATATTGTGTCAGGAAACCTTCCTGGACACACCTGACAAAAACTGCTCCATCCAAACTATTTGCACTAAGGAGGTTCCAATCAATATTCGGGAAGTTGAAGTCACCCATGACAACAACCCTGTAACATCTACACCTTTCCAAAATCTGCCTCCAATTTGTTCCTCCGTGTCTCTGTTGCTATTAGGGGGTCTATAGAAAACGCCCAATAATGTGACTGCTCCTTTCCCGTTTCTGACTTCCACCCATACTGACTCGGTGGACAAACCCTCCTCGTTGTTGTCTTGGGTGACTTCAACTTACCTAATATTGATTGGAACCTCCTTAGTGCATATAATGTGCATGGAGCAGATTTTGTTAATGTGCCTGGGAAGGTTTCCTGACTCAATATGTAGATAGGCCGACCAGAGGGGCGACTATTTTGGATTTGGTGCTTGGCAACGAACCAGGCCAGGTGGCAGATCTCTCGGTGGGAGAGCATTTCGCTGATAGTGATCACAACTCCCTGACCTGTACTATAGTCATGGAGAGGGATATGAGCAGATGGGATGTGAAAATATTTAATTGGGGGAGGGGGAACAACAATGCTATTCGGCAGGAACTGAGGTGCTTAAATTAGGAACAGATGTTCTCAGGGAAATGAACGACAGAAATGTGGAGGTTGTTTAGGGAGCAGTTGCTGCGACTGCTGGATAGGTTTGTCCCGATAGGCAAGGAAGGGGTGGTACGGTAAAGGAAACATGGATGACAAGAACAGCTAGTCAAGAGGAAGAAGAAAGGGTGGCACAGTGGCGCAGTGGTTAGCACTGCAGTCTCACAACTCCAGCGACATGGGTTCAATTCCGGGTACTGCCTGTGTGGGGTTTGCAAGTTCTCCCAGTGTCTGCGTGGGTTTTCTCCGGGTGCTCCGTTTCCTGCCAAAAGACTTGCAGGTTGGTAGGTAAATTGGCCATTGTAAATTGCCCCTAGCATAGGTAGGTGGTAGGGAAATATACGGACAGGTGCGGATGTGGCAGGAATGTAGGATTAGTATAAATGGGTACAAATAGCTGATGGTTGGCACAGACTCGGTCTGCCAAAGGGTCTGTTTCAGTGCTGTATCTCTAAAACTAAAGCTTATTTAAGTTTGAGGAAGCAATAATCATACAGGGCTTTAGAGGGTTACAAGGCAGCCAGGAAGGAACTGAAGAATGGACTTAGGAGAGCTAGAAGGGGACATGAAAAAGTCTTGGTGGGTAGGATTAAGGAAAATCCCAAGGCGTTCTACACTTATGTGAGGAACAAGAGGATGGCCAGAGTGAGGGTCGGGCCGTTCAGGGATAGTGGAGGAACTTCTGCCTGGAGTCGCAGGAGGTCCATCCCCCTCTCTTATCCCCCTCTCCCCAGTCAGCGTCCACCCCCTCCCTCCCCCTGTGTCCCTCCCCTCTCCCCCAATTTACATCCCCGTCCCCCCTCATAGTCCATCACCCTTCTCCCGTCCCTCTGCGTCCATCCCCCTCTCCTATCCCCCTCTCTGGAGTCTGCGTCCACCCCGTCCTTCCCCTTATCTCCCTCCTCTATCCCCCAATGTCCAACCCCCTCCCCCTTCCGATGTGTCTATCACCTCTCTCCTGTCCCTCTGTGTCCATCCCCTCTCTCCCTCCTTGTCACCATCCCCCCCACTTTCCCCTTGTGTCCATCCCCTACTCTCCCCTCTTTGTCCATCCACCTCTCCCCCTCTGTGTCCATCCCTCTCTTCCCTTTCTTTGTCCATCCCTCTCTCCCCGTCTGTGTCCATCCATCTCTCCCCTTCTGTGTCCATTCATCTCTCCCCCTCTATGTCCATCTCCCTCTCCCCCGCTGTGCCCAAAACCTCTTTCCCACCTCTGTGTCCTCAGTACTGACCCTCCAACAGTATTGCACTCCCGAAGTACAGAGCCTCCGACAGTATTGCACTCCCTCAGTTCAGACCCTCCGACAGTATGGCGCTCCTTCAGTACTGACCCTCCGACAGTGCAGCATTCCTTCAGTGCTGACCCTCCAAAAGTGCAGCACTCCATCATTACTGACCCTTCACCAGTTTGGCACTCCCTCAGTACTGAACCTTCAAAAGTGCAGCACTCCCTCAATACTGACTATCCAACACTATGGCATTCCCTCAATACTGACCCTCCATCAGTTTGATATTCCCACAGTACTGATGCTCCGAGAGTATGGCACTCCCTCAGTAATGACCCTCCGAAAGTGCAGCTCTCCCCCAGTATCGACTCTCTGACTGTGCAACGCTCTCTCAGTACTGACCCTGTAACAGTGCAGCACTCCATCAGTACTGAACCTCCACCAGTACGGCACTCCCTCAGTACTGACACGCTGGCAGTTAGCATCCCTCAATACTAACAATCTGGGAGTATAGCGCTCCCTCAGTACTGACTCAACAACAATGCAGCGCTCCCTCACTACTGACCCTACATCAGTATGGCACTCCCTCAGTCCTGACCCTCCAACAGTATGGCACTCCCTCATGACTGACCCTCCAACAGTATGGCACCCCGCAGTACAGATCATCTCACAGTCTTGCACTCCCTCAGTTCTGACCCTCCGACAGTATGGCACTCCCTCAGTACTGACCCCCAGAAAGTGCAGCATTTCCTCTGGACTGACCCTCTGTCAGTGCAGCACTCCATCATTACTGAGCCTTCACCAGTATGGCACTCCCTCAGTACTGACCCTCCAAAACTGCAGCACTCCCTCAATACTGACTATCCAACACTATGGCATTCCCTCAATACTGACCCTCCATCACTTTGATACTCCCTCAGTACTGATGCTCCGACAGTATGGCACTCCCTCAGTACTGACCCTCCAACAGTGCAGATCTACCTCAGTATCGACTCTCTGACTGTGCAACGCTCCCTCAGTACTGATCCTCTAACAGTGCAGCACTCCATCAGTACTGAACCTCCACCAGGACAGCACTCCCTCAGTACTGATCCACCAACGGCAGGCACTTCCTCGGTGCAGAGCAGCCGGCAGTATGGCACTCCCTCAGTACTGACCGTCCAACAGTGCAGCATTCCCTGAGTACTGAACCTCCGAAAGTATGACACTCCCACAGAACTGACACTCCAGCAGTGTTACAGTCCCTACGTACTGACCATCTGACAGTGCAGCATTCCCAAAGTATTGACACTCTGAGAGTGCAGCATTCCCTCAGTACTGATTCAACAACAATGCAACACTCCCTCAGTACTGACCCGCTGGCAGTCAGCATCCCTCAATACTAACACTCTGAGAATGCAGCGCTCCCTCAGTACTGACCCTCCAACAGTGCATCATTCCCTCAATGCTGACTCTCCACCAGAACGGCACTCGCTCAGTACTGACCCGACAACAGCACGACACTCCCGCAGTACTGATCCTCCGACAGTGCAGCACTCACTCAATACTGACCCCTCGACAGGATGGCACTCCCTCAGTGCTGACCATCTGACAGGGCAGAGCTCCCTTAGTACTGGCCCTCCAAAAGAATGGCCCACCATCAGAACTGACCCTCTGACAGTACGGCACTCCCACAGTACTGATCCTCCGACAGTTTGGCACTCCCTCACTGCTGACGCTCCAACAGTGCAGCAGTTCCTCAGTACTGACACACCAAAAGTACAGCACTCCCTCAATACTGATCCTCCGACAGTGCGGCGCTCCCTCAGTACCGACTCTCTAACAGTGCAGCACTCCCTCAGTACTGAATCTCTAACAGTGCAGCACTCCCTTAGTACTGATCCTTCGACAGTGTAACACTCCCTCAGTGCTGACCCTCTACCAGTATGGCTCTCCCTCAGTACTGACCCTCCAATAGTATGAGACTCCCTCAATACTGACCATCCAACTGTATAACACTCCCTCAGTACTTACACTCTGACAGTATGGCACTCCCTCAGTGTTGACCATCTGACAGGGCAGAAATCCCTCAGTACTGGCCCTCCAAAAGAAGGGCACACCATCAGAACAGACCCTCTGACAGTACGGCAGGCCCACAGTACTGGCCCTCCGACAGTCTGGCACTCCTTCAGTGCTGACTCTCCAACAGTGCAGCACTTCCTCAGTACTGACACTCTGAGAGTGCAGGGCCCCCTCAGTACCGACTCAACAATAATGCAGCGCTCCCTCAGTCCTGACACTGAGCGTGCAGCATTCCCTCAGTGCAGACTCAACAACAATGCAGCGCTCCCACTGTGCTGACCATCTGGCAGTGCAGCCCTCCCTCAGTTCTAAGCATCTGACAGTGCAGCACTCCCTCAGTACTGACACTCTGAGAGAGCAGCATTTCCTCAGTACTGATCCTCCGACAGTGCAGCACTCCCTCATCACAGACTTTCTGAGAGTGCAGCATTCCCTCAGTACTGATCTTCTGACAGTGCCGCACACCCTCTATTCTGACCCTCTGGCAGTGAAAGACTCCCTCAGCACTGACTCTCTAACAGTGCAGCACACCCTCAGGACTGATCCTCTGACATTGTAGCATTCCCTCAGTGCTGACCCTCCATCAGTGTGGCTGTCCCTCATTCCGGCCCCCAAATAGTATGATACTCCCTCAATACTGACCCACCATAAGTAGAGAACTCCCTCAGTACTGACCCTCCAATAGTCTGGCACACCCTCAGTACTGAAGCTCCATCAGTATGGCAGTCCCTCAGTACTGACCCACCCACAGTATGGCACTCCTTCATTATTGATCTTCTGACAGGATGGCTCTCCCTCAGTACTGACCCTCTAAATGTCTGGCACTTCCTCAGTACTGACCGTCCATCAGTGTGGCACTCCCTCAGTACTGATCTTCTGACAGGATGGCTCTCCCTCAGTACTGACCCTCTAAAAGTCTGGCTCTCCCTCAGTACTGACCCTCCGACAGTATGGCTGACCCTCAGTACTAACCCTCCAATTGTATGATACTCCCTCAGTACTGACATTCTGACAGTGCAGCAGTCCCTCAGGACTGAGAATGCAGCGCCCCCTCAGTACTGACTGAACAACAATTCAGCACTCCATCAGTTCTGACCATCTGATGCTGCAGAACTCCCTCAGGACTGATGCTCCAAAAGTGCACCACTACCTCAGTACTGACCCTCCGACAGTGCAGCGCTCCCTCAGTACCGACTTTCTGACAGTGCAACACTCCCTCAGTGCTGACCCTATAACATTGCAGAACTCCATCAGTACTGACCCTCCAACAGTATTGCACTCCCGCAGTACAGAGCCTCCGACAGTATTGCACTCCCTCAGTTCTGACCATCCGACAGTATGGCACTCCTTCAGTACTGACCTTCCGACAGTGCAGCATTCCTTCAGTGCTGACCCTCCAAAAGTGCAGCACTCCATCATTACTGACCCTTCACCAGAATGGCACTCCCTCAGTATTGACCCTTCAAAAGTGCAGCACTCCCTAAATACTGACTATCCAACACTATGGCATTCCCTCAATACTGACCCTCCATCAGTTTGATATTCCCACAGTACTGATGCTCCGGGAGTATGGCTCTCCCTCAGTACTGACCCTCCGAAAGTGCAGCTCTCCCTCAGTATCGACTCTCTGACTGTACAACGCTCTCTCAGTACTGACCCTGTAACAGTGCAGCACGCCATCAGTACTGAACCTCCACCAGTACGGCACTCCCTCAGTACTGACACGCTGGCAGTCAGCATCCCTCAATACTAACAATCTGAGAGTATAGCGCTCCCTCAGTACTGACTCAACAACAATGCAGCGCTCCCTCACTACTGACCCTACATCAGTATGGCACTCCCTCAGTACTGACCCTCCGACAGTATGGCACTCCCTCAGTACTGATCATCTGGCAGTATGGCTCTGCCTCAGTACTGACCCTCCGACAGTATGGCACTCCCTCAGTGCTGACCAACTGACAGGGCACAACTCCCTCAGTACTGGTCCTCCAAAAGAATGACACACCATCAGAACTAACCCTCTGACTGTACGGCACCACCAGTACTGACCCTCCGACAGTCCGGCACCCCCTCAGTGCTGACGCTCCAACAGTGCAGCACTTCCTCAGTACTGACGCGCCAAAACTGCAGCGCTCCCTCAATACTGATCCTCCAACAGTGCGGTGCTCCCTCAGTACCGGCCCTCCAAACGAATGGCACACCATCGGAACTGTCCCTCCAACAGTATGGCACTCCGTCCTAACTGATCCTCCAGCAGTATGGCACTCCCTCAGTACTGAGCCACCAACAGTATGGAAATCCCTCAGTTATGACCCTCCGACTGTATGGCACTCCTTCACTACTGACCCACTGGCAGTGCCGCACTCCCTCAGTACTGATCTTGCGAGTGTGTAGCACTCCCTCAGTGCTGACTCTCTACCAGTATGGCTCTCCCTCAGTACTGACCCTCCAATAGTATGAGACTCTTTCAATACTGACCATCCAACTGTATAACACTCCCTCAGTACTTACACTCTGACAGTATGGCACTCCCTCAGTGTTGACCATCTCACAGGGCAGAAATCCCTCAGTACTGGCCCTCCAAAAGAAGGGCACACCATCAGAACTGACCCTCTGACAGTACGGCAGGCCCACAGTACTGGCCCTCCGACAGTCTGGCACTCCTTCAGTGCTGACTCTCCAACAGTGAAGCACTTCCTCAGTACTGACACTCTGAGAGTGCAGGGCCCCCTCAGTACCGACTCAACAATAATGCAGCGCTCCCTCAGTCCTGACACTCTGAGCGTGCAGCATTCCCTCAGTGCAGACTCAACAACAATGCAGCGCTCCCACTGTGCTGACCATCTGGCAGTGCAGCCCTCCCTCAGTTCTAAGCATCTGACAGTGCAGCACTCCCTCAGTACTGACACTCTGAGAGAGCAGCATTTCCTCAGTACTGATCCTCCGACAGTGCAGCACTCCCTCATCACAGACTTTCTGAGAGTGCAGCATTCCCTCAGTACTGATCTTCTGACAGTGCCGCACACCCTCTATTCTAACCCTCTGGCAGTGAAAGTCTCCCTCAGCACTGACTCTCTAACAGTGCAGCACTCCCTCAGGACTGATCCTCCGACATTGTAGCATTCCCTCAGTGCTGACCCTCCATCAGTGTGGCTGCCCCTCAGTCCGGCCCCCAAATAGTATGATACTCCCTCAATACTGACCCACCATAAGCAGAGAGCTCCCTCAGTACTGACCCTCCAACAGTCTGGCACACCCTCAGTACTGAAGCTCCATCAGTATGGCAGTCCCTCAGTACTGACCCACCCACAGTATGGCACTCCCTCATTATTGATCTTCTGACAGGATGGCTCTCCCTCAGTACTGACCCTCTAAATGTCTGGCACTTCCTCAGTACTGACCGTCCATCAGTATGTCACTCCCTCATTACTGATCTTCTGACAGGATGGCTCTCCCTCATTACTGACCCTGTAATAGTCTGGCACTCCCTCAGTACTGACCCTCCGACAGTATGGCTGACCCTCAGTACTAACACTCCAATTGTATGATACTCCCTCAGTACTGACATTCTGACAGTGCAGCAGTCCCTCAGTACTGGGAATGCAGCGCCCCCTCAGTACTGACTCAACAACAATTCAGCACTCCATCAGTTCTGACCATCTGACGCTACAGAACTCCCTCAGGACTGATGCTCCAAAAGTGCACCACTACCTCAGTACTGACCCTCCGACAGTGCAGCACTCCCTCAGTACCGACTTTCTGACAGTGCAACAGTCCCTCAGTGCTGACCCTATAACATTGCAGAACTCCATCAGTACTGACCCTCCAACAGTATTGCACTCCCGCAGTACAGAGCCTCCGACAGTATTGCACTCCCTCAGTTCTGACCCTCCGACAGTATGGCACTCCTTCAGTGCTGAACCTCCGACAGTGCAGCATTCCCTCAGTACTGACTCAACAACAATGCTACACTCCCTCAGTACTACCCGCTGGCAGTCAGCATCCCTTAATACGAACAATCTGATAATGCAGCGCTCCCTCAATAGTGACCCTGACCCTCTAACAGTGAGGTGCTCCCTTACTACTAACCATCCAAGAGTGCAGCACTCCCTCAATGCTGACTCTCCACCAGAACGGCACTCGCTCAGTACTGTACCGACAACAGTACGACATTCCCGCAGTACTGATCCTCCGACAGTGCAGCATTCACTCAATACTGACCCTCCGACAGGATGGCACTCCCTCAGTGCTGACCGTCTGACAGGGCAGTGCTCCCTCAGTACTGGCCCTCCTAAAGAATGGCTCACCATCAGAACTGACCCTCTGACAGTACAGCACTCCCATAGTACTGATCGTCCGACAGTCTGGCACTCCTTCAGTACCGATTTTCTGACAGTGCAACACTCCCTCAGTACTGACCCTCTAACAGTGCAGTATTCCCTCAGTGCTTATCCTCCGACAGTGCAGCATTCCCTCAGTACTGACCCTCCACCAGTATGGCACTCCATCAGTACTGACCGTCCAACAGTGCAGCATTCCCTGAGTACTGAACCTCCGAAAGTATGACACTCGCTTAGAACTGACACTCCGGCAGTGTGACAGTCCTTCCGTACAGACCATCTGACAGGGCAGCACTCCCTCAGTACTGACACTCTGAGAGTGCAGCATTCCCTCAGTACTGACTCAACAACAATGCAACACTCCCTCAGTACTGACCCGCTAGCAGTCAACATCCCTCAACACTCTGAGAATGCAGCGTTCCCTCAGTAGTGACCCTGACCCTCTAACAGTGAGGCACTCCCTTAGTACTAACCATCCAAGAGTGCATCATTCCCTCAATGCTGACTCTCCACCAGAACGGCACTCGCTCAGTACTGACCCGACAACAGTACGACACTCCCGCAGTACTGATCCTCCGACCGTGCAGCACTCACTCAATACTGACCCTCCGACAGGATGGCACTCCCTCAGTGCTGACCATCTGACAGGGCAGAGCTCCCACAGTACTGGCCCTCCAAAAGAATGGCCCACCATCAGAACTAACCCTCTGACTGTATGGCACTCCCACAGTACTGATCCTCCGACAGTTTGGCACTCCCTCAGTGCTGATGCTCCAACAGTGCAGCACTTCCTCAGTACTGACACGCCAAAAGTGCAGCACTCCCTCAATACTGATTCTCCGACAGTGCGGCACTCCCTCTGTACCGACTCTCTAACAGTGCAGCACTCCCTCAGTACTGACTCCCTAACAGTGCAGCACTCCCTCAATACTGATCCTCCGACAGTGCAGCACTCCCTCAGTACTGTCAATCTGGCAGTGCAGCCCTCCCTTTGTACTGACCTTCTGACAGTGCAGCACTGCCTCTGTACTGACACTCTGAAAGAGCAGCATTCCCTCAGTACTGATCCTCCGACAGTGCAGCACTCCCTCAATCTCGAACCTCTGGCAGTGCAACACTCCCTCAGCACTGATCCTCCGACAGTACAGCACTCCCTCAGTACTGAACCTCCACTAGTATGTCTCTCCTTCAGTCCTGACCCTCCAATATTATGATAAACCCTCAGTACTGACCCTCCAACAGTATGGCACTCCCTCATTACTGACCATCCAGCAGTATGACACTCCATCAGTACTGATCCTCCGACAGTATGGCACTCCCTCAGTACTGATGCTCCGACAGTGTGGCACTCCCTCAGTACTGAACCTCTGACACTGCAGCACTCCCTCAGTACTGACACTCTGAGAGTGCAGCGCTCCCTCAGTGCTCACTTAACAAAAATGCAACACTCCCTCAGTACTGACCCGCTGGCAGTCAGCATCCCTCAATACTAACGCTCTGAGAATGCAGCGCTCCCTCAGGACATACTCAACAACAATGCTGTGCTTGCACAGTACTGACACTCTGAGAGTGCAGCAGTCCCTCAGTACAGACTGAACAAAAATGCAGCGCTCCTTTGCAACAGACCATCTGACAGTGCAGCACTCACTCAGTTCAGACTCAACATCAATGCAGAAATCCCTCAGTACTGACATTTTGAGGTTGCAGCACTCCCTCAGATCTGACCCTCTGACAGTGCAGCACTCCATCATTACTGACCCTCTACCAATATGGCACTCCATCAGTGCTGACCCTCCACCAGTAAGGCACTCCCTCATTACTGTCCCTCCAACAGTGCAACAGTCCCTCAGCACTCACTCTATAACAGTGCAGCACTCCCTCAGTACTGACCCTCCACCAGTCTGGCACTCCCTCAGCACTGACCATCCATCAGTATGTCACTCCCTCAGTACTTTTTCCTCCGACAGTGCATCACTCCTTCAATACTGACACTCTGAGAGATCAGCGCTCCCTCAGTACTGACACAACAACAATACAATATTCCCTCAGTACTGATCCGCTGGCAGTCAGCATCCCTCAATACTAACACTCTGAGAATACAGCACTCTCTCAGTACTGACTCAACAGCAATGCAACGCTCCCTCAGTACTGACAATCTGAGAGAGCAGCATTTCCTCAGTACTGAGCATCTGACAGTGCAGCATTCCCTCAGTACTGATCCTCCAACAGTGCATCACTCACTCATCACCAACTTTCTGAGAGTGCAACATTGCCTCAGTACTGATCCTTCGACAGTGCAGCACTCCATCAATACTGACCCTCTGGCAGTGCAGCGCTCCCTAAGTACCGACTTTCTGACAGTGCAACACTCCCTCAGCAATCACTCTCTAACAGTGCAGTGCTCCCTCATTACTGATTCTCTGACAGTGCAGCACTCCCTCAGTACTGACCCTCCACCAGTATGGCACTCCCTCAGCACTGACCCTCCAAAAGTATGATACTCCCTCAATACTGACACTCCAACAGTATTACACTCCCTCAGTACTGAAGCTCCAACGGTCTGGCACTCCCTCATTACTGACCCACCATCAGTCTGGCACTCCCTCAATACTGATACTCCTACAGTATAGCACTCCCTCAGTACTGACCCTCCACCAGTATGGCACTTCCTCAGCACTGACCCACCAATAGTATGATACTCCCTCAATACTGACACTCCAACAGTATTACACTCCCTCAGTACTGATGCTCCAACGGTCTGGCACTCCCTCATTACTGACCCACCATCAGTCTGGCACTCCCTCAATACTGACACTCCTGCAGTATAGCACTCCCTCATTACTGATCTTCTGACAGTATGGCACTCCCTCAGTACTGACCCTTCGAAAGAATAGCACCCCCTCTGTACTGATCCTCTCACAGTGCAGCACTCCCTCAGTACTGACCCTCAGCAGTATGGCACTCCATCATTACTGACCATCCAGCAGTATGGCACTCCCTCAGCAATGATCCTCCGACAGTATGGCACTCCCTCATCTCCAGCTTTCTGACAGTGCAGCACTCACTTAGTATTGACCCTCGAACAGTGCAGGACTCACTCAGTACTGACCCTCTAACAGTGCAGCACTCCCTCAGAACTGACCATCTGACAGTGCAGCACTCCCTCAGTTGTGAATCAAAAACAATGCAGCACTCCTTCAGGACTTACACTCGGAGGGTGCAGCGTTCACTCAGTGCTGACTCAACAACAATGCAGCATTCCCTCAGTACTGACGATCTGGCACTGCAGCACTCACCCAGTCCTGACACTCTGAGTGTGTAGCATTCCCTCAGTACTGACCCTCCAACAGTGCAGCGCTCACTCTATACTGACCCTCTAACAGTGCAGCACTCCCTCAGTACTGATCATCTGACTGTGCAGCACTCCTTCAGTACTGGCCCTCCACCGGTATGGAAAACCATCCGTACTGACACTCCAACAGCATCGCATTCCCTCAGTACTGACCTTCCAACAGTATGTCACTCCCTCAGTACTGACCCTCCGACAGTATCGCACTCCCTCAATACTAACCATCTATTAGGGCAGCAACCTCTCAGTACTGAAGCAGTGAGAGTGCAGCACTCAGTCAGAACTGACTCAACAACAACGCAGCGCTCCCTCAGCACTGAGACACCAACAGTAGGCAAGTCTTCATCACCAAATTGATGACAGTGCAGAACTCCCTCAGTACTGGTCCTCCAACAGTGCAGCACTCCCGTAGTACTGACTCAACAAAAATGCAGCGACCCTTCAGATCTGACCATCCGACAGTGCAGCACTCACTCAGTACTGACCCTCTGAGATTGCAGCGCTCCCACAGTACAGGCTCAACAACAATGCAGCACCCTCTCAGTACAGACAGTCTGTGATTGCAGCCTTCCCTCAGTACTGACTCAACAACAATGAGCCATTCCCTCAGTACTTACCATCTTACTGTGCAGCACTCCCTCATCACTGACCCTCTGACAGTGCAGCATTCCCTCAGTACTGACCAGCTGAAGTGCAGCATTTCCTCAGTACTGACCATCTGACACCGCAGCATTCACACAGTACTGGCACTCTGAGAGTGCAGCATTCCCTCATCACCAACTTTCTGACAGTGCAGCTCTCCCTCACTACTGATCCTCAGAAAGTGCAGCACTCCCTCAGTACGGATCCTCTGACAGTGCAGCACACTCTCAGTACTGACCCTCCACAAATATGGCACTCCCTCAGTACTGACCCTCCAACATTATGGAACACCCTCAGTACTGACCCTTCAACAATGCAGCTCTCCCTCAGTACTGACCACCCAAGTATCGCACTGCCTCAGAACTGACCCTCCGACAATACAGCACCACCTCAGTACCGACCATCCGGCAGTATGGCACTCCCTCAGTACTGACCCTCCGACAGAATGTCTGTCCCTCAGTACTGACCCTCCGACAGTGCGACACACCCTCATACTGACACTCGAACAGGGTCGCACTCCCTCACTACTGACTCTCCAAATATGCAGCACTCCCACAATACGTATCATCCGACAGTGCAGCACTGCCTCAGTACCGAATTTCTGACATTGCAGCACTGCCACAGCACTGACCCTCTAGCAGAGCAGCACTCCCTCAGTACGGATCCTCCGACAGTGCCGCACACCCTCAGTGCTGACCCTCCAACAGCACAGCACTCCCTCAGTACTGACCCTCCAACTATCGCACTCCCTCAGAACTGACCCTCCGACAATACGGCACCACCACAGTCCTGACCATCCGACGGTATGGCACTCCCACAATACTGACCGTCCGACAAAATGTCAGTCCCTCAGACCTGACCCTCCGACAGTGCGGCACACCCTCAGTACTGTTCCTCCCACTGTCCAGCAGTCCCTCAGTGCTGACCCTCCACCTGTATGGTCAACCAATAGTACTGACCCTCCAACAGTAAGGCACTCCCTCAGTACTGACCCTCCAACAGTATGGCACTCCCTCGGTGCTGACCATCTGATGGTGCAGCATCCGTCAATACTGAGTGCAGTGCTCCCTCAGTACTGACTCATCAACAATGCAGCGCTCCCTCAGAACTGATCCTCTAACGGAAGGCAATCCCGCATCACCAAGTTTCTGACAGTGCAGCACTCCTTCAATACAGACCCTCTGGCAGTGCAGCTTTCACTTAGTAGCGACTTTCTGACAGTGCAACACTCCGTCAGCACTGACTCTCTAATAGTGCAGCAGTCCCTCAGTACTGATCATCCGACAGTGCAGCACTCCCTCAGTACTGACCCTCCAACAGTACGGCACGCCCTCATTTCTGACCCTCCAGCAGTATGGCTTTCCATCAGTACTGATCCTCCAACAGTATCGCTCTCCCTCAGTATTGACCATCCAACACTCCCTAAGTACTGACCCTACAATAGTGCAGCACTCCCTCAGTACTGACTCTCCAACAGTATGGTACTCCCTCAGTACTGTCAATCTGACAGTGCAGCAATCATCAACAGTTACACTCCAAGAGTGCAGCGCCTGCTCATTACTGACTCAAAAACCATGCAGCACTCTCTCACAACTGACACTCTGAGAGTGCAGCATTCCCTCAGTACTGACTCAACAACAATGCAGCTCTCCTTCAGAACTTACCATCCAACAGTGCAGCAATGCCTCAGTACTGACACTGAGAGTGCAGAGCTCCCTCAGAACTGACTCTGCAACAATGCAGCTTTCCCACAGTACTTACAGTCTGAGAATGCAGCTTTCCCTCAGAACTGACACTCTGAGAGTTCAGCATTCCTCCCGTACTGACTCAAGAACAATGCAGCACACACTTTGTACTGACCCTCTGACAGTGCAGCACTCCCTCAGTACTGAATCAACAACAATGCAACAGTCCCTCAGTACTGACACTCTGAGGGTGCAGCACTCCCTCAGTACTGACCTTCTGACAGTGCAGCACTCCCACAGTAGTGACACTCTGAGAGTGCAGCGCTCCCTCATTACTGACTCAACAACAGTGCATCACTCCCTCAGTACTGACCGTCGCAGAGTGCTGCATTCCCTCAGTACTGATCTTCAGACAGTGCAGCACTCCATCAGCACCAACATCCTGTCAGTGCAGCATCCCTCAGTACTGATCCTCCGACAGGGCAGCGCTCGCTCAGTACTCAGTCTCCAACAATAGGGCACTCCCTCGGTAGTGAATCTGCATCAGTCTGGCACTCCACCAGTACTGACCATCCGACAGTATGTCACTCCCTCAGTACTGACCCTCCGACAGTATCGCACTCCCTCAATACTAACCATCTATTAGGGCAGCAACCTCTCAGTACTGAAACTGTGAGAGTGCAGCACTCCCTCAGAACTGACTCAACAACAACGCAGCGCTCCCTCAGTACTGAGACACCAACAGTCGGCAAGTCTTCATCACCAAATTGATGACAGTGCAGAACTCCCTCAGTACTGGTCCTCCAACAGTGCAGCACTCCCGTAGTACTGACTCAACAACAATGCAGCGACCCTTCAGATCTGACCATCCGACAGTGCAGCACTCACTCAGTACTGACCCTCTGAGATTGCAGCGCTCCCACAGTACAGACTCAACAACAATGCAGCACCCTCTCAGTACAGACAGTCTGTGAATGCAGCTTTCCCTCAGTACTGACTCAACAACAATGAGCCATTCCCTCAGTACTTACCATCTTACTGTGCAGCACTCCCTCATCACTGACACTCTGACAGTGCAGCGCTCCCACAGAACTGACACTCTGAGAGTGCAGCATTCCCTCAGTACTGACCAGCTGAAGTGCAGCATTTCCTCAGTACTGACCATCTGACACCGCAGCATTCACACAGTACTGGCACTCTGAGAGTGCAGCATTCCCTCATCACCAACTTTCTGACAGTGCAGCTCTCCCTCACTACTGATCCTCAGAAGGTGCAGCGTTCCCTCAGTAATAACTCAACAACAATGCAGCACTCCATCAGTACTGACACTCTGAGAGTGCAGCATTCCCTCAGTAATAACTCAACAACAATTCAGGACTCCATCAGTACTGATACTCTGAGAGTGCAGCATTGCCTCAGTACTGACCAGCTGAAGTGCAGCATTTCTTCAGTACTGACCATCTGACACCGCAGCATTCACACAGTACTGGGACTCTGAGAGTGCAGCATTCCCTCATCACCAACTTTCTGACAGTGCAGCTCTCCCTCACTACTGATCCTCAGAAAGTGCAGCACTCCCTCAGTACGGATCCTCTGACAGTGCAGCACACTCTCAGTACTGACCCTCCACAAATATGGCACTCCCTCAGTACTGACCCTCCAACAGTATGGAACACCCTCAGTACTGACCCTTCAACAATGCAGCTCTCCCTCAGTACTGACCACCCAAGTATCGCACTGCCTCAGAACTGACCCTCCGACAATACAGCACCACCTCAGTACCGACCATCCGGCAGTATGGCACTCCCTCAGTACTGACCCTCCGACAGAATGTCTGTCCCTCAGTACTGACCCTCCGACAGTGCGACACACCCTCATACTGACACTCGAACAGGGTCGCACTCCCTCACTACTGACTCTCCAAATATGCAGCACTCCCACAATACGTATCATCCGACAGTGCAGCACTGCCTCAGTACCGAATTTCTGACATTGCAGCACTGCCACAGCACTGACCCTCTAGCAGAGCAGCACTCCCTCAGTACGGAATGCTCCGACAGTGCCGCACACCCTCAGTGCTGACCCTCCAACAGCACAGCACTCCCTCAGTACTGACCCTCCAACTATCGCACTCCCTCAGAACTGACCCTCCGACAATACGGCACCACCACAGTCCTGACCATCCGACGGTATGGCACTCCCACAATACTGACCGTCCGACAAAATGTCAGTCCCTCAGACCTGACCCTCCGACAGTGCGGCACACCCTCAGTACTGTTCCTCCCACTGTCCAGCAGTCCCTCAGTGCTGACCCTCCACCTGTATGGCCAACCAATAGTACTGACCTTCCAACAGTAAGGCACTCCCTCAGTACTGACCCTCCAACAGTATGGCACTCCCTCGGTGCTGACTATCTGATGGTGCAGCATCCGTCAATACTGAGTGCAGTGCTCCCTCAGTACTGACTCATCAACAATGCAGCGCTCCCTCAGTACTGATCCTCTAACGGAAGGCAATCCCGCATCACCAAGTTTCTGACAGTGCAGCACTCCCTCAATACAGACCCTCTGGCAGTGCAGCTTTCACTTAGTAAGGATTTTCTGACAGTGCAACACTCCGTCAGCACTGACTCTCTAATAGTGCAGCAGTCCCTCAGTACTGATCATCCGACAGTGCAGCACTCCCTCAGTACTGACCCTCCAACAGTATCGCTTTCCATCAGTACTGATCCTCCAACAGTATCGCTCTCCCAGAGTATTGACCATCCAACACTCCCTAAGTACTGACCCTCCAATAGTGCAGCACTCCCTCAGTACTGGCTCTCCAACAGTATGGTACTCCCTCAGTACTGTCAATCTGACAGTGCAGCAATCATCAACAGTTACACTCCAAGAGTGCAGCGCCTGCTCATTACTGACTCAAAAACCATGCAGCACTCTCTCACAACTGACACTCTGAGAGTGCAGCATTCCCTCAGTACTGACTCAACAACAATGCAGCTCTCCTTCAGAACTTACCATCCAACAGTGCAGCAATGCCTCAGTACTGACACTGAGAGTGCAGAGCTCCCTCAGAACTGACTCTGCAACAATGCAGCTTTCCCAAAGTACTGACAGTCTGAGAATGCAGATTTCCCTCAGAACTGACACTCTGAGAGTTCAGCATTTCTCCCGTACTGACTCAAGAACAATGCAGCACACACTTTGTACTGACCCTCTGACAGTGCAGCACTCCCTCAGTACTGAATCAACAACAATGCAACAGTCCCTCAGCTTTCAGTGCAGCAGCTTTTTCGGGAGCAGAGTGTGAGCGAGTGAGCAGCTGGGAAGGTCAGTTTGAAAGTAAATTTAATTTCCTTTTGTTTTTCGGCGGAGGCCAGGGGGCTGCTGGGTAAGTAAAACACTATATATTTGGGCGGTTTAAAATAACTTTCCTTTCAGTGCAGCAGCTTTTTCGGGAGCAGAGTGTGAGCGAGTGAGCAGCTGGGAAGGTCAGTTTGAAAGTAAATTTAATTTCCTTTTGTTTTTCGGCGGAGGCCAGGGGCTGCTGGGTAAGTAAAACACTATATATTTGGGCGGTTTCTGAACCCGAGACACCACACTTGTAGTGTCTCCCACCCGCCCTCCTCCTCTAACCAAAAAAAAAGGACTCGGTGGGGTGTTTATAAGGTAAGGCTTTTTCAATTTTTCTGGTTTTATTGTGATTGGTAAAAACTTTTCGTTCCTTTTTCATTTAACTAAGTTTAAACTTAAGATTAAAAATGGCAGGAGATCTCAGACCTGTATCATGCTCCTCTTGCTCAATGTGGGAGCTCAGGGACATGGCTGATGACCATGACTCCTTCACCTGCAGGAAGTGTGTCCAGCTGCATCTCTTGTTAGACCGCATGACGGCTCTCGAGCTGCGGATGGACTCACTTTGGAGCATACGCGATGCTGAGGAGGTCGTGGATAGCACGTTTAGTGAATTGGTCACACCGCAGATTAGGATTGCTGAGGGAGAAAGGGAATGGGTGACCAAAAGGCAGAGAAAGAGCAGGAAGGCAGCGCAGGAGTCCCCTGCGGTCATCTCCCTCCAAAACAAGTATACCGTTTTGGATACTGTTGAGGGAGATGGCTCACCAGGGGAAGGCAGCAGTAGCCAGGTCCATGGCACCATGGCTGGCTCTGCTGTTCAGAAGGGCGGGAAAAAGAGTGGAAGGGCTATAGTCGTAGGGGATTCGATTGTAAGGGGAGTAGATAGGCGGTTCTGTGGTCGAAAACGAGGCTCCCGAATGGTATGTTGCCTCCCAGGTGCACGGGTCAGGGACGTCTCAGATCGGCTGCAGAATATTCTAAAGGGGGAGGGTGAACAGCCAGTTGTCATTGTGCACATAGGCACTAATGATATAGGTAAAAAACGGGATGAGGTCCTACAAGCAGAGTTTAGGGAGTTAGGAGCCAAGTTAAAAAGTAGGACCTCAGAGGTAGTAATCTCAGGATTACTACCAGTGCCACGTGATAGTCAGAGTAAAAATGAAAGAATAGTCAGGATGAATGCGTGGCTTGAGAGATGGTGCAGGAAGGAGGGGTTCAGATTTTTGGGACATTGGGACCGGTTCTGGGGGAGGTGGGACTGTTACAAATTGGACGGTCGACACCTGGGCCGGACTGGAACCAATGTCCTTGGAGGTGCTTTTGCTAACGCTGTTGGGGAGGGTTTAAACTAATGTGGCAGGGGGATGAGAACCAATTGAGGTCAGTTGACAGTAAGGAGGTAGTAACAAAAGCCTGTAAGGAACTAGATAATGAAGTCAGTGTGACTAAGGGGAAGAGCAGGCAGGGAGCAGATGATGAATAAAAAGGGACTGGTGGTCTGAGGTGCATTTGTTTTAATGCAAGAAGTGTAGTCGGTAAGGCAGATGAACTTAGGGCTTGGATTAGTACCTGGGAGTATGATGTTATTGCTATTACTGAGACTTGGTTGAGGGAAGGGCATGATTGGCAACTAAATATCCCAGGATATCGATGCTTCAGGCGGGATAGAGAGGGAGGTAAAAGGGGTGGAGGAGTTGCATTACTGGTCAAAGAGGATATCACAGCTGTGCTGAAGGAGGGCACTATGGAGGACTCGAGCAGTGAGGCAATATGGACAGAACTCAGAAATAGGAAGGGTGCGGTAACAATGTTGGGGCTGTACTACAGGCCTCCCAACAGCGAGCGTGAGATAGAGGTACAAATATGTAAACAGATTATGGAAAGATGTAGGAGCAACAGGGTGGTGGTGATAGGAGATTTTAATTTTCCCAACATTGACTGGGATTCGCTTAGTGTTAGAGGTCCAGATGGAGCAGAATTTGTATGGAGCATCCAGGAGGGTTTTCTAGAACAGTATGTAAATAGTCCAACTCGGGAAGGGGCCATACTGGACCTGGTGTTGGGGAATGAGCCCGGCCAGGTTGTTGAAGTTTCAGTAGGGGACTACTTTGGGAATCGTGATCACAATTCCGTAAGCTTTAAAATACTCATGGACAAAGACGAGAGTGGTCCTAAAGGAACAGTGCTAAATTGGGGGAAGGCCAACTATACCAAAATTCGGCAGGAGCTGGGAAATGTAGATTGGGAGCAGCTGTTTGAAGGTAAATCCACATGTGATATGTGGGAGGCTTTTAAAGAGAGGTTGATTAGCGTGCAGGAGAGACATATTCCTGTGAAAATGAGGGATAGAAATGGCAAGATTAGGGAACCATGGATGACAGGTGAAATTGTGAGACTAGCTAAGAGGAAAAAGGAAGCATACATAAGGTCTAGGCGGCTGATGAAAGACGAAGCTTTGAAAGAATATCGGGAATGTCGGACCAATTTGAAATGACAAATCAAGAGGGCTAAAAGGGGTCATGAAATATCTTTAGCAAACAGGGTTAAGGAAAATCCCAAAGCCTTTTATTCATATATAAGGAGAAAGAGGGTAACTAGAGAAAGGATTGGCCCACTAAAGGACAAAGGAGGAATGTTATGCTTGGACTCAGAGAAAATGGGTGAGATTCTAAACGAGTACTTTGCATCGGTATTCACCGAGGAGAGGGACATGACGGATGTTGAGGTTAGGAACAGATGTTTGATTACTCTAGGTCAAGTCGGCATAAGGAGGGAGGAAGTGTTGGGTATTCTAAAGGGCATTAAGGTGGACAAGTCCCCAGGTCCGGATGGGATCTATCCCAGGTTACTGAGGGAAGCGAGAGAGGAAATAGCTGGGGCCTTAACAGATATCTTTGCAGCATCCTTAAACACGGGTGAGGTCCCGGAGGACTGGAGAATTGCTAATGTTGTCCCCTTGTTTAAGAAGGGTAGCAGGGATAATCCAGGTAATTATAGACCGGTGAGCCTGACGTCAGTGGCAGGGAAGCTGCTGGAGAAGATACTGAGGGATAGGATCTATTCCCATTTGGAAGAAAATGGGCTCATCGGTGATAGGCAACATGGTTTTGTGCAGGGAAGGTCATGTCTTACCAACTTAATAGAATTCTTTGAGGAAGTGACAAAGTTGATTGATGAGGGAAGGGCTGTCGATGTCATATACATGGACTTCAGTAAGGCGTTTGATAAGGTTCCCCATGGCAGGCTGATGGAGAAAGTGAAGGCGCTTGGGGTCCAAGGTGTACTAGCTAGATGGATAAAGAACTGGCTGGGCAACAGGAGACAGAGAGCAGCAGTAGAAGGGAGTTTCTCAAAATGGAGACAGGTGACCAGTGGTGTTCCACAGGGATCCGTGCTGGGACCACTGTTGTTTGTGATATACATTAATGATTTGGAGGAAAGTATAGGTGGACTGATTAGCAAATTTGCAGACGACACCAAGATTGGTGGAGAAGCAGACAGTGAAGGGGACTGTCAGAGAATACAGCAGAATATAGATAGATTGGAGAGTTGGGCAGAGAAATGGCAGATGGAGTTCAATCAGGGCAAATGCGAGGTGATGCATTTTGGAAGATCCAATTCAAGAGTGAACTATACAGTAAATGGAAAAGTCCTGGGGAAAATTGATGTCCAGAGAGATTTGGGTGTTCAGGTCCACTGTTCCCTGAAGGTGGCAACGCAGGTAAATAGAGTGGTCAAGAAGGCATACGGCATGCTTTCCTTCATCGGACGGGGCATTGAGTATAAGAGTTGGCAGGTCATGTTACAGTTGTATAGGACTTTGGTTCGGCCACATTTGGAATACTGCGTACAGTTCTGGTCGCCACATTATCAAAAGGATGTGGATGCTTTGGAGAGGGTGCAGAGGAGGTTCACCAGGATGTTGCCTGGTATGGAGGGCGCTAGCTATGAAGAGAGGTTGAGCAGATTAGGATTATTTTCATTAGAAAGACGGAGGTTGAGGGGGGACCTGATTGAGGTGTACAAAATCATGAGAGGTATAGACAGGGTGGATAGCAAGAGGCTTTTTCCCAGAGTGGGGGATTCAATTACCAGAGGACACGAGTTCAAACTGAAAGGGGAAAAGTTTAGGGGGGATATGCGTGGAAAGTTCTTTACGCAGAGGGTGGTGGGCACCTGGAACGCATTGCCAGCGGAGGTGGTAGATGCGGGCACGATGGAGTCTTTTAAGATGTATCTAGACAGATACATGAATGGGCCGAAAGAAAAGAGATACAGAACCTTAGAAAATAGGCGACATGTTTAGAGAGAGGATCTGGATCGGCGCAGGCTTGGAGGGCCGAAGGGCCTGTTCCTGTGCTGTAATTATCTTTGTTCTTTGTTCTTTGTACTGACACTCTGAGGGTGCAGCACTCCCTCAGTACTGACCTTCTGACAGTGCAGCACTCCCACAGTAGTGACACTCTGAGAGTGCAGCGCTCCCTCATTACTGACTCAACAACAGTGCATCACTCCCTCAGTACTGACCGTCGCAGAGTGCTGCATTCCCTCAGTACTGATCTTCAGACAGTGCAGCACTCCATCAGCACCAACATCCTGTCACTGCAGCATCCTTCAGTACTGATCCTCCGACAGGGCAGCGCTCGCTCAGTACTGACTCTCCAACAATAGGGCACTCCCTCGGTACTGACCCTCCATCAGTCTGGCACTCCACCAGTACTGACCATCCGACAGTATGTCACTCCCTCAGTACTGACCCTCCGACAGTATCGCACTCCCTCAATACTGACCATCTATTAGGGTTTCGGTGACTGCAGCTTTGATATTAACGGAGGTGCGGGAGCGGGCTGACTGCTGCGAAGTCAATTTCAGTGTCAGTTTAAATGTGAATTATCTTTTGTTTTCGGAGGACCAGCGGACTGCTGGGTAAGTAAAAACTATACATTTGGGTTGTTTAAAATCTCTTTCTTTTAGTTTCGGTGGCTGCAGCTTTGATAGTAACGGAGGTGCGGGTGCGGGCTTACTGCTGCGAAGTCAATTTCAGTGTAAGTTTAAAAGTGAATTCCCTTTTGTTTTCGGAGGACCAGGGGACTGCTGGGTAAGTAAGAACTATATATTTGGGCTGTGGCTGTACCCGAGACACGACATGTGTAGTGTCTCCCACCCACCCTCCTCCTCTAACCAAAATGAATGACTCTGGTGTGTTGATAAGGTAAGCTTTTTATTAAAGAAGTTCTGTCCGTTGGATGGCTAACCTAACAAGTTTTGACTTTTTGTTTTTGGTTTTTCAGTAGATTTGTTGGGAATTTGGAATAGTGGGAATAGAAGTTAAGGCAGTTGTATGTACCTCCTGCAGAATGTAGGAGGTAAGGGTCGCCAAGAGTGTCCCTGCTGACTGCATCTGCGGGAAGTGCACCCAACTCCAGCTCCTCGAGAACCGCGTTAGGGAACTGGAGCTGGAGCTGGATGAACTTCAGATCATTCGGGAGGTGGAGGAGGTTATTGAGAGGAGTTATGGGGAGGTAGTATCACCTCAGGTAAAAGAAGTAGGTAGATGGGTTACCGTCAGGGGAAGGAGAGGGAACCAGCAGGCAGTGCAGGGATCCCCTGTGGCCGTTTCCCTCAACAACAGGTATACCGTTTTGGATACTGTTGCGGGGGACGACTTACCAGGGGTAAGCAATGGGGTACAGGTATCTGGCACAGAGTCTGTCCCTGTTGCTCAGAAGGGAAGGGGGAAGAGGAGCAGAACATTAGTCATTGGGGACTCTATATTTAGGGGAAAAGATAGGAGGTTCTGTGGGAACGAGAGAGACTCACGGTTGGTATGTTGCCTCCCAGGTGCCAGGGTTCGTGATGTCTCGGATCGTGTTTTTGGGATCCTTAATGGGGAGGGGGAGCAGCCCCAAGTCGTGGTCCGCATAGGCACCAACGACATAGGTTGGAAGAGAGATGGGGATTTAAGACATAAATTCACGGAGCTAGGGTGGAAGCGAAGAGTGAGAACAAACAGAGTTGTTATGTCTGGGTTGTTGCCCGTGCCACGTGATAGCGAAGCGATAGCGAGGGAGAGAGAGGAGTTGAACATGTGGCTGCAGGGAAGGTGCAGGAGGGAGGGTTTTGGTTTCCTGGATAATTGGGGATCTTTCTGGGGTAGGTGGGACCTCTACAAACAGGATGGTCTTCACCTGAACCAGAGGTGTACCAATATACTGGGCGGGAGATTTGTTAGTGCTCTTCGGGGTGGGGGGGGGGGTTTAAACTAATTCAGCAGGGGAATGGGAACCTAAATTGTAGTGCCAGTGTGCAGAATGTTGAGAGTAGTGAGGTCAGGGATATGGTTACAAGGACGCAAGAGGGCACTGGCAAGCAAGAACCTGGTTTAAAGTGTGTCTAATTCAACGCCAGGAGCATCCGGAATAAGGTGGGTGAGCTTGCAGCTTGGGTTGGTACCTGGGATCTCGATGTAGTGGCCATTTCGTAGACATGGGCAGAGCAGGGGCAGGAATGGATGTTGCAGGTTCCGGGATTTAGATGTTTCAGTAAGAACAGAGAAGATGGTAAAAGAGGGGGAGGTGTGGCATTGTTAATCAAGGAGAGTATTACAGCGACAGAAAGGACGTTTGAGGACTCGTCTACTGAGGGAGTATGGGCCGAGTTTAGAAACAGGAGAGGTGAGGTTACCCTGTTGGGAGTCCTTTATAGACCTCCAAATAGTTCCAGAGATGTAGAGGAAAGGATAGCGAAGATGATTCTCGACAGGGGCGAGAGTAACAGGGTAGTTGTTATGGGGGACTTTAACTTTCCAAATATCGACTGGAAATACTATAGTTCGAGTACTTTCGATGGGTCAGTTTTAGTCCAGTGTGTGCAGGAGGGTTTTCTGACACAGTATGTAGACAGGCCAACCATGGGAGATGCCACATTGGATTTGGTACCGGGAAATGAACCCCGCCAGGTGTGACATTTAGATGGAGGTGAGCACTTTGGTGATAGTGATCACAATTCGGTTAGGTTTACCTTAGCGATGGACAGGGACAGGTATATACCGCAGGGCAAGAATTATAGCTGGGGGAAAGGAAATTATGATGCGATTATGCAAGATTTAGGATGGGTAGCATGGGGAAGGAAATTGCAGGGGATGGGAACAATCGAAATGTGGAGCTTATTCAAGGAGCAGCTACTGCGTGTCCTTGATAAGTATGTACCTGTGAGGCAGGGAGGAAGTTGTCGAGCCAGGGAGCCGTGGTTTACTAAGGAAGTTGAAGCGCTTGTCAAGAGGAAGAAGAAGGCTTATGTTAGGATGAGACGTGAAGGCTCAGTTAGGGCGCTTGAGAGCTACAAGCTTACAAGGAAGTATCTAAAGGGAGAGCTAAGAAGAGCAAGAAGAAGACACGAGAAGTCATTGGCGGATAGGATCAGGGAAAACCCGAAGGCTTTCTCTAGGTATATCAGGAATAACAGAATGACTAGAGTTAGATTAGGGCCAATCAAGGATAGTAGTGGGAAGTTGTCTGTGGAATCAGAGGAGATAGGGGAAGTGTTAAATGAATATTTTGCGTCAGTATTTACAGTAGAGAAAGAAAATGTTGTTGAGGAGAATACTGAAATTCAGGCTACTAGGCTAGATGGGATTGAGGTTCACAAGGAGGAGGTGTTATCAATTTTGGAAAGTGTGAAAATAGATAAGTCCCCTGGGCCAGATGGGATTTACCCCAGGATTCTCTGGGAAGCCAGGGAGGAGATTGCAGAGCCTTTGTCCTTGATCTTTATGTCGTCATTGTCGACAGGAATAGTGTCGGAAGACTGGAGGATAGCAAATATTGTCCCATTGTTCAAGAAGGGGAGTAGAGACAGCCCTGGTAATTATAGACCTGTGAGCCTTACTTCGGTTGTGGGTAAAATGTTGGAAAAGGTTATAAGAGACAGGATTTATAATCATCTTGAAAATAATAAGTTCATTAGCGATGGTCAGCACGGTTTTGTGAAGGGTAGGTCGTGCCTCACAAACCTTAGTGAGTTTTACGAGAAGGTGACCAAACAGGTGGATGAGGGTAAAGCAGTGGATGTGGTGTATATGGATTTCAGTAACCCGTTTGATAAGGTTCCCCATGGTAGGCTATTGCAGAACATACGGAACTATGGGGTTGAAGGTGATTTAGAGCTTTGGATCAGAAATTGGCTAGCTGAAAGAAGACAGAGGGTGGTGGTTGATGGCAAGTGTTCACCTGGAGATTAGTTACTAGTGGTGTACCGCAAGGATCTGTTTTGGTGCCACTGCTGTTTGTCATTTCTATATATGACCTGGAAGAGGGTGTAGAAGGGTGGGTTAGTAGATTTGCGGATGACACGACGGTCGGTGGAGTTGTGGATAGTGCCAAAGGATGTTGTAGGGTACAGAGGGACATAGATAGGCTGCAGAGCTGGGTTGAGAGATGGCAAATGGAGTTTAATGCGGAAAAATGTGAGGTGATTCGCTTTGGAAGGAGCAACAGGAATGCAGAGTACTGGGCTAATGGGAAGATTCTTGGTAGTGTCGATGAACAGAGAGATCTTGGTGTCCAGGTGCATAAATCCCTGAAAGTTGCTACCCAGGTTAATAGGGCTGTGAAGAAGGCATATGGTGTATTCGCTTTTATTTGTAGGGGGATCGAGTTTCGGAGCCACGAGGTCATGCTGCAGCTGTACAAAACTCTGGTGAGACCGCACCTGGAGTATTGCGTGCAGTTCTGGTCACCGCATTATCGGAAGGATGTGGAAGCTTTGGAAAGGCTGCATAGGTGATTTAGTAGGATGTTGCCTGGTATGGAGGGAAGGTCTTACGAGGAAAGGCTGAGGGACTTGAGGTTGTTTTCGTTGAGAGATGGAGAAGGAGAGGTGACTTAATAGAGACATATAAGATAATCAGTGGGATAGATAGGGTGGATAGTGAGCGTCTTTTTCCTCGGATGGTGATGGCAAACACGAGGGGACATAGCTTTAAGTTGAGGGGTGATAGATATAGGACAGATGTTAGAGGTAGTTTCTTTACTCAGAGAGTAGTAGGGGCGAGGAACGCCCTGCCTGCAACAGTAGTAGACTCGCCAACTTTAAGAGCATTTAAGTGGTCATTGGATAGACATATGGATGAAAATGGAATAGTATAGGTCAGATGGTTTCACAGGTCGGCGCAACATCGAGGGCCGAAGGGCCTGTACTGCGCTGTAATTTTCTACCTGCTACCCCCAATACTGCCAGATCCCTGCTCCCCCTAATGCTGCCAGATCTCTGTACTCCCCAAGGCTGCCAGATGCCTGCTCCCTCCAATACTGCCTGATCTCTGTACTCCCCAATACTGCCTGCTCCCTGCTCCCTCCTATAATGTCAAATGCGTGCTCCCTGCTCCCTCCTATAATGTCAAATGCGTGCTCCCTGCTCCCTCTAATACTGCGAGCTCCCTGATCCCTCCAATACTGCCATCTCCCTGCTCCCTCCAAAACTGCCAGGCCGCTGCTCCCTAAAATAATGCCAGCTCCGTGCTCCCTCCAATACTGCCAACTCCCTGCTCCCTCTAATAATGCCTGATCATTTTACTCCCCAATACTGCCAGCTCCCTGCTCCCTCCAATAATGACAACTGCGTGCTCCCTGCTCCCACAAAAACTGCCAGCTCCGTGCTCCCTCCAATACTGCCAACTCCCTGCTCCCTCTAGCACTGCCTGTTCATTTTTCTCCCCAATACTGCCGGCTCCCTGCTCCTTCCAATAATGCCAACTGCGTGCTTCCTCCAATCCTGCCATCTCCCTGCTCCCTCCAAACATGCTATTTCCGTGCTCCCTCCAATACTGCCATCTCCCTGCTCCCTCCAATACTGCCAGCTCCCTGCTCCCACCGATACTGACAGGTCTCTGTACTCCCCAATACTGCCAGCTCCCGGCTCCCTCCAATACTGCCAGCTCCCTGCTCCCACCAATACTTCCATATCCCTGCTCCCTCCAATACTGCCAGCTCCGAGCTCCCTCCATGAATGCCAACTGCGTGCTCCCTGCTCCCTCCAATACTGCGAGCACCCTGCTCCCTCCAATACTGCCATCTCCCTGCTCCCTCCAAAACTGCCATTTCCGTGCTCCCTCCAATACTGCCAGCTCCCTGCTCCCACCAATACTTCCATATCCCTGCTCCCTCCAATACTGCCAGCTCCGAGCTCCCTCCAATAATGCCATCTCCATGCCCCCTCCAATATTGCCAGCTCCCTGCTCCCATCGATACTGACAGATCTCTGTACTCCCCAATGCTGCCAGCTCCCTGCTCCCTCCAATAATGCCTACTGCGTGCTCTCCGCTCCCTCCAATACTGCCAGCTCCCTGCTCCCTCCAGGACTGCCAGATCTCTGTCCTCCCTAATGCTGCCAGCTCCCTGCTCCCTTCAATACTGCCAGATCTCTGTACTCCCCAATGCAGGTAGCTCCCTGCACCCTCCAATAATGCCATATCTCAGCACTTCCCAAGGCTGCCAGATGCCTGCTTCCTCCAATACTGCCAGAACCCTACTCTCTCCAACACGGCCAGAGCTCTGTACTCCCCAATACTGCCAGCGACCTGCTCCCCACAATACTGCCAGATCTCTGAACTCCCCAAGGCTGCCAGCTCCCTGCTTCCTCCAATACTGCCAGAGCCCTGCTACCTCCAACACTGCCAGAACTCTGTACACTCCAATATTGCCAGATCTCTGCACTCCCCAAGGCTTCCAGATCCCAGCTCCCTTCTATACTGTCAGGTCGCTACACCCTCTTATACAGCCTGCTCCCTGCTCCCTCCAGTACAGCCAGATCTCTGTACTCCCCAATACTGTCAGCTGCCTGCCCCCTCTAATAATGCCAACTGCGTGCTCCCTGCTCCCTCCAATACTGTTAGCTCCCTGCTCCATCCAATACTGCAAGATCTCTGTACTCTCCGATACTCGCCAGCTCCCTGCGCCCTCCAATACTGCCAGCTCCCTGCGCGCCCTCCAATACTGCCAAATCTCTGCACTACCCAATATTGCAAGCTCCCTGCTGACTCCAATACTGCCAGGTCTCAACACTCCCCAATACTGCCAGCTCCCTGCTCCCTCCAATACTGCCAGCTCCTTCCTCCCTCCAATACTGCCATATCAATGCTGCCTCCAATAATGCCAGCTCCCTGCTGCCTCCAATAATACCAGCTCCCTGCTCCCTCCAATACCGCCAGCTCCCTCCTCCCTCCAATACTGCCATATCCCTGCTCCCTCCAATAATGCCAGCTCCCTGCTCCCTCCAATACTGCCAGATATCTGTGCTCCCCAATACTGCCAGCACCTTGCTCACTCCAAGACTGCCGGATCTCTGTACTCACCAATACTGCCAGCTCCCTGCTCCCTCCAATACTGACAGCTCCCTGCTCCCTCCAAAACTCCCAGATCTCTGAACTCCCCAAGGCTGCCAGCTCCCTGCTTCCTCCAATACTGCCAGAACCCTGCTACCTCCAACACTGCCAGAGCTCTGTACACTGCAATATTGCCAGATCTCTGCACTCCCCAAGGCTGCCAGATCCCTGCTCCCTCCTATACTGTCAGGTCGCTACATCCTCTTTACTGCCTGCTCCCTGCTCCCTCCAGTACAGCCAGATCTCTGTACTCCCCAATACTGTCAGCTGCCTGCCCCCTCTAATAATGCCAACTGCGTGCTCCCTGCTCCCTCCAATACTGTTAGCTCCCTGCTCCATCCAATCCTGCCAGATCTCTGTACTCTCCGATACTCGCCAGCTCCCTGCGCCCTCCAATACTGCCAGCTCCCTGCGCGCCCTCCAATACTGCCAAATCTCTGCACTACCCAATATTGCAAGCTCCCTGCTCACTCCAATACTGCCAGGTCTCTATACTCCCCAATACTGCCAGCTCCCTGCTCCCTCCAATACTGCCAGCTCCCTCCTCCCTCCAATACTGCCATATCCCTGCTGCCTCCAATAATGCCAGCTCCCTGCTGCCTCCAATAATGCCGACTCCCTGCTCCCTCCAATACCGCCAGCTCCCTCCTCCCTCCAATACTGCCATATCCCTGCTCCCTCCAATAATGCCAGCTCCCTGCTCCCTCCAATACTGCAAGATATCTGTGCCCCCCAATACTGCCAGCACATTGCTCACTCCAATACTGCCGGATCTCTGTACTCACCAATACTGCCAGCTCCCTGCTCCCTCCAATACTGACAGCTCCCTGCTCCCACCAAAACTGCCTGCTCCCTGCTCCCTCCAATACTGCCGGATCTCTCCTCCCTCCAATACTGCCATATACCTGCTCCCTCCAATAAGGCCATCTCCCTGCTCGCTCCAATACTGCCAGAACTCGGTACTCCCCAATATTGCCAGATCTCTGTACTCCCCAATACAGGGAGCTCCCTGCACCCTACAATACTGCCAGAACTCTGTACTCCCCAATCCAGGGAGCTCCCTGCTCCCTGCAAAACTGCCAGATCTCTGTACTCCCCAATTCTGCCAAGTCCCTGCTCCCGCCAATACTACCAGATACCTGTACTCTCCAATACTGCCAGCTCCCTGATCCCTCCAATACTTCCTGGTCTCTGTACTGCCCAATACTGCCAGCTCCCTGCTCCCTCCAACAATGCCCACTGCGTGCTCCCTCCAATACTGCCAGATCTCTGTACTCCCCAATTCTGCCAGCTCCTTGCTCCCTCCAATACTACCAGATATCTGTACTCAAAAACTGCCAGCTCCCTGCTCCCTTCAATACTTCCTGGTCTCTGTACTGCCCAATACTGCCAGCTCCCTGCTCCCTCCAACAATGCCCACTGCGTGCTCCCTCCAATACTGCCGGATCTCTGTACTCACCAACACTGCCAGCTCCCTGCTCCCTCCAATACTGACAGCTCCCTGCTTCCTCCAAAACTGCCAGATCTCTGAACTCCCCAAGGCTGCCAGCTCCCTGCTTCCTCCAATACTGCCAGAACCCTGCTACCTCCAACACTGCCAGAGCTCTGTACACTCCAATATTGCCAGATCTCTGCACTCCCCAAGGCTGCCAGATCCCTGCTCCCTCCAATACCGACAGCTCCCTGCTCCCTCCAAAACTGCCAGATATCTGAACTCCCCAAGGCTGCCAGCTCCCTGCTTCCTCAAATACTGCCAGAACCCTGCTACCTCCAACACTGCCAGAGCTCTGTACACTCCAATATTGCCAGATCTCTGCACTCCCCAAGGCTGCCATATCCCTGCTCCCTCCTATACTGTCAGGTCGCTGCACCCTCTTATCCTGCCTGCTCCCTGCTCCCTCCAGTACAGCCAGATCTCTGTACTCCCCAATACTGTCAGCTGCCTGCCCCCTCTAATAATGCCAACTGCGTGCTCCCTGCTCCCTCCAATACTGTTAGCTCCCTGCTCCATCCAATACTGCCAGACCTCTGTACTCTCCGATACTCGCCAGCTCCCTGCGCCCTCCAATACTGCCAGCTCCCTGCGCGCCCTCCAATACTGCCAAATCTCTGCCCTACCCAATATTGCAAGCCTCCTGCTCACTCCAATACTGCCAGATCTCTATACTCCCCAATACTGCCAGCTCCCTGCTCCCTGCTCCCTCCAATACTGCCAGCTCCCTCCTCCCTCCAATACTGCCATATCCCTGCTGCCTCCAATAATGCCAGCTCGCTGCTGCCTCCAATAATGCCAGCTCCCTGCTCCCTCCAATACCGCCAGCTCCCTCTTCCCTCCAATACTGCCATATCCCTGCTCCCTCCAATAATGCCAGCTCCCTGCTCCCTCCAATACTGCCAGATATCTGTGCCCCCCAATACTGCCAGCACCTTGCTCACTCCAATACTGCCGGATCTCTGTACTCACCAATACTGCCAGCTCCCTGCTCCCTCCAATACTGACAGCTCCCTGCTCCCTCCAAAACTGCCTGCTCCCTGCTCACTCCAATACTGCCGGATCTCTCCTCCCTCCAATACTGCCATATCCCTGCTCCCTCCAATAAGGCCATCTCCCTGCTCACTCCAATACTGCCAGATCTCTGTGCTCCCCAATACTGCCAGCTCCCAGCTCCCTCCAATACTGCCAGAACTCGGTACTCCCCAATACTGCCAGATCTCTGTACTCCCCAATACAGGGAGCTCCCTGCACCCTACAATACTGCCAGAACTCTGTACTCCCCAATACAGGGAGCTCCCTGCTCCCTGCAAAACTGCCAGATCTCTGTACTCCCCAATTCTGCCAAGTCCCTGCTCCCGCCAATACTACCAGATACCTGTACTCTCCAATACTGCCAGCTCCCTGCTCCCTCCAATACTTCCTGGTCTCTGTACTGCCCAATACTGCCAGCTCCCTGCTCCCTCCAACAATGCCCACTGCGTGCTCCCTCCAATACTGCCAGATCTCTGTACTCCCCAATTCTGCCAGCTCCTTGCTCCCTCCAATACTACCAGATATCTGTACTCTCCAAAACTGCCAGCTCCCTGCTCCCTCTAATACTTCCTGGTCTCTGTGCTCCCCAATACTGCCAGCTCCCTGCTCCATCCAACAATGCCCACTGTGTGCTCCCTCCAATACTGCCAGATCTCTGAACTCCCCAATTCTGCCAGTTCTCTGCTCCCTACAATATTGCCAGATCTCTGTACTCCCCAAGGCTGCCAGCTCCCTGCTCCATCCAATAATGCCCACTGTGTGCTCCCTCCAATACTGCCAGAACTCTGTCCTCACCAATACTGCCAGCTACCTGCTCCCCACAATACTGCCAGATCTCTGTACTCCCCAAGGCTGCCAGCTCCCTGCTCCCTCCAATACTGCCAGATCTCTGTACACCCCAATATTGCCAGCTCCCTGCTCACTTCAATACTGCCAGATCTCTGTACTCCCCAATATTGCCAGCTCCCTGCTCACTCCAATACTGCCAGATCTCTGTACTCCCCAAACTGCCAGCTCCCTGCTCCCCCCAACACTGCCAGCCACCTGCTCCCTGCAATATTGCCGGATTTCTGTACTCACCAAAACTGCCAGTTCCCTGCTCACTGCAATACTGGAGCTCTCTGCTCCATCCAATACTGCCAGCTCACTGTTCCCTCCAATACTGCCAGATTACTGCTCCCTCCAATACTGCCAGATCCCTGCTCCCCCCAATACTGCCAGCTCCCTGCTCCCCGCATTACTGCCAGATCTCTGTACTCCCCAAAAGTGACAGCTCCCTGCTCCCACCAATACTGCCAGATCTCTGTACAACCCAATACTGCCAGCTCCCTGCACCCTCCAATACAGCAAGATCTCTGTACTCCCCAATAATGCCAGCTCCATGCTCCCCCCAACACTGCCAGCCACCTGCTCCCTGCAATATTGCCGGATCTCTGTACTCACCAAAACTGCCAGTTCCCTGCTCACTGCAATACTGGAGCTCTCTGCTCCATCCAATACTGCCAGCTCACTGCTCCCACCAATACTGCCAGATCCCTGCTCCCTCCAATGCTGCCAGATCCCTGCTCCCTCCAATACTGCCAGATCCCTTCTCCCTCCAATACAGCCAGATCTCTGGAATCTCCAATACTGCCAGCTCACTCCTCCCTCCAATACTGGAGCTCTCTGCTCCCTCCAATACTGCCAGCTCACTACTCCCTCCAATACTGCCAGATCCCTGCTCCCTCCAATACTGCCATCTCCCTTCTCCCTCCAATACAGCCAGATCTCTGTACTCTCCAATACTGCCAGCTCCCTCCTCCCTCCAATACTGGAGCTCTCTGCTCCCTCCAATACTACCAGTTCCCTGCTCCCTACCATACTGACATATCTCAGTTCTCCCAATACTGCCAGATCCCTGCTCCCTCCAATACTGCCAGATCCTTGCTCCCTCCAATACTGCCATATCTCTGTACTCCCTAATACTACCAGCTCACGGCTCCCTCCAATACTGCCAGATCCCTGCTGCCTCCAATACTGCCAGATCCCTGCTCCCCGCGAGACTGCCAGATTTCTGTTCTCCCTGCAATACAGCCAGCTCACTGCTCCCTCCAATACTGCCAGATTTCTGTACTCCCGAATACTGCCAGCTCCCTGCTCCCTCCAATACTGCCAGATCTCTGCTCTCCCAATACAGCCAGCTCCCTGCTCCCTCCAATACTGCCAGATCTCTGTACTCCCCAATACTGCAGCTCCCTCCTCACTCCAATACTGCCAGCTCCATGCTCCCTCGTAAACTGCCAGCTCCCTGCTCCCACCAATACTGCCAGCTCACTTCTCCCTCCAATACTGCCTGATCTCCTTACTCCCCAATATTGCCTGCTCCCTGCTTGCTCCAATATTTCCAGATCTCTGTACTCCCCAATGCTGCCAGCTCCGTGCTCCCTCAAATACTGCCAGATCTCTGCACTCCCCAATAATGCCAGCTCCCTGGACACTCCAATAATGCCACATCTCTGTATTCTCCAGTACTGCCAGCTCGCTGCTCCCTCCAATACTGGAGCTCACTGCTCCCTCCAACACTGCCAGCTCCCTGCTCCCTCCAATATTGTCAGGTCTCTGTACTCCGCAATACTGCCAGCTCTCTGATCCCACCAATAATGCCAGGTCTCTGTACTCCCAAACGCTGCCAGCTCCCTGCTCCCTCCAATACTGCCAGCTCCCTGCTTCGTCCAATATTGCCAGGTCTCTGTACTCCGCAATGCTACCAGCTCCCTGCTCCATCAAATACTGCCAGCTCCCTGCTCCCTCCACTACTGTCAGCTCGCTGCTCGCTCCAATACTGCCAGGTCTCTGTGCTGCCCAATACTGCCAGCTCCCTGCTCCATCAAATACTGCCAGCTCCCTGCTCCCTCCAATACTGTCAGCGCACTCCTCCCTCCAATACTGTCAGCTCACTCCTCCCTCCAATACTGCCAGTTCCCTGCTCCTTCCAATACTGCCAGCTCCCTGCTCCCTCCAATACTGCCAGCTCCTTGCTCCCTCCAATACTGTCAGCTCACTTCTCCCTCAAATACTGCCAGATCACTGCTCCCTCCAATATTGCCAATCTCTGTACTCCGCTATAATGCCAGCTCCCTGCTGGCTCCAATATTGCCACATCTCTGCACTCCCCAATACTACCAGCTCCCTGCCCGCTCCAATGCTGCCAGCTCACGTCTCCCTCCAATACTGGAGGTCACTGCTCCCTCCAATACTGCCAGCTCACTTCTCCCTCCAATACTGCCAATCTCTGTACTCCCCAATACTGCCAGCTCCCTGCTTGCTCCAATACTGGAGCTCACTGCTCCCTCCAATACTGCCAGCTCACTTCTCCCTCCAATACTGGAGGTCACGTCTACCTCCAATACTGGCAGCTCACTTCTCCCTCTAATACTGCCAATCTCTGTACTCCCCAAAACTGCCAGCTCCCTGCTCCATCCAATACTGCCAGATCTCTTTTCTCCCAATACTGCCAGCTCCCTGCTCCCTCCAATAGTACCAGTTTTCTGCACCCTCCAGTACTGCCAGTTCCCTGCACCCTCCAATACTACCAGTTCCCTGCACCTTCCAATAATGCCAGCTCCCTCCCATACTGCCAGCCTCCTGCTCCCCCCAATGCTGCCAGCTCCCTGCTCCCCCCAATACTACCATCTCCATGTTCCATCCAATACTACTCGTTCCCTGCACCCTCCTATACTGCCGGTTCCCTGCTCCCTACAATACTGCCAGATCTCTTTACTCCCAATACTGCCAGCTCCCTGCTTCCTCCAATACTGCCAGATCTCTGTACTCCCCAATACTGCCAGCTCCCTGCTCCCTCCAATACTGCCAGATCTCTGTACTCCGGAATACTGCCATCTCCCTGCTCCCTCCAATAGTGTCAGCTCCCTGCCCCCTCCAATACTGCCAGCTCCCAGGTCCCTCCAAAACTGCCAGCTGCCCGCTCCCTCCAATACTGCCAACCTCCTGCGCCCTCCAGTACTACCAGCTCCCAGCGCCCTCCAATGCTGCCATCTCCCTCCTCCTTCCAATAGTGACAACTCCCTGCTCCCTCCAATAATGCAAGATCTCTGTACTCCTCAATACTGCCAGTTCCCTGCTCCCTACCATACTGACATATCTCAGTTCTCCCAATACTGCCAGCTCCCTGCTCCCTCCAACACTACGACTCCATTCTCCCTCCAATACATCCAGATTTCTGGACTCCGCAACACTGCCAGCTCGCTGCTCCCTCCAGTAATGCCAGCTCCCTGCTCCCTCCAACACTACGACCCAATGCTCCATCCAATACTGCCAGCTCCCTGCTCCCTCCAATACAGCCAGATTTCTGGACTCCGCAATACTGCCAGCTCCCTGCTCCCTCCAATAATGCCAGCTCCCTGCTGCCCACAACACTACCTGCTCCCTGCTCCATCCAATACTGCCAAATCCCAGCTCCGTCCAATACTGCCAGCTCCCTGCTCCCTCCAACACTGCCAGCTCCCTGCTCCCTTCAACACTACCTGCTCTCTGCTCCCTCCAATACTGACAGCTTCCTACTGCCTCCAATAATGAAAGATCCCTGCTCCATCAAATACTGCCATATCTCTCTACTCCCCAATACTGCCAGCTCCCTGCTCCCTCCAATACTGCCAGATCTCTGTACTCCCCAAACTGCCAACTCACTGCAGCCTCCAATACTGCCAGCTTCCTGTTCGCTCAAATACTGCCAACTCCCACCTCCCTCCAATACTGCCAGCGCATGCTACCTCGAATACTGCCAGATCTCTGTACACCCCGATACTGCCAGATTCCTGCGCCCGGCAATGCTGCCAGCTCCATGTTCCATCCAATACTGCACACTCGCTGCACCGTTCAATACTGCCTTCACAATGCACCTGCCAATACTACTCGTTCCCTGCTCCCTACAATACTGCCAGATCTCTTTACTACCAATACTGCCAGCTCCCTGCTCCCTCCCATCCTGTCAGATCTCTGTACTCCCCAATACTGCCAGCTCCCTGCTCCCTCCAATACTGCCAGATCTCTGTACTCCCCAATACTTCCAGCTCCATGCTCCCTCCAATACTGCCAGATCTCTGTTCTCCCAATACTTCCAGCTCCCTGCTTCCTCCAATACTACCAGTTCTCTGCACCCTCCAGTGCTGCCAGTTCCCTGCACCTTCCAATACTGCCAGCTCCCTCCCATACTGCCAGATTCCTGCGCCTCGCAATGCTGTCAGCTCCCTGCTCCCTCCAAAACTGCCAGATATCTGTACTCCCCAATACTGCCAGCTCCCTGCTCCCTCCAATACTACCAGTTCTCTGCACCCTCCAGTACTGCCAGTTCCCTGCACCCTCCAATACTACCAGTTCCCTGCACCTTCCAATACTGCCAGCTCCCTCCCATACTGCCAGCTTCCTGCTCCCCCCAATACTGCCATCTCCATGTTCCATCCAATAATGCAAACGCGCTGCACCGTTCAATACTGCCTTCTCCCTGCACCCTCCAATACTACTCGTTCCCTGCACCCTCCAATACTGCCAGTTCCCTGCTCCCTACAATACTGCCAGATCTCTTTACTCCCAATACTGCCAGCTCCCTGCTCCCTCCCATACTGCCAGAACTCTGTACTCCCCAATACTGCCAGCTCCCTGCCCCCTCCAATACTGTCATCTCCCTGCTCCCTCCAATAGTGTCAGCTCCCTGCCCCCTCCAATACTGCCAGCTCCCAGGTCCCTCCAAAACTGCCAGCTCCCCGCTCCCTCCAATACTGCCAACTTCCTGCACCCTCCAGTTCTACCTGCTTTCAGCAGCCTCCAATACTGCCATCTCCCTCCTCCTTCCAATAGTGACAACTCACTGCCCCCTCAAATAATGCAAGATCTCTGTGCAACCCAATACAGCCAGCTCCCTGCTTCCTCCAATAATTACAGATCTCTGTACTCCCCAACACTGCCAGCTCCCTGCTCACTCAAGTAATGCCAGCTCCCTGCTCCCTCCAACACTACGACTCCATTCCCCCTCCAATACAACCAGATTTCTGGACTCCGCAACACTGCCAGTACCCTGCTCCCTCCAGTAATGTCAGCTCCCTGCTCCCTCCAATACAGCCAGATTTCTGGACACCGCAATACTGCCAGCTCCCTGCTTCCTCCAATACTGCCAGCTCCCTGCTCCCCACAACATTACCTGCTCCTTGCTCCCTACAACACTACATACTCGCTGCGCCCTACAATACTCCCAGCTCCCTGCTCCCTCCAATACTGCCAGCCCTCTGCTCCTTCCAATACTGCCAGAACTCTGTACTCCGTAAAACTGACAGCTCCCTGCCGCCTCCAATAATGCCAGATCCCTGCTCCCTCCAATACTGATGGATCACTGTACTCCCCAATACTGCCAGCTCCCTGCTCCTTCCATTACCGCCACATCTCTGTACTTCCCAATACTTCCAGATCCCTGCTACCTCCAATACTGCCACATCTCTGGACTCCCCAATACTGCCAGCTCCCTGCTCCTTCCAATACTGCCAGATCTCTGTACTCCCCAACACTGCCAGCTCCCTGCTCCTTCCAATACTGCCAGATCTCTGTACTCCCCAATGCTGCCAAGTCCCTGCTCCATCAAATATTGCCAGATCTCTCTACTCCCCAATACTGCCAGCTCCCTGCTCCCTCCAATACTGCCAGATCTCTGTACTCCCCAATACTGCCAACTCACTGCATCCTCCAATACTGCCAGCTTCCTGTTCGCTCAAATACTGCCAACTCCCACCCCATTCCAATACTGCCAGCTCATGCTACCTCGAATACTGCCAGATCTCTGTACACCCCGATACTGCCAGCTTCCTGCGCCCGGCAATGCTGACAGCTCCATGTTCCATCCAGTACTGCACACCCGCTGCACCGTTCAATACTGCCTTCACCCTGCATCTTCCAATACTACTCGTTCCCTGCACCCTGCAATACTGCCAGTTCATTGCTCCCTACAATACTGCCAGATCTCTTTACTACCAATACTGCCAGCTCCCTGCTCCCTCCCATACTGTCAGATCTCTGTACTCCCCAATACTGCCAGCTCCCTGCTCCCTCCAATACTGCCAGATCTCTGTACTCCCCAATACTGCCAGTTCCATGCTCCCTCCAATACTGCCAGATCTAATGCTGCCCCACAATCTAAGGCAGCCCCTCAAACTAAGTTAGCCCCTCAAACTAATGCAGCCACTCAATCAAAGGCAGACTCTCAAACTACTGCAGCCACTCAATCAAAGGCAGCCCCTCAAACTAAGCCCACCCCTCAAATTAATGCAGCCGCTCAAACTAAGGCAGCCCCTCAAACTCAAGCAGCCTCTCAAACTAAGGCAGCCTCTCACATTAAGGCAGCCTCTCAAAGTAAGGCAGACCCTCAAATTAAGGGAGCGCCTCAACCAAAGGCAGCCCCTCAAACTAATGCAGCCGCTCAACTTGAGGCAGCCCCTCAAACCCAGGCAGCCTCTCAACCTAAGGCAGACACTCAAACTAAGGCAGCCTGTCAAACTGAGGCAGCCTCTAAATGTAAGGCAGACCCTCAAACTAAGGCAGCCGCTCAAACTAAGGCAGCCGCTCAAACTAAGGCAGACTCTCAAATTAAGGCAGACCCTCAAACTAAGGCAGCCCCTCAAACTAAGGCAGCCCCTCAAACGAAGACAGCCCCCAAACTAAGGCAGCCTCTCAAACTAAGGCAGCCCCTCAAACTAAGGCAGCCTCTCAAGCTAAGGCACCCCCTCAAACTAATGCAGCCCCTCAATCTAAGGCAGCCCCTCAAACTAAGACAGCCCCTCTAACTAATGCAGCCCCTCAATCAAAGGCCACTCCTCAAACTAAGTCAGCCCCTCAAACTAAGGCAGCCGTTCAAACTAAGGCAGGCCCTTAAAGTAAGGCAGCCCCTCAAACTAAGGAAGGGCCTCAACCAAAGGCAGCCCCTCAAACTAATGCAGCCGCTCAAACTCAGGCAGCCTCTCAAACTAAGGCAGCCTGTCAAACTAAGGAAGCCTCTCAAAGTAAAGCAGACCCTCAAACTAAGGCAGCCTCTCAAACTAAGGCAGTCTCTCAAACTCAGGCAGCCCCTCAAACTAAGGCAGCCCCTCAAACTAAGTTAGCCCCTCAAACTAATGCAGCCACTCTTTCAAAAGCAGACTCTCAAACTACTGCAGCCACTCAATCAAAGGCAGCCCCTCAAACTAAGCCCACCCCTCAAATTAATGCAGCCGCTCAAACTAAGGCAGCCCCTCAAACTCAAGCTGCCTCTCAAACTAAGGCAGCCTCTCACATTAAGGCAGCCTCTCAAAGTAAGGCAGACCTTCAAATTAAGGCAGTGCCTCAACCAAAGTAAGCCCCTCAAACTAATGCAGCCGCTCAACCTGAGGCAGCCCCTCAAACCCAGGCAGCATCTCAAACTAAGGCAGACTCTCAAACTAAGGCAGTCTGTCAAACTGAGGCAGCCTCTAAAAGTAAGGCAGACCCTCAAACTAAGGCAGCCGCTCAAACTAAGGCAGCCGCTCAAACAAAGGCAGCCTCTCAAATTAAGGCAGTCCCTCAAACTAAGGCAGCCCCTCAAACTAAGGCAGCCACTCAAACGAAGACAGCCCCCAAACTAAGGCAGCCTCTCAAACTAAGGCAGCCCCTCAAACTAAGGCAGCCTCTCAAACTGAGGCACCCCCTCAAACTAATGCAGCCCCTCAATCTAAGGCAGCCCCTTAATCGAAGACAGCCCCTCAAACGAAGACAGCCCCTCAAACTAATGCAGCCCCTCAATCCAAGGCCAATCCAGAAACTAAGGCAGCCCCTCAAACTGAGGCAGCCTCTCAAACTAATGCTGCCCCTTAAAGTAAGGCAGCCCCTCAAACTAAGGAAGGGCCTCAACCAAAGGCAGCCCCTCAAACTAATGCAGCCGCTCAAACTCAGGCAGCCTCTCAAACTAAGGCAGCCTGTCAAACTAAGGCAGCCTCTCAAGGTATGGCAGACCCTCAAACTAAGGCAGCCTCTCAAACTAAGGCAGTCTCTCAAACTAAGGCAGCCCCTCAAACTAAGGCAGCCCCTCAAACTAAGGCAGCCCCTCAAACTAAGGCAGCCCCTCAAACTAAGGCAGCCGCTCAAACTAATGCAGCCCCTCAAACTAAGGCAGCCGCTCAAACTAATGCAGCCCCTCAATCGAAGGCAGCCCCTCAACTAAGGCAGCCGCTCAAACTAAAGCAGCCCATCAAAATAATGCAACCCCTCAATCTAAGGCAGCCCCTCAAAATAAGGCAGCCCCACAAACAAATGCAGCCCCTCAATCTAAGGCAGCCCCTCAAACTAAGTCAGCCCCTCAAACTAATGCAGCCACTCAATCAAAGGCAGACTCTCAAACTAATGCAGCCACTCAATCAAAGGCTGAACCTCAAACTAAGCCTATCCCTCAAACTAATGCAGCCGCTCAAACTCAGGCAGCCCCTCAAACTCAGGCAGCCTCTCAAACTAAGACAGCCTCTCAAACTGAGGCAGCCTGTCAAACTCAGGCAGCCTCTCAAAGTAAGGCAGACCCTCAAATTAAGGGAGCGCCTCAACCAAAGGCAGCCCCTCAAACTAATGCAGCCGCTCAAATTTAGGCAGCCCCTCAAACTCAGGCAGCCTCTCAAACTAAGGCAGCCTCTCAAACTAAGGCAGCCTGTCAAACTGAGGCAGCCTCTAAAAGTAAGGCAGACCCTCAAACTAAGGCAGCCGCTCAAACTAAGGCAGCCGCTCAAACTAAGGCAGATTCTCAAACTAAGGCAGCCGCTCAAACTAAAGCAGCCGCTCAAACTAAGGCAGTCTCTCAAATTAAGGCAGACCCTCAAACTAAGGTAGCACCTCAAACTAAGGAAGCCGCTAAAACTAAGGCAGCCGCTCAAACTAAGGCAGCCGCTCAAACTAAGGCAGCCTCTCAAATTAAGGCAGCCCCTCAAACTAAGGTAGCCCCTCAAAATAAGACTGCCGCTCAAACTAATGCAGCCCCTCAAACATATGCAGCCTCTCAAACTAAGGCAGCCCCTCAAACTAATGCAGAACTCAATCTAATGCAGCCCCTCAATCTAAGGCAGCCCCTCAAACTAAGGCAGCCCCTCAAACTAAGGCAGACGCTCAAACTAATGTAGCCACTCAACCAAAGGCAGCACCTCAAACTAATGCAGCCGCTCAAACTAAGGCAGCCTCTCAAACTGAGGCAGCCCCTCAAACTAAGACAGACTCTCAAACTGAAGCTGCCACTTAAAGTAAGGCAGCCCAACAAACTAAGTGAGCGCCTCAACCAAAGGCAGCCCCTCAAACTAATGCAGCCGCTCAATCTAAACTGCGCCTCAAACTGAGAGAGCCGATCAAACTAATGCAGCCCAGTCTAAGGCAGCCCCTCAAACTAAAGCAGCCTCTCAAACAAAGGCAGCCCCTCAAACTAAGGCAGCCCCTCAAACTAAGGCAGACTCTCAAACTAATGCAGAACTCAATCCAAGGCAGACCCTCAAACTAGGGCAGCCCCTCAAACTAATGCAGCCCCTCAAACTAATGCAGCACCTCAAACTAATGCAGCCCCTCAATCTAATGCAGCCCATCAGTCAAAGGCAGCCCGTCAAACTAAGCCTACCCCTCAAACTAATGCAGCCGCTCAAACTAAGGCAGCCCCTCAAACTAATGCAGCCACTCAATCAAAGGCAGACTCTCAAACTAATGCAGCCACTCAATCAAAGGCAGCGCCTCAAACTAAGCCAACCCCTCAAACTATGGCAGCCCCTCAAACTAAGGCAGACTCTCAAACTCATGCAGCCCCTTAAAGTAAGGCAGCCCCTAAAACTAAGCCTACCCCTCAAACTAATGCAGCCGCTGAAACGAAGGCAGTCCTCAAACTCAGGCAGCCTCTCAAACTAAGGCAGCCCCTCAAACTAAGGCAGCCTGTCAAACTAAGGCAGCCTCTCATATTAAGGCAGACACTCAAACTAAGGGAGCGCCTCAACCAAAGGCAGCCCCTCAAACTAATGCAGCCGCTCAAATTAAAGCAGCCCCTCAAACTCAGGCAGCCTCTCAACCAAAGGCAGCCCATCAAACTAATGCAGCCGCTCAAACTAAGGCAGCCCCTCAAACTAAGGCAGCCACTCAAACTAATGCAGACACTCAAACTAAGGCATCCGCTCAAACTAAGGCAGCCCCTCAAACTAATGCAGACCCTCAATCTAAGGCACCCCCTCAAACGAATGCAGCCCCTCAATCTATGGCAGCCCCTCATTCCAAGGCAGCCCCTCAAACTAATTCAGCCCCTCAAACGAAGGCAGCCCCTTAAACTAAGCCAGCCCCTCAAACTAATGCAGCCACTCAATCAAAGGCAGCCCCTCTAACTAAGCTAACACCTCAAACTAAGGCATCCCCGCAAACGAAGGCAGACTCTCAAACTAATGCAGCCACTCAATCAAAGGCAGCCCCTCAAACTAAGCCAACCACTCAAACTAAGGTAGCACCTCAAACTAAGCCAGCCCCTCAAAGTACTGCAGCCCCTCAAACAAATGCAGCCCCTCAATCTAAGGCAGCCCCTTAAACTAAGGCAGCCCGTCAAACTAATGCAGCCCCTCAAACCAAGGCAGCCGCTCAATCTAAGGCAGCCGCTCAAACTATGGCAGCCGCTCAAACTCAGGCATCCGCTCAAACGAAGGCAGCCCCTCAAACTTAGGCAGCCGCTCAAACTCAGGCAGGCCCTCAACCTGAGACAGCCGCTCAAACTAATGCAGCCCCTCAGTCTCAGGCAGCCCCTCAAACTCAGGCAGCCTCTCAAATTAAGGCAGCCGCTCAAACTAAGGCAGCCCCTCAAACTAAGACAGCCGCTCAAACTAATGCAGCCTCTCAAACTAAGGCAGCCGCTCAACTAAGGCAGCCGCTCAAACTAAAGCAGCCCATCAAACTAATGCAGCCCCTCAATCTCAGGCAGCCCCTCAAACTATGGCAGCACCTCAAACTAATGCAGCCCCTCAAACTAATGCAGTCCCTCAAACTAATGCAGCCCCTCAATCTAAGGCAGCCCCTCAAAATAATGCAGCCACTCAATCAAAGGCAGACTCTCAAACTAATGCAGCCACTCAATCAAATGCAGCCCCTCAAACTAAGCGAACCCCTCAAACTAAGGCAGCCCATCAAACTAAGGCAGACTCTCAAAATAATGCTGCCCTTTAAAGTAAAGCAGCCCCACAAACTAAGGGAGCGCCTCAACCAAAGGAAGCCGCTCAAACTAAGGCAGTCCCTCAAACTCAGGCAGCCTCTCAAAGTAAGGCAGACCCTCAAACTAAGGCAGCCGCTCAAACTAAGGCAGACTCTCAAACTAAGGCAGCCGCTCAAATTAAGGCAGCCGCTCAAATTAAGGCAGCCCCTCAAACTAAGGCAGACTCAAACTAAGCCAACCTCTCAAACTAAGTCAGCCGCTCAATCTAAGGCTGCCCCTCAAACTAAGGTAGCCCCTCAAACTGAGGCATCCGCTCAAACTAATGCAGCCCCTCAATCTAAGGCAGTCCCTCAACTAAGGCAGCCGCTCAAACTAAAGAAGCCCATCAAACTAATGCAGCCCCTCAAACTAAGTCAGCCCCTCAAAATGATGCAACCACTCAATCAGAGGCAGACGCTCAAACTAATGCAGCCACTCAATCAAAGGCAGCCCCTCAAACTAAGCCTACCCCTCAAACTAATGCAGCCGCTCAAACTAAGGCAGCCCCTCAAACTCAGGCATACTCTCAAACTAAGGCAGCCGCTCAAACTAAAGCAGCCTGTCAAACTAAGGCAGCCTCTCAAAGTAAGGCAGACCCTCAAACGATGGCAGCCGCCCAAACTAAGGCAGACTCTCAAACAAAGGCAGAACCTCAAACTAATGCAGCCCCTCAATCTAAGGAAGCCTCTCAAACTAAGGCAGCCCCTCAAACTAATGCAGCCCTTCAATCTAAGGCAGCCCCTCAAACAAATGCAGCCCCTCAAACTAAGTCAGCCCCTCAAACTAAGTCCGCCCCTCAAACTAATGCAGCCACTCAATCAAAGGCAGACTCTCAAACTAATGCAGCCGCTCAAACTAAGGGAGCGCCTCAACCAAAGTCAGCCCCTCAAACTAATGCAGCCGCTCAAATTAAGGCAGCCCCTCAAACTAAGGCAGCCTGTCAAGCTAAGGCAGCCTGTCAAACTAAGGCAGCCAGTCAAACTAAGGCAGCCGCTCAAAATAAGGCAGACTGTCAAACTAAGGCATCCCCTCAAACTAAGGCAGCCGCTCAAACTAAGGCAGACTCTCAAACTAAGGCAGCCGCTAAAACTAAGGCAGACCCTCAAACTAAGGCAGCCGCTCAAAATAAGGCAGACTGTCAAACTAAGGCATCCCCTCAAACTAAGGCAGCCGCTCAAACTAAGGCAGACTCTCAAACTAAGGCAGCCGCTAAAACTAAGACAGCCTCTCAAATTAAGGCAGCCGCTAAAACTAAGACAGCCGCTCAAACTAAGGCAGCCGCTCAAACTAAGACAGCCTCTCAAATTAAGGCAGCCGCTCAAACTAAGGCAGCCCCTCAATCTAAGGCAGCCTCTCAAACTAAGGCACGCCCTCAAACTAATGCAGCCCTTCAATCTAAGGCACCTCCTCAAACTAATTGTGCCCCTGAATCTAAGGCAGCCCCTCAGCCTAATGCAGCCCCTCAAACTAAGGCAGCCCCTCAAACTAAGGCAGCCCCTCAAACTAAGCCAACCCATCAAACTAAGGCATCCCATCAAACTAAGGCAGACTCTCAAACTAATGCAGCCACTCAATCAAAGGCAGCCCCTCAAACAAAGCCAACCCCTCAAACTTAAGGCATCCCCTCAAACTAAGGCAGACTCTCAAACTAATGCATCCCCTCAATCTAAGGCAGCCCCTTAAACTGAGACAGCCCCTCAAACTAATGCAGCCCCTCAAACCAAGGCAGCCCCTCAAACTCAGGCTGCCACTCAATCTAAGGCAGCCGCTCAAACTAAGGCAGCCCCTCAAACTAAGACAGTCGCTCAAACTAATGCAGCCCCTCAAACTAAGGCAGCCGCTCAAATTAAGGCAGCCCCTCAAACTATGGCAGACTGTCAAACGAAGGCAGCCCCTCAAACTTAGGCAGCCTCTCAAACTAAGGCTGCCCCTTAAACTAATGCAGCCCCTCAAACTAATGCAGAACTCTATCTAAGGCAGCCCCTCAAAATAAGGCAGCCCCTCAAACTAATGCAGCCCCTCAAACTAATGCAGCCCCTCAACCTAATGCAGCCCCTCAATCTAAGGCAGCCCCTCAAACTAATGCACCCACTCAAACTAATGCACCCACTCAAACTAATGCAGCCCCTCAAACTAATGCAGCCTCTCAATCTAAGGCAGCCCCTCAAAATAATGCAGCCACTCAATCAAAGGCAGACTCTCAAACTAATGCAGCCACTCAATCAAAAGCAGCCCCTCAAACTAAGCCAACCCCTCAAACTAAGGCAGCCCCTCAAACTAAGGCAGACTCTCAAACTGACGCTGCCCCTTAAAGTAAGGCAGCCCTACAAACTAAGGGAGCGCCTCAACCAAAGGCAGCCCCTCAAACTAATGCAGCCGCTCAAACTAAGGCAGCCCCTCAAACTCAGGCAGCCTCTCAGACTAAGGCAGCCGCTGAAACTAAGGCAGCCTGTCAAACTAAGGCAGCCGCTCAAACTAAGGCAGACTCTCAAACTAAGGCAACCCCTCAAACTAAGGCAGCCACTCAAACTAAGGCAGACTCTCAAACTAAGGCAGCCTCTCAAACTAAGTCAGACGCTCAATCTGAGGCAGCCCCTCAAACTAAGGCAGCCCCTCAAACTAAGGCAGCCGCTCAAACTAATGCAGCCCCTCAATCTAAGGCAGCCCCTCAAACTAAGGCAGCCCCTCAAACTAATGCAGCCCCTCAATCTAAGGCAGCCCATCAAGCAAATGCAGCCCCTCAAACAAATGCAGCCCCTCAAACTACGTCAGCCCCTCAAACTAAGTCAGCACCTCAAACTAATGCAGCCACTCAATCAAAGGCAGACTCTCAAACTAATGCAGCCGCTCAAACTAATGCAGCCCCTCAAACTCAGGCAGCCTCTCAAACTAACGCAGCCGCTGAAACTAAGGCAGCCTGTCAAAGTAAGGCAGACCCTCAAACTAAGGGAGCGTCTCAACCAATGGCAGACTCTCAAACTAAGGCAGACTCTCAAACTAAGGGAGCGCCTCAACCAAAGGCAGCCCCTCAAACTAATGCAGCCGCTCAAATTAAGGCATCCCCTCAAACTAAGGAAGCCTCTAAAAGTAAGGCAGACCCTCAAACTAAGGCAGCCGCTCAAACTAAGGAAGACTCTCAAACTAAGGCAGCCCCTCAAACTAAGGCAGCCGCTCAAACTAATGCACACTCTCAAACTGAGGCAGCCGCTCGAACTAATCCAGACGCTCAAACTAAGGCAGCCTCTCAAATTAAGGCAGCCCCTCAAACTAATGCAGCCACTCAATCAAAGGCAGACTCTCAAACTAATGCAGCCGCTCAAACTAAGGCAGCCCCTCAAACTAAGGCAGCCGCTCAAACTAATGCACACTCTCAAACTGAGGCAGCCGCTCAAACTAATCCAGACGCTCAAACTAAGGCAGCCTCTCAAATTAAGGCAGCCCCTCAAACTAATGCAGCCACTCAATCAAAGGCAGACTCTCAAACTAATGCAGCCGCTCAAACTAAGGCAGCCCCTCAAACTCAGGCAGCCTCTCAAACTAACGCAGCCGCTCAAACTAAGGCAGCCTGTCAAAGTAAGGCAGACCCTCAAACTAATGCAGCGCCTCAACCAAAGGCAGCCCCTCAAACTAATGCAGCCGCTCAAATTAAGGCAGCCCCTCAAGCTAAGGCAGCCTCAAAAAGTAAGGCAGACCCTTAAACTAAGGCAGCTGCTCAAACTAAGGCAGACTCTCAAGCTAAGGCAGACTCTCAAACTATGGGAGCGCCTCAACCAAAGGCAGCCCCTCAAACTAATGCAGCCGCTCAAATTAAGGCAGCCCCTCAAACTAAGGAAGCCTCTAAAAGTAAGGAAGACCCTCAAACTAAGGCAGCCGCTCAAACTAAGGAAGACTCTCAAACTAAGGCAGCCCCTCAAACTAAGGCAGCCGCTCAAACTAATGCAAACTCTCAAATTGAGGCAGCCGCTCAAACTAAGCCAGACGCTCAAACTAAGGCAGCCTCTCAAATTAAGGCAGCTGCTCAATCTAAGGCAGCCCCTCAAAGTAAGGCAGCCTCTCAAACTAAGGCACTCCCTCAAACTAATGCAGCCCCTCAATCTAAGGCAGCCCCTCATTCTAATGCAACCCCACAAACTAATGCAGCCCCTCAAACTAAGGCAGCCCTTCAAACTAAGGCAGCCCCTCTAACTAAGCCAACCCCTCAAACGAAGGCATCCCCTCAAACTAAGGCAGACTCTCAAACTAATGCAGCCACTCAATCTAAGGCAGCCCCTCAAACTAAGCTAACCCCTCAAACTAAGGCAGCCCCTCAAACTGAGGCAACCCCTCAAAATAATGCAGCCCCTCAAAGTAATGCAGACCCACAATCTAATGAAGCCCCTCAAACTAATGCAGCCACTCAATCAAAGGCAGACTTTCAAACTAATGCATCGCCTCAACCAAAGGCAGCCCCTCAAACTAATGCAGCCTCTCAAATTAAGGCAGCCCCTCAAACTAAGGCAGCCTCTAAAAGTAAGGCAGACCCTCAAACTAAGGCAGCCCCTCAAACTCAGGCAGCCTCTCAAACTAACGCAGCCGCTGAAACTAAGGCAGCCTGTCAAAGTAAGGCAGACCCTCAAACTAAGGGAGCGTCTCAACCAAAGGCAGACTCTCAAACTAAGGCAGACTCTCAAACTAAGGGAGCGCCTCAACCAAAGGCAGCCCCTCAAACTAATGCAGCCGCTCAAATTAAGGCATCCCCTCAAACTAAGGAAGCCTCTAAAAGTAAGGCAGACCCTCAAACTAAGGCAGCCGCTCAAACTAAGGAAGACTCTCAAACTAAGGCAGCCCCTCAAACTAAGGCAGCCGCTCAAACTAATGCACACTCTCAAACTGAGGCAGCCGCTCGAACTAATCCAGACGCTCAAACTAAGGCAGCCTCTCAAATTAAGGCAGCCCCTCAAACTAATGCAGCCACTCAATCAAAGGCAGACTCTCAAACTAATGCAGCCGCTCAAACTAAGGCAGCCCCTCAAACTAAGGCAGCCGCTCAAACTAATGCACACTCTCAAACTGAGGCAGCCGCTCAAACTAATCCAGACGCTCAAACTAAGGCAGCCTCTTAAATTAAGGCAGCCCCTCAAACTAATGCAGCCACTCAATCAAAGGCAGACTCTCAAACTAATGCAGCCGCTCAAACTAAGGCAGCCCCTCAAACTCAGGCAGCCTCTCAAACTAACGCAGCCGCTCAAACTAAGGCAGCCTGTCAAAGTAAGGCAGACCCTCAAACTAATGCAGCGCCTCAACCAAAGGCAGCCCCTCAAACTAATGCAGCCGCTCAAATTAAGGCAGCCCCTCAAGCTAAGGCAGCCTCAAAAAGTAAGGCAGACCCTTAAACTAAGGCAGCTGCTCAAACTAAGGCAGACTCTCAAGCTAAGGCAGACTCTCAAACTATGGGAGCGCCTCAACCAAAGGCAGCCCCTCAAACTAATGCAGCCGCTCAAATTAAGGCAGCCCCTCAAACTAAGGAAGCCTCTAAAAGTAAGGAAGACCCTCAAACTAAGGCAGCCGCTCAAACTAAGGAAGACTCTCAAACTAAGGCAGCCCCTCAAACTAAGGCAGCCGCTCAAACTAATGCAAACTCTCAAATTGAGGCAGCCGCTCAAACTAAGCCAGACGCTCAAACTAAGGCAGCCTCTCAAATTAAGGCAGCCTCTCAAACTAAGGCACTCCCTCAAACTAATGCAGCCCCTCAATCTAAGGCAGCCCCTCATTCTAATGCAACCCCACAAACTAATGCAGCCCCTCAAACTAAGGCAGCCCTTCAAACTAAGGCAGCCCCTCTAACTAAGCCAACCCCTCAAACGAAGGCATCCCCTCAAACTAAGGCAGACTCTCAAACTAATGCAGCCACTCAATCTAAGGCAGCCCCTCAAACTAAGCTAACCCCTCAAACTAAGGCAGCCCCTCAAACTGAGGCAACCCCTCAAAATAATGCAGCCCCTCAAAGTAATGCAGACCCACAATCTAATGAAGCCCCTCAAACTAATGCAGCCACTCAATCAAAGGCAGACTTTCAAACTAATGCATCGCCTCAACCAAAGGCAGCCCCTCAAACTAATGCAGCCTCTCAAATTAAGGCAGCCCCTCAAACTAAGGCAGCCTCTAAAAGTAAGGCAGACCCTCAAACTAAGGCAGCCGCTCAAACTAAGGCAGACTCTCAAACTAAGGCAGCCCCTCAAACTAAGGCAGCCGCTCAAACTAATGCAGACTCTCAAACTAAGGCAGCCGCTCAAACTAAGGCAGCCCCTCAAACTAAGTCAGCCCCTCAAACTAATGCAGCCACTCAATCAAATGCAGACTCTCAAACTAATGCAGCCGCTCAAACTAAGGCAGCCCCTCAAACTCAGGCAGCCTCTCAAACTAACGCAGCCGCTCAAACTAAGGCAGCCTGTCAAAGTAAGGAAGACCCTCAAACTAAGGGAGCGCCTCAACCAAAGGCAGCCCCTCAAACTAATTCAGCCGCTCAAATTAAGGCAGTCCCTCAAACTGAGGCAGCCTCAAAAAGTAAGGCAGACCCTCAAACTAAGGCAGCCGCTCAAACTAAGGCAGACTCTCAAACTAATGCAGCCGCTCAAACTAAGGCAGCCCCTCAAACTCAGGCAGCCTCTCAAACTAACGCAGCCGCTCAAACTAAGGCAGCCTGTCAAAGTAAGGAAGACCCTCAAACTAAGGGAGCGCCTCAACCAAAGGCAGCCCCTCAAACTAATGCAGCCGCTCAAATTGAGGCAGCCCCTCAAACTAAGGAAGCCTCTAAAAGTAAGGCAGACCCTCAAACTAAGGCAGCCGCTCAAACTAAGGAAGACTCTCAAACACAGGCAGCCCCTCAAACTAAGGCAGCCCCTCAAACTAAGGCAGCCGCTCAAACTAATGCGCACTCTCAAACTGAGGCAGCCGCTCAAACTAAGCCAGACGCTCAAACTAAGGCAGCCCCTCAAACCAAGGCAGCCGCTCAAACTAAGGCAGCCCCTCAAACTAAGGCAGCCCCTCAAACTAAGGCAGCCGCTCAAACTAAGGCAGCCCCTCAAACTCAGGCAGCCGCTCAAACTAAGGCAGCCCCTCAAACTGAGACAGCCGCTCAAACTAATGCAGCCCCTCAGTCTAAAGCAGCCCCTCAAACTCAGGCTGCTTCTCAATCTAAGGCAGCCGCTCAAACTAAGACAGCCCCTCAAACTAAGACATCGCTCAAACTAATGCAGCCCCTCAAAGTAAGGCAGCCGCTCAAATTAAGGCAGCCCCTCAAACTATGGCAGACTGTCAAACGAAGGCAGCCCCTCAAACTTAGGCAGCCTCTCAAACTAAGGCTGCCCCTTAAACTAATGCAGCCCCTCAAACTAATGCAGAACTCTATCTAAGGCAGCCCCTCAAACTAAGGCAGCCGCTCAAACTAAGGCAGCCCCTCAACCTAATGCAGCCCCTCAACCTAATGCAGCCCCTCAACCTAATGCAGCCCCTCAATCTAAGGCAGCCCCTCAATCTAAGGCAGCCCCTCAAACTAATGCACCCACTCAAACTAATGCAGCCCCTCAAACTAATGCAGCCCCTCAATCTAAGGCAGCCCCTCAATCTAAGGTAGCCCCTCAAACTAATGCAGCCACTCAATCAAAGGCAGACTCTCAAACTAATGCAGCCACTCAATCAAAAGCAGCCACTCAAACTAAGCCAACCCCTCAAACTAAGGCAGCCCCTCAAACTGAGGCAGACTCTCAAACTGACGCTGCCCCTTAAAGTAAGGCAGCCCTACAAACTAAGGGAGCGCCTCAACCAAAGGCAGCCCCTCAAACTAATGTGCCGCTCAAACTAAGGCAGCCCCTCAAATTCAGGCAGCCTCTCACACTAAGGCAGCCTGTCAAACTAAGGCAGCCTGTCAAACTAAGGCAGCCGCTCAAACTAAGGCAGACTCTCAAACTAAGGCAACCCCTCAAACTAAGGCAGCCACTCAAACTAAGGCAGACTCTCAAACTAAGGCAGCCTCTCAAACTAAGTCAGCCGCTCAATCTGAGGCAGCCCCTCAAACTAAGGCAGCCCCTCAAACTAAGGCAGCCGCTCAAACTAATGCAGCCCCTCAATCTAAGGCAGCCCCTCAAACTAAGGCAGCCTCTCAAACTAATGCAGCCGCTCAAACTAAGGCAGCCCCTCAAACTCAGGCAGCCTCTCAAACTAACGCAGCCGCTGAAACTAAGGCAGCCTGTCAAAGTAAGGCAGACCCTCAAACTAAGGGAGCGCCTCAACCAAAGGCAGCGCCTCAAACTAATGCAGCCGCTTAAATTAAGGCAGCCCCTCAAGCTAAGGCAGCCTCAAAAAGTAAGGCAGACCCTCAAACTAAGGCAGCCGCTCAAACTAAGGCAGACTCTCAAACTGAGGCAGACTCTCAAACTAAGGGAGCGCCTCAACCAAAGGCAGCCCCTCAAACTAATGCAGCCGCTCAAATTAAGGCAGCCCCTCAAACTAAGGAAGCCTCTAAACGTAAGGCAGACCCTCAAACTAAGGCAGCCGCTCAAACTAAGGAAGACTCTCAAACTAAGGCAGCCCCTCAAACTAAGGCAGCCGCTCAAACTAATGCACACTCTCAAACTGAGGCAGCCGCTCAAACTAAGCCAGACGCTCAAACTAAGGCAGCCTCTCAAATTAAGGCAGCCGCTCAAACTAAGGCAGCCCCTCAAAGTAAGGCAGCCTCTCAAACTAAGGCACTCCCTCAAACTAATGCAGCCCCTCAATCTAAGGCAGCCCCTCATTCTAATGCAACCCCTCAAACTAATGCAGCCCCTCAAACTAAGGCAGCCCCTCAAACTAAGGCAGCCCCTCTAACTAAGCCAACCCCTCAAACTAAGGCATCCCCTCAAACTAAGGCAGACTCTCAAAGTAATGCAGCCACTCAATCTAAGGCAGCCCCTCAAACTAAGTTAACCCCTCAAACTAAGGCAGCCCCTCAAACTGAGGCAGCCCCTCAAAATAATGCAGCCCCTCAAACTAATGCAGACCCTCAATCTAATGCAGCCCCTCAAACTAATGCAGCCACTCAATCAAAGGCAGACTCTCAAACTAATGCAGCGCCTCAACCAAAGGCAGCCCCTCAAACTAATGCAGCCGCTCAAATTAAGGCAGCCCCTCAAACTAAGGCAGCCTCTAAGAGTAAGGCAGACCCTCAAACTAAGGCAGCCGCTCAAACTAAGGCAGACTCTCAAACTAAGGCAGCCGCTCAAACTAAGGCAGCCGCTCAAACTAATGCAGACTCTGAAACTAAGGCAGCCGCTCAAACTCAGGCAACCTCTCAAATTAAGGCAGCCGCTCAAACTAAGGCAGCCGCTCAAACTAAGGCAGCCCCTCAATCTGAGGCAGCCCCTCAAACTAAGGCAGGCCCTCAAACTAAGGCAGCCCCTCAAACTAATGCAGCCCCTCAATCTAAGGCAGCCCATCATACAAATGCAGCCCCTCAAACTACGTCAGCCCCTCAAACTACGTCAGCCCCTCAAACTAATGCAGCCACTCAATCAAAGGCAGACTCTCAAACTAATGCAGCCGCTCAAACTAAGGCAGCCCCTCAAACTCAGGCAACCTCTCAAACTAACGCAGCCGCTCAAACTAAGGCAGCCGCTCAAACTAATGCAGACTCTCAAACTAAGGCAGCCGCTCAAACTAAGGCAGCCGCTCAAACTCAGGCAGCCTCTCAAATTAAGGCAGCCGCTCAAACTAAGACAGCCCCTCAAAGTAAGGCAGCCCCACAAACTAAGGCACTCCCTCAAACTAATGCAGCCCCTCAATCTAAGGCAGCCCCTCATTCTAATGCAACCCCTCAAACTAATGCAGCCCCACAAACTAAGGCAGCACTTCTAACTAAGCCAACCCCTCGAACTAAGGAATCCCCTCAAACTAAGGCAGACTCTCAAACTAATGCAGCCCCTCAATCTAAGGCAGCCCCTCATAATAATGCAGCCCCTCAAACAAATGCAGTCCCTCAATCTAATGCAGCCCCTCAAACTAATGCAGCCACTCAATCAAAGGCAAGCTCTCAAACTAATGCAGCCACTCAATCAAAGCCAGACCCTCAAACTCAGCCAACCACTCAAACTAAGGCAGCCCCTCAAACTAAGGCAGCCCCTCAAACTAGGGGAGCGCCTCAACCAAAGGCAGCCCCTCAAACTAAGGCAGCCCCTCTAACGAAGCCAACCCATCAAACTAAGGCATCCCCACAAACTAAGGCAGACTCTCAAACTAATGCAGCCCCTCAATCTAAGGCAGCCCCATAATCTAAGACAGCCCCTCAAACTAATGCAGCCCGTCAAACCAAGGCAGCCGCTCAAACTAAGGCAGCCTCTCAAACTAAGGCAGCCGCTCAAACTAAGGCAGCCCCTCAAACTCAGGCAGCCGCTCAAACTAAGGCAGCCCCTCAAACTGAGACAGCCGCTCAAACTAATGCAGCCCCTCAGTCTAAAGCAGCCCCTCAAACTCAGGCAGCCTCTCAATCTAAGGCAGCCGCTCAAACTAATGCAGCCCCTCAAACTAAGGCTGCCGCTCAAATTAGGGCAGCCCTTCAAACTAAGGCAGCCCCTCAAACTAATGCAGAACTCTATCTAATGCAACCCCTCAAACTAATGCAGCCCCTCAAACTAATGCAGCCCCTCAATCTAATGCTGCCACTCAAACTAATGCAGCCCCTCAATCTAAGGCAGCCCCTCAAAATAATGCAGCCACTCAATGAAAGGCAGACTCTCAAACCAATGCAGCCACTCAATCTAAGGCAGCCCCTCAAACTAAGGCAGCCTCTCAAACTAAGACAGACACTCAAACTGACGCTGCCCCTTAAAGTAAGGCATCCCTACAAACTAAGGGAGCGCCTCAACCAAAGGCAGCCCCTCAAACTAATGCAGCCGCTCAAACTAAGGCAGCCCCTCAATTTCAGGCAGCCCCTCAAACTCAGGCAGCCTCTCAAACTAACGCAGCCGCTGAAACTAAGGCAGCCTGTCAAAGTAAGGCAGACCCTCAAACTAAGGGAGCGCCTCAACCAAAGGCAGCGCCTCAAACTAATGCAGCCGCTTAAATTAAGGCAGCCCCTCAAGCTAAGGCAGCCTCAAAAAGTAAGGCAGACCCTCAAACTAAGGCAGCCGCTCAAACTAAGGCAGACTCTCAAACTGAGGCAGACTCTCAAACGAAGGGAGCGCCTCAACCAAAGGCAGCCCCTCAAACTAATGCAGCCGCTCAAATTAAGGCAACCCCTCAAACTAAGGAAGCCTCTAAACGTAAGGCAGACCCTCAAACTAAGGCAGCCGCTCAAACTAAGGAAGACTCTCAAACTAAGGCAGCCCCTCAAACTAAGGCAGCCGCTCAAACTAATGCACACTCTCAAACTGAGGCAGCCGCTCAAACTAAGCCAGACGCTCAAACTAAGGCAGCCTCTCAAATTAAGGCAGCCGCTCAAACTAAGGCAGCCCCTCAAAGTAAGGCAGCCTCTCAAACTAAGGCACTCCCTCAAACTAATGCAGCCCCTCAATCTAAGGCAGCCCCTCATTCTAATGCAACCCCTCAAACTAATGCAGCCCCTCAAACTAAGGAAGCCCCTCTAACTAAGCCAACCCCTCAAACTAAGGCATCCCCTCAAACTAAGGCAGACTCTCAAAGTAATGCAGCCACTCAATCTAAGGCAGCCCCTCAAACTAAGCTAACCCCTCAAACTAAGGCAGCCCCTCAAACTGAGGCAGCCCCTCAAAATAATGCAGCCCCTCAAACTAATGCAGACCATCAATCTAATGCAGCCCCTCAAAGTAATGCAGCCACTCAATCAAAGGCAGACTCTCAAACTAATGCAGCGCCTCAACCAAAGGCAGCCCCTCAAACTAATGCAGCCGCTCAAATTAAGGCAGCCCCTCAAACTAAGGCAGCCTCTAAGAGTAAGGCAGACCCTCAAACTAAGGCAGACTCTCAAACTAAGGCAGCCCCTCAAACTAAGGCAGCCGCTCAAACTAATGCAGACTCTGAAACTAAGGCAGCCGCTCAAACTCAGGCAGCCTCTCAAATTAAGGCAGCCGCTCAAACTAAGGCAGCCGCTCAAACTAATACAGCCCCTCAATCTGAGGCAGCCCCTCAAACTAAGGCAGGCCCTCAAACTAAGGCAGCCCCTCAAACTAATGCAGCCCCTCAATCTAAGGCAGCCCATCATACAAATGCAGCCCCTCAAACTACGTCAGCCCCTCAAACTAAGTCAGCCACTCAAACTAATGCAGCCACTCAATCAAAGGCAGACTCTCAAACTAATGCAGCCCCTCAAACTCAGGCAGCCTCTCAAACTAACGCAGCCGCTCAAACTAAGGCAGCCGCTCAAACTAATGCAGACTCTCAAACTAAGGCAGCCGCTCAAACTAAGACAGCCCCTCAAAGTAAGGCAGCCCCACAAACTAAGGCACTCCCTCAAACTAATGCAGCCCCTCAATCTAAGGCAGCCCCTCATTCTAATGCAACCCCTCAAACTAATGCAGCCCCACAAACTAAGGCAGCACTTCTAACTAAGCCAACCCCTCGAACTAAGGAATCCCCTCAAACTAAGGCAGACTCTCAAACTAATGCAGCCCCTCAATCTAAGGCAGCCCCTCATAATAATGCAGCCCCTCAAACAAATGCAGTCCCTCAATCTAATGCAGCCCCTCAAACTAATGCAGCCACTCAATCAAAGGCAAGCTCTCAAACTAATGCAGCCACTCAATCAAAGCCAGACCCTCAAACTCAGCCAACCACTCAAACTAAGGCAGCCCCTCAAACTAAGGCAGCCCCTCAAACTAGGGGAGCGCCTCAACCAAAGGCAGCCCCTCAAACTAAGGCAGCCCCTCTAACGAAGCCAACCCATCAAACTAAGGCATCCCCACAAACTAAGGCAGACTCTCAAACTAATGCAGCCCCTCAATCTAAGGCAGCCCCATAATCTAAGACAGCCCCTCAAACTAATGCAGCCCGTCAAACCAAGGCAGCCGCTCAAACTAAGGCAGCCGCTCAAACTAAGGCAGCCCCTCAAACTCAGGCAGCCGCTCAAACTAAGGCAGCCCCTCAAACTGAGACAGCCGCTCAAACTAATGCAGCCCCTCAGTCTAAAGCAGCCCCTCAAACTCAGGCAGCCTCTCAATCTAAGGCAGCCGCTCAAACTAATGCAGCCCCTCAAACTAAGGCTGCCGCTCAAATTAGGGCAGCCCTTCAAACTAAGGCAGCCCCTCAAACTAATGCAGAACTCTATCTAAGGCAACCCCTCAAACTAATGCAGCCCCTCAAACTAATGCAGCCCCTCAATCTAATGCTGCCACTCAAACTAATGCAGCCCCTCAATCTAAGGCAGCCCCTCAAAATAATGCAGCCACTCAATGAAAGGCAGACTCTCAAACCAATGCAGCCACTCAATCTAAGGCAGCCCCTCAAACTAAGGCAGCACCTCAAACTAAGGCAGACACTCAAACTGACGCTGCCCCTTAAAGTAAGGCATCCCTACAAACTAAGGCAGCGCCTCAACCAAAGGCAGCCCCTCAAACTAATGCAGCCGCTCAAACTAAGGCAGCCCCTCAATTTCAGGCAGCCTCTCAAACTAAGGCAGCCGCTGAAACTGAGGCAGCCTGTCAAACGAAGGCAGCCGCTCAAACTAAGGCAGACTCTCAAACTAAGGCAACCCCTCAAACCAAGGCAGCCGCTCAAACTAAGGCAGATTCTCAAACTAAGGCAGCCTCTCAAACTAAGTCAGCCGCTCAATCTAAGGCAGCCCCTCAAACTAAGGCAGCCCCTCAAACTAAGGCAGACGCTCAAACTAATGCAGCCCCTCAATCTAAGGCAGCCCCTCAACTAAGGCAGCCGCTCAAAATAAAGCAGCCCATCAAACTAATGCAGCCCCTCAAACTAAGGCAGCCCTTCAAACTAAGGCAGCCCCTCAAACTAAGGCAGCCCCTCAAACTAAGGCAGCCCCTCAATCTAAGGCAGCCCCTCAACTAAGGCAGCCGCTCAAAATAAAGCATCCCATCAAACTAATGCAGCCCCTCAAACTACGTCAGCCCCTCAAACTAAGTCAGCCCCTCAAACTAATGCAGCCACTCAATCAAAGCCAGACTCTCAAACTAATGCAGCCGCTCAAACTAAGGCAGCCCCTCAAACCCAGGCAGCCTCTCAAACTAACGCAGCCGCTCAAACTAAGGCAGCTTGTCAAAGTAAGGCAGACCCACAAACTAAGGGAGCGCCACAACCAAAGGCAGCCCCTCAAACTAATGCAGCCGCTCAAATTAAGGCAGCCCCTCAAACTAAGGCAGCCTCTAAAAGTAAGGCAGACCCTCAAACTAAGGCAGCCGCTCAAACTAAGGCAGACTCTCAAACTAAGGCAGCCGCTCAAACTAAGGCAGCCGCTCAAACGAAGGCAGCCGCTCAAACGAAGGCAGCCGCTCAAACGAAGGCAGCCTCTGAAATTAAGGCAGCCGCTCAAACTAAGGCAGCCCCTCAAAGTAAGGCAGCCCCTCAAACTCAGGCATACTCTCAAACTAAGGCAGCCCCTAAAACTAAGGCAGACTGTCAAACCACGGCAGCCTCTCAAAGTAAAGCAGACCCTCAAACTAAGGGAGCGCCTCAACCAAAGGAAGCCACTCAAACTAATGCAGCTGCTCCAACTAAGGCAGCCCCTCAAACACAGGCAGCCTCTCAATCTAAGGCAGCCGCTCAAATTAAAGCAGCCTGTCAAACTAAGGCAGCCTCTCAAAGTAAGGCAGACCCTCAAACTAAGGCAGCCGCTCAAACTAAGGCAGCCTCTCAAACCAAGGCAGAACCTCAAACTAAGGCAGCCGCTCAAACTAAGGCAGACTCTCAAACTAAGGCAGCATCTCAAACTAAAGCAGCCCCTCAATTTAAGGAAGCCTCTCAAACTAAGGCAGCCCCTCAAACTAATGCAGGCCCTCAATCTAAGGCAGCCCCTCAAACAAATGCAGCCCCTCAAACTAAGTCAGCCCCTCAAACTAAGTCCGCCCCTCAAACTAATGCAGCCACTCAATCAAAGGCAGACTCGCAAACTAATGCAGCCACTCAAAGGCAGCCCCTCAAACTAAGCCTACCCCTCAAACTAATGCAGCCGCTCAAACTAAGGGAGCGCCTCAACCAAAGTCAGCCCCTCAAACTAATGCAGCCGCTCAAATTATGGCAGCCCCTCAAACTAAGGCAGCCTGTCAAGCTAAGGCAGCCTGTCAAACTAAGGCAGCCTCAAAAAGTAAGGCAGACCCTCAAACTTAGGCAGCCGCTCAAAATAAGGCAGACTGTCAAACTAAGGCATCCCCTCAAACTAAGGCAGTCGCTCAAACTAAGGCAGACTCTCAAACTAAGGCAGCCGCTCAAACTAAGGCAGCCGCTCAAACTAAGACAGCCTCTCAAATTAAGGCAGCCGCTCAAACTAAGGCAGCCCCTCAAACTAAGGCAGCCTCTCAAACTAAGGCACGCCCTCAAACTAAGGCACGCCCTCAAACTAATGCAGCCCTTCAATCTAAGGCACCCCCTCAAACTAATTGTGCCCCTCAATCTAAGGCAGCCCCTCAAACTAATGCAGCCCCTCAAACTAAGGCAGCCCCTCAAACTAAGGCAGCCCCTCAAACTAAGGCAGCCCCTCAAACTGAGGCATCCCATCAAACTAAGGCAGACTCTCAAACTAATGCAGCCACTCAATCTAAGGCAGCCCCTCAAACAAAGCCAACCCCTCAAACTGAGGCATCCCCTCAAACTAAGGCAGACTCTCAAACTAATGCAGCCCCTCAATCTAAGGCAGCCCCTTAAACTGAGACAGCCCCTCAAACTAATGCAGCCCCTCAAACCAAGGCAGCCGCTCAAACTAAGGCAGCCCCTCAAACTAAGGCAGCCGCTCAAACTAAGGCAGCCCCTCAAACTCAGGCAGCCGCTCAAACTAAGGCAGCCCCTCAAACAGAGACAGCCGCTCAAACTAATGCAGCCCCTCAGTCTAAAGCAGCCCCTCAAACTCAGGCTGCCTCTCAATCTAAGGCAGCCTCTCAAACTAAGGCAGCCCCTCAAACTAAGACAGTCTCTCAAACTAATGCAGCCCCTCAAACTAAGGCAGCCGCTCAAATTAAGGCAGCCCCTCAAACTATGGCAGACTGTCAAACGAAGGCAGCCCCTCAAACTTAGGCAGCCTCTCAAACTAAGGCTGCCCCTTAAACTAATGCAGCCCCTCAAACTAATGCAGAACTCTATCTAAGGCAGCCGCTCAAAATAAGGCAGCCCCTCAAACTAATGCAGCCCCTCAAACTAATGCAGCCCCTCAACCTAATGCAGCCCCTCAATCTAAGGCAGACCCTCAATCTAAGGCAGACCCTCAAATTAATGCACCCCCTCAAACTAATGCAGCCCCTCAAACTAATGCAGCCCCTCAATCTAAGACAGGCCCTCAAACTAATGCAGCCACTCAATCAAAGGCAGACTCTCAAACTAATGCAGCCACTCAATCAAAAGCAGCACCTCAAACTAAGCCAACCCCTCAAACTAAGGCAGCCCCTCAAACTAAGGCAGACTCTCAAACTGACGCTGCCCCTTAAAGTCAGGCAGCCCTACAAACTAAGGGAGCGCCTCAACCAAAGGCAGCCCCTCAAACTCATGCAGCCGCTCAAACTAAGGCAGCCCCTCAAACTCAGGCAGCCTCTCAAACTAAGGCAGCCGCTGAAACTATGGCAGCCTGTCAAACTAAGGCAGCCGCTCAAACTAAGGCAGACTCTCAAACTGAGGCAAACCCTCAAACTAAGGCAGACTCTCAAACTAAGGCAGACTCTCAAACTAAGGCAGCCTCTCAAACTAAGTCAGCCGCTCAATCTGAGGCAGCCCCTCAAACTAAGGCAGCCCCTCAAACTAAGGCAGCCGCTCAAACTAATGCAGCCCCTCAATCTAAGGCAGCCCCTCAAACTAAGGCAGCCCCTCAAACTAAGGCAGCCCCTCAAACTAATGCAGCCCCTCAATCTAAGGCAGCCCATCAAAGAAATGCAGCCCCTCAAACTACGTCAGCCCCTCAAACTAAGTCAGCCCCTCAAACTAATGCAGCCACTCAATCAAAGGCAGACTCTCAAACTAATGCAGCCGCTCAAACTAAGGCAGCCCCTCAAACTCAGGCAGCCTCGCAAACTAACGCAGCCGCTGAAACTAAGGCAGCCGCTCAAAGTAAGGCAGACCCTCAAACTAAGGGAGCGCCTCAACCAAAGGCAGCACCTCAAACTAAGGCAGCCGCTCAAAGTAAGGCAGCCCCTCAAGCTGAGGCAGCGTCAAAAGGTAAGGCAGACCCTCAAACTAAGGCAGCCGCTCAAACTAAGGCAGACTCTCAAACTAAGGCAGACTCTCAAACTAAGGGAGCGCCTCAACCAAAGGCAGCCCCTCAAACTAATGCATCCGCTCAAATTAAGGCAGCCCCTCAAACTAAGGAAGCCTCTAAACGTAAGGCAGACCCTCAAACTAAGGCAGCCGCTAAAACTAAGGAAGACTCTCAAACTAAGGCAGCCCCTCAAACTAAGGCAGTCGCTCAAACTAATGCACACTCTCAAACTGAGGCAGCCGCTCAAACTAAGCCAGACGCTCAAACTAAGGCAGCCTCTCAAATTAAGGCAGCCGCTCAAACTAAGGCAGCCCCTCAAAGTAAGGCAGCCTCTCAAACTAAGGCACTCCCTCAAACTAATGCAGCCCCTCAATCTGAGGCAGCCCCTCATTCTAATGCAACCCCTCAAACTAATGCAGCCCCTCAAACTAAGGCAGCCCCTCTAACTAAACCAACCCCTCAAACTAAGGCATCCCCTCAAACTAAGGCAGACTCTCAAACTAATGCAGCCACTCAATCTAAGGCAGCCCCTCAAACTAAGCTAACCCCTCAAACTAAGGCAGCCCCTCAAACTGAGGCAGCCCCTCAAAATAATGCAGATCCTCAAACTAATGCAGACCCTCAATCTAATGCAGCCCCTCAAACTAATGCAGCCACTCAATCAAAGGCAGACTCTCAAACTAAGGCAGCCTCTAAAAGTAAGGCAGACCCTCAAACTAAGGCAGCCGCTCAAACTAAGGCAGACTCTCAAACTAAGGCAGCCCCTCAAACTAAGCTAACCCCTCAAACTAAGGCAGCCCCTCAAACTGAGGCAGCCCCTCAAAATAATGCAGACCCTCAAACTAATGCAGACCCTCAATCTAATGCAGCCCCTCAAACTAATGCAGCCGCTCAAATTAAGGCAGCCCCTCAAACTAAGGCAGCCTCTAAAAGTAAGGCAGACCCTCAAACTAAGGCAGCCGCTCAAACTAAGGCAGACTCTCAAACTAAGGCAGCCCCTCAAACTAAGGCAGCCGCTCAAACTAATGCAGACTCTCAAACTAAGGCAGCCGCTCAAACTAAGGCAGCCGCTCAAACTCAGGCAGCCGCTCAAACTCAGGCAGCCGCTCAAATTAAGGCAGCCGCTCAAACTAAGGCAGCCGCTCAAACTAATACAGCCCCTCAATCTGAGGCAGCCCCTCAAACTAAGGCAGGCCCTCAAACTAATGCAGGCCCTCAAACTAATGCAGCCCCTCAATCTAAGGCAGCCCATCATACAAATGCAGCCCCTCAAACTACGTCAGCCCCTCAAACTAAGTCAGCCCCTCAAAGTAATGCAGCCACTCAATCAAAGGCAGACTCTCAAATTAATGCAGCCGCTCAAACTAAGGCAGCCCCTCAAACTCAGGCAGCCTCTCAAACTAACGCAGCCGCTCAAACTAAGGCAGCCTGTCAAAGTAAGGCAGACCCTCAAACTAAGGGAGCACCTCAACCAAAGGCAGCACCTCAAACTAATGCAGCCGCTCAAATTAAGGCAGCCCCTCAAACTAAGGCAGCCTCAAAAAGTAAGGCAGACCCTCAAACTAAGGCAGCCGCTGAAACTAAGGCAGACTCTCAAACTAAGGCAGACTCTCAAACTAAGGGGGCGCCTCAACCAAAGGCAGCCCCTCAAACTAATGCAGCCGCTCAAATTAAGGCAGCCCCTCAAACTAAGGAAGCCTCTAAAAGTAAGGCAGACCCTCAAACTAAGGCAGCCCCTCAAACTAAGGAAGACTCTCAAACTAAGGCAGCCCCTCTAACTAAGGCAGCCGCTCAAACTAATGCACACTCTCAAACTGAGGCAGCCACTCAAACTCAGCCAGCCGCTCAAACTAAGGCAGCCTCTCAAATTAAGGCAGTCGCTCAAACTAAGGCAGCCCCTCAAAGTAAGGCAGCCTCTCAAACTAAGGCACTCCCTCAAACTAATGCAGCCCCTCAATCTAAGGCAGCCCCTCAATCTAAGGCAGCCCCTCATTCTTATGCAACCCCTCAAACTAATGCAACCCCTCAAACTAAGGCAGCCCCTCAAACTACGGCAGCCCCTCAAAAGAAGGCATCCCCTCAAACTAAGGCAGACTCTCAAACTAATGCAGCCACTCAATCTAAGGCAGCCCCTCAAACTAAGCTAACCCCTCAAACTAAGGCAGCCCCTCAAACTGAGGCAGCCCCTCAAAATAATGCAGCCCCTCAAACTAATGCAGACCCTCAATCTAATGCAGCCCCTCAAACTAATGCAGCCACTCAATCAAAGGCAGACTCTCAAACTAATGCAGCGCCTCCACCAAAGGCAGCCCCTCAAACTAATGCAGCCGCTCAAACAAAGGCAGACTCTCAAACTAAGGCAGCCCCTCAAACTAAGGCAGCTGCTCAAACTAATGCAGACTCTCAAACTAAGGCAGCCGCTCAAACTAAGGCAGCCGCTCAAACTCAGGCAGCCTCTCAAATTAAGGCAGCTTCTCAAACTAAGACAGCCCCTCAAACTAATGCAGGCCCTCAATCTAAGGCAGCCCCTCAAACAAATGCAGCCCCTCAAACTAAGTCAGCCCCTCAAACTAAGTCCGCCCCTCAAACTAATGCAGCCACTCAATCAAAGGCAGACTCGCAAACTAATGCAGCCACTCAATCAAAGGCAGCCCCTCAAACTAAGCCTACCCCTCAAACTAATGCAGCCGCTCAAACTAAGGGAGCGCCTCAACCAAAGTCAGCCCCTCAAACTAATGCAGCCGCTCAAATTATGGCAGCCCCTCAAACTAAGGCAGCCTGTCAAGCTAAGGCAGCCTGTCAAACGAAGGCAGCCTGTCAAACTAAGGCAGCCTCAAAAAGTAAGGCAGACCCTCAAACTTAGGCAGCCGCTCAAAATAAGGCAGACTGTCAAACTAAGGCATCCCCTCAAACTAAGGCAGTCGCTCAAACTAAGGCAGACTCTCAAACTAAGGCAGCCGCTCAAACTAAGGCAGCCGCTCAAACTAAGACAGCCTCTCAAATTAAGGCAGCCGCTCAAACTAAGGCAGCCCCTCAAACTAAGGCAGCCTCTCAAACTAAGGCACGCCCTCAAACTAAGGCACGCCCTCAAACTAATGCAGCCCTTCAATCTAAGGCACCCCCTCAAACTAATTGTGCCCCTCAATCTAAGGCAGCCCCTCAAACTAATGCAGCCCCTCAAACTAAGGCAGCCCCTCAAACTAAGGCAGACTCTCAAACTAAGGCAGCCCCTCAAACTGAGGCATCCCATCAAACTAAGGCAGACTCTCAAACTAATGCAGCCACTCAATCTAAGGCAGCCCCTCAAACAAAGCCAACCCCTCAAACTGAGGCATCCCCTCAAACTAAGGCAGACTCTCAAACTAATGCAGCCCCTCAATCTAAGGCAGCCCCTTAAACTGAGACAGCCCCTCAAACTAATGCAGCCCCTCAAACCAAGGCAGCCGCTCAAACTAAGGCAGCCCCTCAAACTAAGGCAGCCGCTCAAACTAAGGCAGCCCCTCAAACTCAGGCAGCCGCTCAAACTAAGGCAGCCCCTCAAACAGAGACAGCCGCTCAAACTAATGCAGCCCCTCAGTCTAAAGCAGCCCCTCAAACTCAGGCTGCCTCTCAATCTAAGGCAGCCTCTCAAACTAAGGCAGCCCCTCAAACTAAGACAGTCTCTCAAACTAATGCAGCCCCTCAAACTAAGGCAGCCGCTCAAATTAAGGCAGCCCCTCAAACTATGGCAGACTGTCAAACGAAGGCAGCCCCTCAAACTTAGGCAGCCTCTCAAACTAAGGCTGCCCCTTAAACTAATGCAGCCCCTCAAACTAATGCAGAACTCTATCTAAGGCAGCCGCTCAAAATAAGGCAGCCCCTCAAACTAATGCAGCCCCTCAAACTAATGCAGCCCCTCAAACTAATGCAGCCCCTCAATCTAAGGCAGACCCTCAATCTAAGGCAGACCCTCAAATTAATGCACCCCCTCAAACTAATGCAGCCCCTCAAACTAATGCAGCCCCTCAATCTAAGACAGGCCCTCAAACTAATGCAGCCACTCAATCAAAGGCAGACTCTCAAACTAATGCAGCCACTCAATCAAAAGCAGCACCTCAAACTAAGCCAACCCCTCAAACTAAGGCAGCCCCTCAAACTAAGGCAGACTCTCAAACTGACGCTGCCCCTTAAAGTCAGGCAGCCCTACAAACTAAGGGAGCGCCTCAACCAAAGGCAGCCCCTCAAACTCATGCAGCCGCTCAAACTAAGGCAGCCCCTCAAACTCAGGCAGCCTCTCAAACTAAGGCAGCCGCTGAAACTATGGCAGCCTGTCAAACTAAGGCAGCCGCTCAAACTAAGGCAGACTCTCAAACTGAGGCAAACCCTCAAACTAAGGCAGACTCTCAAACTAAGGCAGACTCTCAAACTAAGGCAGCCTCTCAAACTAAGTCAGCCGCTCAATCTGAGGCAGCCCCTCAAACTAAGGCAGCCCCTCAAACTAAGGCAGCCGCTCAAACTAATGCAGCCCCTCAATCTAAGGCAGCCCCTCAAACTAAGGCAGCCCCTCAAACTAAGGCAGCCCCTCAAACTAATGCAGCCCCTCAATCTAAGGCAGCCCATCAAAGAAATGCAGCCCCTCAAACTACGTCAGCCCCTCAAACTAAGTCAGCCCCTCAAACTAATGCAGCCACTCAATCAAAGGCAGACTCTCAAACTAATGCAGCCGCTCAAACTAAGGCAGCCCCTCAAACTCAGGCAGCCTCGCAAACTAACGCAGCCGCTGAAACTAAGGCAGCCGCTCAAAGTAAGGCAGACCCTCAAACTAAGGGAGCGCCTCAACCAAAGGCAGCACCTCAAACTAAGGCAGCCGCTCAAAGTAAGGCAGCCCCTCAAGCTGAGGCAGCGTCAAAAGGTAAGGCAGACCCTCAAACTAAGGCAGCCGCTCAAACTAAGGCAGACTCTCAAACTAAGGCAGACTCTCAAACTAAGGGAGCGCCTCAACCAAAGGCAGCCCCTCAAACTAATGCATCCGCTCAAATTAAGGCAGCCCCTCAAACTAAGGAAGCCTCTAAACGTAAGGCAGACCCTCAAACTAAGGCAGCCGCTAAAACTAAGGAAGACTCTCAAACTAAGGCAGCCCCTCAAACTAAGGCAGTCGCTCAAACTAATGCACACTCTCAAACTGAGGCAGCCGCTCAAACTAAGCCAGACGCTCAAACTAAGGCAGCCTCTCAAATTAAGGCAGCCGCTCAAACTAAGGCAGCCCCTCAAAGTAAGGCAGCCTCTCAAACTAAGGCACTCCCTCAAACTAATGCAGCCCCTCAATCTGAGGCAGCCCCTCATTCTAATGCAACCCCTCAAACTAATGCAGCCCCTCAAACTAAGGCAGCCCCTCTAACTAAACCAACCCCTCAAACTAAGGCATCCCCTCAAACTAAGGCAGACTCTCAAACTAATGCAGCCACTCAATCTAAGGCAGCCCCTCAAACTAAGCTAACCCCTCAAACTAAGGCAGCCCCTCAAACTGAGGCAGCCCCTCAAAATAATGCAGATCCTCAAACTAATGCAGACCCTCAATCTAATGCAGCCCCTCAAACTAATGCAGCCCCTCAAACTAATGCAGCCACTCAATCAAAGGCAGACTCTCAAACTAAGGCAGCCTCTAAAAGTAAGGCAGACCCTCAAACTAAGGCAGCCGCTCAAACTAAGGCAGACTCTCAAACTAAGGCAGCCCCTCAAACTAAGCTAACCCCTCAAACTAAGGCAGCCCCTCAAACTGAGGCAGCCCCTCAAAATAATGCAGACCCTCAAACTAATGCAGACCCTCAATCTAATGCAGCCCCTCAAACTAATGCAGCCGCTCAAATTAAGGCAGCCCCTCAAACTAAGGCAGCCTCTAAAAGTAAGGCAGACCCTCAAACTAAGGCAGCCGCTCAAACTAAGGCAGACTCTCAAACTAAGGCAGCCCCTCAAACTAAGGCAGCCGCTCAAACTAATGCAGACTCTCAAACTAAGGCAGCCGCTCAAACTAAGGCAGCCGCTCAAACTCAGGCAGCCGCTCAAACTCAGGCAGCCGCTCAAATTAAGGCAGCCGCTCAAACTAAGGCAGCCGCTCAAACTAATACAGCCCCTCAATCTGAGGCAGCCCCTCAAACTAAGGCAGGCCCTCAAACTAATGCAGGCCCTCAAACTAATGCAGCCCCTCAATCTAAGGCAGCCCATCATACAAATGCAGCCCCTCAAACTACGTCAGCCCCTCAAACTAAGTCAGCCCCTCAAAGTAATGCAGCCACTCAATCAAAGGCAGACTCTCAAACTAATGCAGCCGCTCAAACTAAGGCAGCCCCTCAAACTCAGGCAGCCTCTCAAACTAACGCAGCCGCTCAAACTAAGGCAGCCCCTCAAACTCAGGCAGCCTCTCAAACTAACGCAGCCGCTCAAACTAAGGCAGCCTGTCAAAGTAAGGCAGACCCTCAAACTAAGGGAGCACCTCAACCAAAGGCAGCACCTCAAACTAATGCAGCCGCTCAAATTAAGGCAGCCCCTCAAACTAAGGCAGCCTCAAAAAGTAAGGCAGACCCTCAAACTAAGGCAGCCGCTGAAACTAAGGCAGACTCTCAAACTAAGGCAGACTCTCAAACTAAGGGAGCGCCTCAACCAAAGGCAGCCCCTCAAACTAATGCAGCCGCTCAAATTAAGGCAGCCCCTCAAACTAAGGAAGCCTCTAAAAGTAAGGCAGACCCTCAAACTAAGGCAGCCCCTCAAACTAAGGAAGACTCTCAAACTAAGGCAGCCCCTCTAACTAAGGCAGCCGCTCAAACTAATGCACACTCTCAAACTGAGGCAGCCACTCAAACTCAGCCAGCCGCTCAAACTAAGGCAGCCTCTCAAATTAAGGCAGCCGCTCAAACTAAGGCAGCCCCTCAAAGTAAGGCAGCCTCTCAAACTAAGGCACTCCCTCAAACTAATGCAGCCCCTCAATCTAAGGCAGCCCCTCAATCTAAGGCAGCCCCTCATTCTTATGCAACCCCTCAAACTAATGCAACCCCTCAAACTAAGGCAGCCCCTCAAACTACGGCAGCCCCTCAAAAGAAGGCATCCCCTCAAACTAAGGCAGACTCTCAAACTAATGCAGCCACTCAATCTAAGGCAGCCCCTCAAACTAAGCTAACCCCTCAAACTAAGGCAGCCCCTCAAACTGAGGCAGCCCCTCAAAATAATGCAGCCCCTCAAACTAATGCAGACCCTCAATCTAATGCAGCCCCTCAAACTAATGCAGCCACTCAATCAAAGGCAGACTCTCAAACTAATGCAGCGCCTCCACCAAAGGCAGCCCCTCAAACTAATGCAGCCGCTCAAACAAAGGCAGACTCTCAAACTAAGGCAGCCCCTCAAACTAAGGCAGCTGCTCAAACTAATGCAGACTCTCAAACTAAGGCAGCCGCTCAAACTAAGGCAGCCGCTCAAACTCAGGCAGCCTCTCAAATTAAGGCAGCTTCTCAAACTAAGACAGCCCCTCAAAGTAAGGCAGCCCCACAAACTAAGGCACTCCCTCAAACTAATGCAGCCCCTCAATCTAAGGCAGCCCCTCATTCTAATGCAACCCCTCAAACTAATGCAGCCCCTCAACCTAAGGCAGCACTTCTAACTAAGCCAACCCCTCGAACTAAGGAATCCCCTCAAACTAAGGCAGACTCTCAAACTAATGCAGCCCTTCAATCTAAGGCAGCCCCTCATAATAATGCAGCCCCTCAAACAAATGCAGTCCCTCAATCTGATGCAGCCCCTCAAACTAATGCAGCCACTCAATCAAAGGCAAGCTCTCATACTAATGCAGCCACTCAATCAAAGCCAGACCCTCAAACTCAGCCAACCGCTCAAACTAAGGCAGCCCCTCAAACTAAGGCAGACTCTCAAACTAATACAGCCACTTAAAGTAAGGCAGCCCCTCAAACTAAGGGAGCGCCTCAACCAAAGGCAGCCCCTCAAACTAAGGCAGCCCCTCTAACGAAGCCAACCCATCAAACTAAGGCATCCCCACAAACTAAGGCAGACTCTCAAACTAATGCAGCCCCTCAATCTAAGGCAGCCCCATAATCTAAGACAGCACCTCAAACTAATGCAGCCCGTCAAACCAAGGCAGCCGCTCAAACTAAGGCAGCCCCTCAAACTAAGGCAGCCGCTCAAACTAAGGCAGCCCCTCAAACTCAGGCAGCCGCTCAAACTAAGGCAGCCCCTCAAACTGAGACAGCCGCTCAAACTAATGCAGCCCCTCAGTCTAAAGCAGCCCCTCAAACTCAGGCAGCCTCTCAATCTAAGGCAGCCGCTCAAACTAAGGCAGCCCCTTAAACTAAGACAGTCGCTCAAACTAATGCAGCCCCTCAAACTAAGGCTGCCGCTCAAATTATGGCAGCCCCTCAAACTATGGCACACTCTCAAACGAAGGCAGCCACTCAAACTTAGGCAGCCTCTCAAACTAAGGCTGCCCCTTAAACTAATGCAGCCCCTCAAACTAAGGCTGCCGCTCAAATTAAGGCAGCCCCTCAAACTATGGCAGACTCTCAAACGAAGGCAGCCACTCAAACTTAGGCAGCCTCTCCAACTAAGGCTGCCCCTTAAACTAATGCAGCCCCTCAAACTAATGCAGAACTCTATCGAAGGCAACCCCTCAAACTAATGCAGCCCCTCAAACTAATGCAGCGCCTCAAACTAATGCAACCCCTCAATCTAATGCAGCCACTCAATGAAAGGCAGACTCTCAAACCAATGCAGCCACTCAATCAAAGGCAGCCCCTCAAACTCAGGCAGCCCCTCAAACTAAGGCAGACTCTCAAACTGACGCTGCCCCTTAAAGTAAGGCATCCCTACTAACTAAGGGAGCGCCTCAACCAAAGGCAGCCCCTCAAACTAATGCTGCCGCACAAACTAAGGCAGCCCCTCAATCTCAGGCAGCCTCTCAAACTAAGGCAGCCGCTGAAACTAAGGCAGCCTGTCAAACGAAGGCAGCCGCTTAAACTAAGGCAGATTCTCAAACTAAGGCAGCCTCTCAAACTAAGTCAGCCGCTCAATCTAAGGCAGCCCCTCAAACTAAGGCAGCCCCTCAAACTAAGGCAGCCCCTCAAACTAAGGCAGCCGCTCAAACTAATGCAGCCCCTCAATCTAAGGCAGCCCCTCAACTAAGGCAGCCGCTCAAAATAAAGCAGCCCATCAAACTAATGCAGCCCCTCAAACTAAGGCAGCCCTTCAAACTAAGGCAGCCCCTCAAACTAAGGCAGCCCCTCAAACTAACGCAGCCCCTCAAACTAACGCAGCCCCTCAATCTAAGGCAGCCCCTCAACTAAGGCAGCCGCTCAATATAAAGCATCCCATAAAACTAATGCAGCCCCTCAAACTACGTCAGCCCCTCAAACTAAGTCAGCCCCTCAAACTAATGCAGCCACTCAATCAAAGCCAGACTCTCAAACTAATGCAGCCGCTCAAACTAAGGCAGCCCCTCAAACCCAGGCAGCCTCTCAAACTAACGCAGCCGCTCAAACTAAGGCAGCTTGTCAAAGTAAGGCAGACCCACAAACTAAGGGAGCGCCTCAACCAAAGGCAGCCCCTCAAACTAATGCAGCCGCTCAAATTAAGGCAGCCCCTCAAACTAAGGCAGCCTCTAAAAGTAAGGCAGACCCTCAAACTAAGGCAGCCGCTTAAACTAAGGCAGACTCTCAAACTAAGGCAGCCGCTCAAACTAAGGCAGCCGCTCAAACTAAGGCAGCCGCTCAAACTAAGGCAGCCGCTCAAACTAAGGCAGCCCCTCAAAGTAAGGCAGCCTCTCAAACTAAGGCACTCCCTCAAACTAATGCAGCCCCTCAATCTAAAGCAGCCCCTCATTCTAATGCAACCCCTCAAACTAATGCAGCCCCTCAAACTAAGGCAGCCCCTCAAACTAAGCCAACCCCTCAAACTAAGGCATCCCCTCAATCTAAGGCAGACTCTCAAACTAATGCAGCCACTCAATCAAAGGCAGACTCTCAAACTAATGCAGCCACTCAATCAAATGCAGCCCCTCAAACTAAGCGAACCCCTCAAACTAAGGCAGCCCATCAAACGAAGGCAGACTCTCAAAATAATGCTGCCCTTTAAAGTAAAGCAGCCCCACAAACTAAGGGAGCGCCTCAACCAAAGGCAACCCCTCCAATTAATGCAGCCGCTCAAACTAAGGCAGTCCCTCAAACTCAGGCAGCCTCTCAAAGTAAGGCAGACCCTCAAACTAAGGCAGCCCCTCAAACTAAGTCAGCCCCTCAAACTAATGCAGCCGCTCAATCAAAGGCAGACTCTCAAACTAATGCAGCCGCTCAAACTAAGGCAGCCCGTCAAACTCAGGCAGCCTCTCAAACTAACGCAGCCGCTGAAACTAAGGCAGCCTGTCAAAGTAAGGCAGACCCTCAAACTAAGGGAGCGCCTCAACCAAAGGCAGCACCTCAAACTAATGCAGCCGCTCAAATTAAGGCAGCCCCTCAAGCTAAGGCAGCCTCAAAAGGTAAGGCAGACCCTCAAACTAAGGCAGCCGCTCAAACTAAGGCAGACTCTCAAACTAAGGCAGACTCTCAAACTAATGCAGCCACTCAATCTAAGGCAGCCCCTCAAACTAAGCTAACCCCTCAAACTAAGGCAGCCCCTCAAACTGAGGCAGCCCCTCAAAATAATGCAGCCCCTCAAACTAATGCAGACCCTCAATCTAATGCAGCCCCTCAAACTAATGCAGCCACTCAATCAAAGGCAGACTCTCAAACAAATGCAGCGCCTCCACCAAAGGCAGCCCCTCAAACTAATGCAGCCGCTCAAACAAAGGCAGACTCTCAAACTAAGGCAGCCCCTCAAACTAAGGCAGCTGCTCAAACTAATGCAGACTCTCAAACTAAGGCAGCCGCTCAAACTAAGGCAGCCGCTCAAACTCAGGCAGCCTCTCAAATTAAGGCAGCCGCTCAAACTAAGACAGCCCCTCAAAGTAAGGCAGCCCCACAAACTAAGGCACTCCCTCAAACTAATGCAGCCCCTCAATCTAAGGCAGCCCCTCATTCTAATGCAACCCCTCAAACTAATGCAGCCCCTCAAACTAAGGCAGCACTTCTAACTAAGCCAACCCCTCGAACTAAGGAATCCCCTCAAACTAAGGCAGACTCTCAAACTAATGCAGCCCCTCAATCTAAGGCAGCCCCTCATAATAATGCAGCCCCTCAAACAAATGCAGTCCCTCAATCTAATGCAGCCCCTCAAACTAATGCAGCCACTCAATCAAAGGCAAGCTCTCAATCTAATGCAGCCACACAATCAAAGCCAGACCCTCAAACTCAGCCAACCACTCAAACTAAGGCAGCCCCTCAAACTAAGGCAGACTCTCAAACTAATACAGCCCCTTAAAGTAAGGCAGCCCCTCAAACTAAGGGAGCGCCTCAACCAAAGGCAGCCCCTCAAACTAAGGCAGCCCCTCTAACGAAGCCAACCCATCAAACTAAGGCATCCCCACAAACTAAGGCAGACTCTCAAACTAATGCAGCCCCTCAATCTAAGGCAGCCCCATAATCTAAGACAGCCCCTCAAACTAATGCAGCCCGTCAAACCAAGGCAGCCGCTCAAACTAAGGCAGCCCCTCAAACTAAGGCTGCCCCTCAAACTAAGGCAGCCCCTCAAACTCAGGCAGCCGCTCAAACTAAGGCAGCCCCTCAAACTGAGACAGCCGCTCAAACTAATGCAGCCCCTCAGTCTAAAGCAGCCCCTCAAACTCAGGCAGCCTCTCAATCTAAGGCAGCCGCTCAAACTAAGGCAGCCCCTTAAACTAAGACAGAACTCTATCTAAGGCAACCCCTCAAACTAATGCAGCCCCTCAAACTAATGCAGCCCCTCAAACTAATGCAGCCCCTCAATCTAATGCAGCCCCTCAAACTAATGCAGCCCCTCAATCTAAGGCAGCCCCTCAAAATAATGCAGCCACTCAATGAAAGGCAGACTCTCAAACCAATGCAGCCACTCAATCAAAGGCAGCCCCTCAAACTAAGGCAGCCCCTCAAACTAAGGCAGACTCTCAAACTGACGCTGCCCCTTAAAGTAAGGCATCCCTACAAACTAAGGGAGCGCATCAACCAAAGGCAGCCCCTCAAACTAATGCAGCCGCTCAAACTAAGGCAGCCCCTCAATCTCAGGCAGCCTCTCAAACTAAGGCAGCCGCTGAAACTAAGGCAGCCTGTCAAACGAAGGCAGCCGCTCAAACTAAGGCAGACTCTCAAACTAAGGCAACCCCTCAAACCAAGGGAGCCGCTCAAACTAAGACAGATTCTCAAACTAAGGCAGCCTCTCAAACTAAGTCAGCCGCTCAATCTAAGGCAGCCCCTCAAACTAAGGCAGCCCCTCAAACTAAGGCAGCCGCTCAAACTAATGCAGCCCCTCAATCTAAGGCAGCCCCTCAACTAAGGCAGCCGCTCAAAATAAAGCAGCCCATCAAACTAATGCAGCCCCTCAAACTAAGGCAGCCCTTCAAACTAAGGCAGCCCCTCAAACTAAGGCAGCCCCTCAAACTGAGGCAGCCCCTCAAAATAATGCAGCCCCTCAAACTAATGCAGACCCTCAATCTAATGCAGCCCCTCAAACTAATGCAGCCCCTCAAACTAATGCAGCCACTCAATCAAAGGCAGACTCTCAAACTAATGCAGCGCCTCCACCAAAGGCTACCCCTCAAACTAATGCAGCCGCTCAAACAAAGGCAGACTCTCAAACTAAGGCAGCCCCTCAAACTAAGGCAGCTGCTCAAACTAATGCAGACTCTCAAACTAAGGCAGCCGCTCAAACTAAGGCAGCCGCTCAAAATAAAGCATCTCATCAAACTAATGCAGCCCCTCAAACTACGTCAGCCCCTCAAACTAAGTCAGCCCCTCAAACTAATGCAGCCACTCAATCAAAGCCAGACTCTCAAACTAATGCAGCCGCTCAAACTAAGGCAGCCCCTCAAACCCAGGCAGCCTCTCAAACTAACGCAGCCGCTCAAACTAAGGCAGCTTGTCAAAGTAAGGCAGACCCACAAACTAAGGGAGCGCCTCAACCAAAGGCAGCCCCTCAAACTAATGCAGCCGCTCAAATTAAGGCAGCCCCTCAAACTAAGGCAGCCTCTAAAAGTAAGGCAGACCCTCAAACTAAGGCAGCCGCTTAAACTAAGGCAGACTCTCAAACTAAGGCAGCCGCTCAAACTAAGGCAGCCGCTCAAACGAAGGCAGCCGCTCAAACAAAGGCAGCCTCTGAAATTAAGGCAGCCGCTCAAACTAATGCAGCCCCTCAAAGTAAGGCAGCCTCTCAAACTAAGGCACTCCCTCAAACTAAGCCAAGCCCTCAAACTAAGGCATCCCCTCAAACTAAGGCAGACTCTCAAACTAATGCAGCCCCTCAATCTAAAGCAGCCCCTCATTCTAATGCAACCCCTCAAACTAATGCAGCCCCTCAAACTAAGGCAGCCCCTCAAACTAAGCCAAGCCCTCAAACTAAGGCATCCCCTCAAACTAAGGCAGACTCTCAAACTAATGCAGCCACTCAATCAAAGGCAGACTCTCAAACTAATGCAGCCACTCAATCAAATGCAGCCCCTCAAACTAAGCGAACCCCTCAAACTAAGGCAGCCCATCAAACTAAGGCAGACTCTCACAATAATGCTGCCCTTTAAAGTAAAGCAGCCCCACAAACTAAGGGAGCGCCTCAACCAAAGGCAACCCCTCCAATTAATGCAGCCGCTCAAAATAAGGCAGTCCCTCAAACTCAGGCAGCCTCTCAAAGTAAGGCAGTCCCTCAAACTAAGGCAGCCGCTCAAACTAAGGCAGCCCCTCAAACTCAGGCAGCCCCTCAAACTAATGCAGCCGCTCAAACTAAGGCAGCCCCTCAAACTCAGGCAGACTCTCAAACTAATGCAGCCACTCAATCAAAAGCAGCACCTCAAACTAAGCCAACCCCTCAAACTAAGGCAGCCCCTCAAACTAAGGCAGACTCTCAAACTGACGCTGCCCCTTAAAGTAAGGCAGCCCTCCAAACTAAGGGAGCGCCTCAACCAAAGGCAGCCCCTCAAACTAATGCAGCCGCTCAAACTAAGGCAGCCCCTCAAACTCAGGCAGCCTCTCAAATTAAGGCTGCCGCTGAAACTAAGGCAGCCTGTCAAACCAAGGCAGCCGCTCAAACTAAGGCAGACGCTCAAACTGAGGCAAACTCTCAAACTAAGGCAGCCACTCAAACTAAGGCAGACTCTCAAACTAAGGCAGCCTCTCAAACTAAGTCAGCCGCTCAATCTGAGGCAGCCCCTCAAACTAAGGCAGCCCCTCAAACTAAGACAGCCGCTCAAACTAATGCAGCCCCTCAATCTAAGGCAGCCCCTCAAACTAAGGCAGCCCCTCAAACTAAGGCAGACCCTCAAACTAATGCAGCCCCTCAATCTAAGGCAGCCCATCAATCAAAGGCAGACTCTCAAACTAATGCAGCCGCTCAAACTAAGGCAGCCCCTCAAACTCACGCAGCCTCTCAAACTAACGCAGCCGCTGAAACTAAGGCAGCCTGTCAAAGTAAGGCAGACCCTCAAACTAAGGGAGCGCCTCAACCAAAGGCAGCACCTCAAACTAATGCAGCCGCTCAAATTAAGGCAGCCCCTCAAGCGAAGGCAGCCTCAAAAAGTAAGGCAGACCCTCAAGCTAAGGCAGCCGCTCAAACTAAGGCAGACTCTCAAACTAAGGCAGACTCTCAAACTAAGGGAGCGCCTCAGCCAAAGGCAGCCCCTCAAACTAATGCTGCCGCTCAAATTAAGGCAGCCCCTCAAACTAAGGAAGCCTCTAAAAGTAAGGCAGACCCTCAAACTAAGGCAGCCGCTCAAACTAAGGCAGCCCCTCAAACTAAGGCAGCCGCTCAAACTAATGCACACTCTCAAACTGAGGCAGCCGCTCAAACTAAGCCAGACGCTCAAACTAAGGCAGCCTCTCAAATTAAGTCAGCCGCTCAAACTAAGGCAGCCCCTCAAAGTAAGGCAGCCTCTCAAACTAAGGCACCCCCTCAAACTAATGCAGCCCCTCACTCTAAGGCAGCCCCTCATTCTAATGCAACCCCTCAAACTAATGCAGCCCCTCAAACTAAGGCAGCCCCTCTAACTAAGCCAACCCCTCAAACTAAGGCATCCCCTCAAACTAAGGCAGACTCTCAAACTAATGCAGCCACTCAATCTAAGGCAGCCCCTCAAACTAAGCTAACCCCTCAAACTAAGGCAGCCCCTCAAACTGAGGCAGCCCCTCAAAATAATGCAGCCCCTCAAACTAATGCAGCCCCTCAAACTAAGGCAGCCCCTCAAACTAAGCCAACCCCTCAAACTAAGGCATCCCCTCAAACTAAGGCAGACTCTCAAACTAATGCAGCCACTCAATCTAAGGCAGCCCCTCAAACTAAGCTAACCCCTCAAACTAAGGCAGCCCCTCAAACTGAGGCAGCCCCTCAAAATAATGCAGCCCCTCAAACTAATGCAGACCCTCAATCTCATGCAGCCCCTCAAACTAATGCAGCCACTCAATCAAAGGCAGACTCTCAAACTAATGCAGCGCCTCAACCAAAGGCAGCCCCTCAAACTAATGCAGCCGCTCAAATTAAGGCAGCCCCTCAAACTAAGGCAGACTCTAAAAGTAAGGCAGACCCTCAAACTAAGGCAGCCGCTCAAACTAAGGCGGACTCTCAAACTAAGGCAGCCCCTCAAACAAAGGCAGCCGCTCAAATTAATGCAGACTCTCAAACTAAGGCAGCCGCTCAAACTAAGGCAGCCGCTCAAACTCAGGAAGCCTCTCAAATTAAGGCAGCCGCTCAAATTAAGGCAGCCGCTCAAACTAATGCAGCCCCTCAATCTGAGGCAGCCCCTCAATCTGAGGCAGCCCCTCAAACTAAGGCAGCCCCTCAAACTAAGGCAGCCCCTCAAACTAAGGCAGCCCATCAAACAAATGCAGCCCCTCAAACTACGTCAGCCCCTCAAACTAAGTCAGGCCCTCAAACTAATGCAGCCACTCAATCAAAGGCAGACTCTCAAACTAATGCAGCCGCTCAAACTAAGGCAGCCCCTCAAACTCAGGCAGCCTCTCAAACTAACGCAGCCGCTCAAACTAAGGCAGCCCCTCAAACTAAGGCAGCCGCTCAAACTAATGCACACTCTCAAACTGAGGCAGCCGCTCAAACTAAGCCAGACGCTCAAACTAAGGCAGCCTCTCAAATTAAGGCAGCCGCTCAAACTAAGGCAGCCCCTCAAAGTAAGGCAGCCTGTCAAACTAAGGCACTCCCTCAAACTAATGCAGCCCCTCAATCTAAGGCAGCCCCTCATTCTAATGCAACCCCTCAAACTAATGCAGCCCCTCAAACTAAGGCAGCCCCTCTAACTTAGCCAACCCCTCAAACTAAGGCATCCCCTCAAACTAAAGCAGACACTCAAACTAATGCAGCCACTCACTCTAAGGCAGCCCCTCAAACAAAGCTAACCCCTCAAACTAAGGCAGCCCCTCAAACTGAGGCAGCCCCTCAAAATAATGCAGCCCCTCAAACTAATGCAGACCCTCAATCGAATGCAGCCCCTCAAACTAATGCAGCCCCTCAATCAAAGGCAGACTCTCAAACTAATGCAGCGCCTCAACCAAAGGCAGCCCCTCAAACTAATGCAGCCGCTCAAATTAAGGCAGCCCCTCAAACTAAGGCAGCCTCTAAAAGAAAGGCAGACCCTCAAACTAAGGCAACCGCTCAAACTAAGGCAGACTCTCAAACTAAGGCAGCCGCTCAAACTAAGGCAGCCGCTCAAACTAATGCAGACTCTCAAACTAAGGCAGCCGCTCAAACTAATGCAGCCCCTCAACCTAATGCAGCCCCTCAACCTAATGCAGCCACTCAGTCTAAGGCAGCCCCTCAAACTAATGCACCCACTCAAACTAATGCAGCTCCTCAAACTAATGCAGCCCCTCAATCTAAGGCAGCCCCTCAAACTAATGCAGCCACTCAATCAAAGGCAGACTCTCAAACTAATGCAGTCACTCAATCAAAAGCAGCCACTCAAACTAAGCCAACGCCTCAAACTAAGGCAGCCCCTCAAACTAAGGCATACTCTCAGACTGACGCTGCCCCTTAAAGTAAGGCAGCCGTACAAACTAAGGGAGCGCCTCAACCAAAGGCAGCCCCTCAAACTAATGCAGCCGCTCAAACTAAGGCAGCCTCTCAAACTCAGGCAGCCTCTCAAACTAAGGCAGCCTGTCAAACTAAGGCAGCCTGTCAAACTAAGGCAGCCTGTCAAACTAAGGCAACCCCTCAAACTAACGCAGCCACTCAAACTAAGGCAGACTCTCAAACTAAGGCAGCCCCTCAAACTAAGGCAGCCCCTCAAACTAAGGCAGCCGCTCAAACTAATGCAGCCCCTCAATCTAAGGCAGCCCCTCAATCTAAGGCAGCCCCTCAAACTAAGGCAGCCCCTCAAACTAAGGCAGCCCCTCAAACTAATGCAGCCCCTCAATCTAAGGCAGCCCATCAAACTAATGCAGCCGCTCAAACTAAGGCAGCCCCTCAAACTCAGGCAGCCTCTCAAACTAACGCAGCCGCTGAAACTAAGGCAGCCTGTCAAAGTAAGGCAGACCCTCAAACTAAGGGAGCGCCTCAAACAAAGGCAGCCCCTCAAACTAATGCAGCCGCTCAAATTAAGGCAGCCCCTCAAGCTAAGGCAGCCTCAAAAAGTAAGGCAGACCCTCAAACTAAGGCAGCCGCTCAAACTAAGGCAGACTCTCAAACTGAGGCAGACTCTCAAACTGAGGCAGACTCTCAAACTAAGGGAGTGCCTCAACCAAAGGCAGCCCCTCAAACTAATGCAGCCGCTCAAATTAAGGCAGCCCCTCAAACTAAGGAAGCCTCGATAAGTAAGGCAGACCCTCAAACTAAGGCAGCCGCTCAAACTAAGGAAGACTCTCAAACTAAGGCAGCCCCTCAAACTAAGGCAGCCGCTCAAACTAATGCACACTCTCAAACTGAGGCAGCCGCTCAAACTAAGCCAGACGCTCAAACTAAGGCAGCCTCTCAAATTAAGGCAGCCGCTCAAACTAAGGCAGCCCCTCAAAGTAAGGCAGCCTCTCAAACTAAGGCACACGCTCAAACTAATGCAGCCCCTCAATCTAAGGCAGCCCCTCATTCTAATGCAACCCCTCAAACTAATGCAGCCCCTCAAACTAAGGCAGCCCCTCAAACTAAGCCAACCCTTCAAACTAAGGCATCCCCTCAAACTAAGGCATCCCCTGAAACTAAGGCAGACTCTCAAAGTAATGCAGCCACTCAATCTAAGGCAGCCCCTCAAACTAAGCTAACCCCTCAAACTGAGGCAGCCCCTCAAACTGATGCAGCCCCTCAAAATAATGCAGACCCTCAAACTAATGCAGACCCTCAATCTAATGCAGCACCTCAAACTAATGCAGCCACTCAATCAAAGGCAGACTCTCAAACTAATGCAGCGCCTCAACCAAAGGCAGCCCCTCAAACTAATGCAGCCGCTCAAATTAAGGCAGCCCCTCAAACTAAGGCAGCCTCTAAAAGTAAGGCAGACCCTCAAACTAAGGCAGCCGCTCAAACTAAGGCAGACTCTCAAACTAAGGCAGCCCCTCAAACTAAGGCAGCCGCTCAAACTATTGCAGACTCTCAAACTAAGGCAGCCGCTCAAACTAAGGCAGCCGCTCAAACTAAGGCAGCCGCTCAAACTCAGGCAGCCTCTCAAATTAAGGCAGCCGCTCAAACTAAGGCAGCCGCTCAAACTAATGCAGCCCCTCAATCTGAGGCAGCCCTCAAACTAAGGCAGCCCCTCAAACTAAGGCAGCCCCTCAAACTAATGCAGCCCCTCAATGTAAGGCAGCCCATCAAACAACTGCAGCCCCTCAAACTACGTCAGCCCCTCAAACTAAGTCAGCCCCTCAAACTAATGCAGCCACTCAATCAAAGGCAGACTCTCAAACTAATGCAGCCGCTCAAACTAAGGCAGAATGTCAAACTAAGGCATCCCCTCAAACTAAGGCAGCCGCTCAAACTAAGGCAGTCGCTGAAACTAAGGCAGCCTGTCAAACTAAGGCAGCCGCTCAAACTAAGGCAGACTCTCAAACTGAGGCAAACCCTCAAACTAAGGCAGCCACTCAAACTAAGGCAGACTCTCAAACTAAGGCAGCCTCTCAAACTAAGTCAGCCGCTCAATCTGAGGCAGCCCGTCAAACTAAGGCAGCCCCTCAACTGAGGCAGCCCCTCAAACTAATGCAGCCCCTCAATCTAAGGCAGCCCCTCAAACTAAGGCAGCCCCTCAACCTAAGGCAGCCCCTCAAACTAATGCAGCCCCTCAATCCAAGGCAGCCCATCAAACAAATGCAGTCCCTCAAACTACGTCAGCCCCTCAAACTAAGTCAGCCCCTCAAACTAATGCAGCCACTCAATCAAAGGCAGACTCTCAAACTAATGCAGCCGCTCAAACTAAGGCAGCCCCTCAAACTCAGGCAGCCTCTCAAACTAACGCAGCCGCTGAAACTAAGGCAGCCTGTCAAAGTAAGGCAGACCCTCAAACTAAGGGAGCGCCTCAACCAAAGGCAGCACCTCAAACTAATGCAGCCGCTCAAATTAAGGCAGCCCCTCAAGCGAAGGCAGCCTCAAAAAGTAAGGCAGACCCTCAAACTAAGGCAGCCGCTCAAACTAAGGCAGACTCTCAAACTAAGGCAGACTCTCAAACTAAGGGAGCGCCTCAGCCAAAGGCAGCCCCACAAACTAATGCAGCCGCTCAAATTAAGGCAGCCCCTCAAACTAAGGAAGCCTCTAAAAGTAAGGCAGACCCTCAAACTAAGGCAGCCGCTCAAACTAAGGCAGCCCCTCAAACTAAGGCAGCCGCTCAAATGAATGCACACTCTCAAACTGAGGCAGCCGCTCAAACTAAGCCAGACGCTCAAACTAAGGCAGCCTCTCAAATTAAGACAGCCGCTCAAACTAAGGCAGCCCCTCAAAGTTAGGCAGCCTCTCAAACTAAGGCACCCCCTCAAACTAATGCAGCCCCTCAATCTAAGGCAGCCCCTCATTCTAATGCAACCCCTCAAACTAATGCAGCCCCTCAAACTAAGGCAGCCCCTCAAACTAAGGCAGCCCCTCTAACTAAGCCAACCCCTCAAACTAAGGCATCCCCTCAAACTAAGGCAGACTCTCAAACTAATGCAGCCACTCAATCTAAGGCAGCCCCTCAAACTAAGCTAACCCCTCAAACTAAGGCAGCCCCTCAAACTGAGGCAGCCCCTCAAAATAATGCAGCCCCTCAAACTAATGCAGACCCTCAATCTCATGCAGCCCCTCAAACTAATGCAGCCACTCAATCAAAGGCAGACTCTCAAACTAATGCAGCGCCTCAACCAAAGGCAGCCCCTCAAACTAATGCAGCCGCTCAAATTAAGGCAGCCCCTCAAACTAAGGCAGCCTCTAAAAGTAAGGCAGACCCTCAAACTAAGGCAGCCGCTCAAACTAAGGCGGACTCTCAAACTAAGGCAGCCCCTCAAACTAAGGCAGCCGCTCAAATTAATGCAGACTCTCAAACTAAGGCAGCCGCTCAAACTAAGGCAGCCGCTCAAACTCAGGAAGCCTCTCAAATTAAGGCAGCCGCTCAAACTAAGGCAGCCGCTCAAACTAATGCAGCCCCTCAATCTGAGGCAGCCCCTCAATCTGAGGCAGCCCCTCAAACTAAGGCAGCCCCTCAAACTAATGCAGCCCCTCAATCTAAGGCAGCCCATCAAACAAATGCAGCCCCTCAAACTAAGGCAGCCCCTCAAACACAGGCAGCCTCTCAAACTAACGCAGCCGCTCAAACTAAGGCAGCCCCTCAAACTAAGGCAGCCGCTCAAACTAATGCACACTCTCAAACTGAGGCAGCCGCTCAAACTAAGCCAGACGCTCAAACTAAGGCAGCCTCTCAAATTAAGGCAGCCGCTCAAACTAAGGCAGCCCCTCAAAGTAAGGCAGCCTCTCAAACTAAGGCACTCCCTCAAACTAATGCAGCCCCTCAATCTAAGGCAGCCCCTCATTCTAATGCAACCCCTCAAACTAATGCAGCCCCTAAAACTAAGGCAGCCCCTCAAACTAAGGCAGCCCCTCTAACTTAGCCAACCCCTCAAACTAAGGCAAACCCTCAAACTAAAGCAGACACTCAAACTAATGCAGCCACTCACTCTAAGGCAGCCCCTCAAACTAAGCTAACCCCTCAAACTAAGGCAGCCCCTCAAACTGAGGCAGCCCCTCAAAATAATGCAGCCCCTCAAACTAATGCAGACCCACAATCGAATGCAGCCCCTCAAACTAATGCAGCCCCTCAATCTAAGGCAGCCCATCAAACTAATGCAGCCGCTCAAACTAAGGCAGCCCCTCAAACTCAGGCAGCCTCTCAAACTAACGCAGCCGCTGAAACTAAGGCAGCCTGTCAAAGTAAGGCAGACCCTCAAACTAAGGGAGCGCCTCAAACAAAGGCAGCCCCTCAAACTAATGCAGCCGCTCAAATTAAGGCAGCCCCTCAAGCTAAGGCAGCCTCAAAAAGTAAGGCAGACCCTCAAACTAAGGCAGCCGCTCAAACTAAGGCAGACTCTCAAACTGAGGCAGACTCTCAAACTGAGGCAGACTCTCAAACTAAGGGAGTGCCTCAACCAAAGGCAGCCCCTCAAACTAATGCAGCCGCTCAAATTAAGGCAGCCCCTCAAACTAAGGAAGCCTCGATAAGTAAGGCAGACCCTCAAACTAAGGCAGCCGCTCAAACTAAGGAAGACTCTCAAACTAAGGCAGCCCCTCAAACTAAGGCAGCCGCTCAAACTAATGCACACTCTCAAACTGAGGCAGCCGCTCAAACTAAGCCAGACGCTCAAACTAAGGCAGCCTCTCAAATTAAGGCAGCCGCTCAAACTAAGGCAGCCCCTCAAAGTAAGGCAGCCTCTCAAACTAAGGCACACGCTCAAACTAATGCAGCCCCTCAATCTAAGGCAGCCCCTCATTCTAATGCAACCCCTCAAACTAATGCAGCCCCTCAAACTAAGGCAGCCCCTCAAACTAAGCCAACCCTTCAAACTAAGGCATCCCCTCAAACTAAGGCATCCCCTGAAACTAAGGCAGACTCTCAAAGTAATGCAGCCACTCAATCTAAGGCAGCCCCTCAAACTAAGCTAACCCCTCAAACTGAGGCAGCCCCTCAAACTGATGCAGCCCCTCAAAATAATGCAGACCCTCAAACTAATGCAGACCCTCAATCTAATGCAGCACCTCAAACTAATGCAGCCACTCAATCAAAGGCAGACTCTCAAACTAATGCAGCGCCTCAACCAAAGGCAGCCCCTCAAACTAATGCAGCCGCTCAAATTAAGGCAGCCCCTCAAACTAAGGCAGCGTCTAAAAGTAAGGCAGACCCTCAAACTAAGGCAGCCGCTCAAACTAAGGCAGACTCTCAAACTAAGGCAGCCCCTCAAACTAAGGCAGCCGCTCAAACTATTGCAGACTCTCAAACTAAGGCAGCCGCTCAAACTAAGGCAGCCGCTCAAACTAAGGCAGCCGCTCAAACTCAGGCAGCCTCTCAAATTAAGGCAGCCGCTCAAACTAAGGCAGCCGCTCAAACTAATGCAGCCCCTCAATCTGAGGCAGCCCTCAAACTAAGGCAGCCCCTCAAACTAAGGCAGCCCCTCAAACTAATGCAGCCCCTCAATGTAAGGCAGCCCATCAAACAACTGCAGCCCCTCAAACTACGTCAGCCCCTCAAACTAAGTCAGCCCCTCAAACTAATGCAGCCACTCAATCAAAGGCAGACTCTCAAACTAATGCAGCCGCTCAAACTAAGGCAGAATGTCAAACTAAGGCATCCCCTCAAACTAAGGCAGCCGCTCAAACTAAGGCAGTCGCTGAAACTAAGGCAGCCTGTCAAACTAAGGCAGCCGCTCAAACTAAGGCAGACTCTCAAACTGAGGCAAACCCTCAAACTAAGGCAGCCACTCAAACTAAGGCAGACTCTCAAACTAAGGCAGCCTCTCAAACTAAGTCAGCCGCTCAATCTGAGGCAGCCCGTCAAACTAAGGCAGCCCCTCAACTGAGGCAGCCCCTCAAACTAATGCAGCCCCTCAATCTAAGGCAGCCCCTCAAACTAAGGCAGCCCCTCAACCTAAGGCAGCCCCTCAAACTAATGCAGTCCCTCAATCCAAGGCAGCCCATCAAACAAATGCAGTCCCTCAAACTACGTCAGCCCCTCAAACTAAGTCAGCCCCTCAAACTAATGCAGCCACTCAATCAAAGGCAGACTCTCAAACTAATGCAGCCGCTCAAACTAAGGCAGCCCCTCAAACTCAGGCAGCCTCTCAAACTAACGCAGCCGCTGAAACTAAGGCAGCCTGTCAAAGTAAGGCAGACCCTCAAACTAAGGGAGCGCCTCAACCAAAGGCAGCACCTCAAACTAATGCAGCCGCTCAAATTAAGGCAGCCCCTCAAGCGAAGGCAGCCTCAAAAAGTAAGGCAGACCCTCAAACTAAGGCAGCCGCTCAAACTAAGGCAGACTCTCAAACTAAGGCAGACTCTCAAACTAAGGGAGCGCCTCAGCCAAAGGCAGCCCCACAAACTAATGCAGCCGCTCAAATTAAGGCAGCCCCTCAAACTAAGGAAGCCTCTAAAAGTAAGGCAGACCCTCAAACTAAGGCAGCCGCTCAAACTAAGGCAGCCCCTCAAACTAAGGCAGCCGCTCAAATGAATGCACACTCTCAAACTGAGGCAGCCGCTCAAACTAAGCCAGACGCTCAAACTAAGGCAGCCTCTCAAATTAAGACAGCCGCTCAAACTAAGGCAGCCCCTCAAAGTTAGGCAGCCTCTCAAACTAAGGCACCCCCTCAAACTAATGCAGCCCCTCAATCTAAGGCAGCCCCTCATTCTAATGCAACCCCTCAAACTAATGCAGCCCCTCAAACTAAGGCAGCCCCTCAAACTAAGGCAGCCCCTCTAACTAAGCCAACCCCTCAAACTAAGGCATCCCCTCAAACTAAGGCAGACTCTCAAACTAATGCAGCCACTCAATCTAAGGCAGCCCCTCAAACTAAGCTAACCCCTCAAACTAAGGCAGCCCCTCAAACTGAGGCAGCCCCTCAAAATAATGCAGCCCCTCAAACTAATGCAGACCCTCAATCTCATGCAGCCCCTCAAACTAATGCAGCCACTCAATCAAAGGCAGACTCTCAAACTAATGCAGCGCCTCAACCAAAGGCAGCCCCTCAAACTAATGCAGCCGCTCAAATTAAGGCAGCCCCTCAAACTAAGGCAGCCTCTAAAAGTAAGGCAGACCCTCAAACTAAGGCAGCCGCTCAAACTAAGGCGGACTCTCAAACTAAGGCAGCCCCTCAAACTAAGGCAGCCGCTCAAATTAATGCAGACTCTCAAACTAAGGCAGCCGCTCAAACTAAGGCAGCCGCTCAAACTCAGGAAGCCTCTCAAATTAAGGCAGCCGCTCAAACTAAGGCAGCCGCTCAAACTAATGCAGCCCCTCAATCTGAGGCAGCCCCTCAATCTGAGGCAGCCCCTCAAACTAAGGCAGCCCCTCAAACTAATGCAGCCCCTCAATCTAAGGCAGCCCATCAAACAAATGCAGCCCCTCAAACTAAGGCAGCCCCTCAAACACAGGCAGCCTCTCAAACTAACGCAGCCGCTCAAACTAAGGCAGCCCCTCAAACTAAGGCAGCCGCTCAAACTAATGCACACTCTCAAACTGAGGCAGCCGCTCAAACTAAGCCAGACGCTCAAACTAAGGCAGCCTCTCAAATTAAGGCAGCCGCTCAAACTAAGGCAGCCCCTCAAAGTAAGGCAGCCTCTCAAACTAAGGCACTCCCTCAAACTAATGCAGCCCCTCAATCTAAGGCAGCCCCTCATTCTAATGCAACCCCTCAAACTAATGCAGCCCCTAAAACTAAGGCAGCCCCTCAAACTAAGGCAGCCCCTCTAACTTAGCCAACCCCTCAAACTAAGGCAAACCCTCAAACTAAAGCAGACACTCAAACTAATGCAGCCACTCACTCTAAGGCAGCCCCTCAAACTAAGCTAACCCCTCAAACTAAGGCAGCCCCTCAAACTGAGGCAGCCCCTCAAAATAATGCAGCCCCTCAAACTAATGCAGACCCACAATCGAATGCAGCCCCTCAAACTAATGCAGCCCCTCAATCAAAGGCAGACTCTCAAACTAATGCAGCGCCTCAACCAAAGGCAGCCCCTCAAACTAATGCAGCCGCTCAAATTAAGGCAGCCCCTCAAACTAAGGCAGCCTCTAAAAGAAAGGCAGACCCTCAAACTAAGGCAACCGCTCAAACTAAGGCAGACTCTCAAACTAAGGCAGCCGCTCAAACTAAGGCAGCCGCTCAAACTAATGCAGACTCTCAAACTAAGGCAGCCGCTCAAACTAATGCAGCCCATCAACCAAATGCAGCCCCTCAACCTAATGCAGCCACTCAATCTAAGGCAGCCCCTCAAACTAAGGCAGCCGCTCAAACTAATGCACACTCTCAAACTGAGGCAGCCGCTCAAACTAAGCCAGACGCTCAAACTAAGGCAGCCTCTCAAATTAAGACAGCCGCTCAAACTAAGGCAGCCCCTCAAAGTTAGGCAGCCTCCAAAACTAAGGCACCCCCTCAAACTAATGCAGCCCCTCAATCTAAGGCAGCCCCTCATTCTAATGCAACCCCTCAAACTAATGCAGCCCCTCAAACTAAGGCAGCCCCTCAAACTAATGCAGCCCCTCTAACTAAGCCAACCCCTCAAACTAAGGCATCCCCTCAAACTAAGGCAGACTCTCAAACTAATGCAGCCACTCAATCTAAGGCAGCCCCTCAAAATAAGCTAACCCCTCAAACTAAGGCAGCCCCTCAAACTGAGGCAGCCCCTCAAAATAATGCAGCCCCTCAAACTAATGCAGACCCTCAATCTCATGCAGCCCCTCAAACTAATGCAGCCACTCAATCAAAGGCAGACTCTCAAACTAATGCAGCGCCTCAACCAAAGGCAGCCCCTCAAACTAATGCAGCCGCTCAAATTAAGGCAGCCCCTCAAACTAAGGCAGCCTCTAAAAGTAAGGCAGACCCTCAAACTAAGGCAGCCGCTCAAACTAAGGCGGACTCTCAAACTAAGGCAGCCCCTCAAACTAAGGCAGCCGCTCAAATTAATGCAGACTCTCAAACTAAGGCAGCCGCTCAAACTAAGGCAGCCGCTCAAACTCAGGAAGCCTCTCAAATTAAGGCAGCCGCTCAAACTAAGGCAGCCGCTCAAACTAATGCAGCCCCTCAATCTGAGGCAGCCCCTCAATCTGAGGCAGCCCCTCAAACTAAGGCAGCCCCTCAAACTAATGCAGCCCCTCAATCTAAGGCAGCCCATCAAACAAATGCAGCCCCTCAAACTAAGGCAGACCCTCAAACTCAGGCAGCCTCTCAAACTAACGCAGCCGCTCAAACTAAGGCAGCCCCTCAAACTAAGGCAGCCGCTCAAACTAATGCACACTCTCAAACTGAGGCAGCCGCTCAAACTAAGCCAGACGCTCAAACTAAGGCAGCCCCTCAAAGTAAGGCAGCCTCTCAAACTAAGGCACTCCCTCAAACTAATGCAGCCCCTCAATCTAAGGCAGCCCCTCATTCTAATGCAACCCCTCAAACTAATGCAGCCCCTCAAACTAAGGCAGCCCCTCAAACTAAGGCAGCCCCTCTAACTTAGCCAACCCCTCAAACTAAGGCAACCCCTCAAACTAAAGCAGACACTCAAACTAATGCAGCCACTCACTCTAAGGCAGCCCCTCAAACTAAGCTAACCCCTCAAACTAAGGCAGCCCCTCAAACTGAGGCAGCCCCTCAAAATAATGCAGCCCCTCAAACTAATGCAGACCCACAATCGAATGCAGCCCCTCAAACTAATGCAGCCCCTCAATCAAAGGCAGACTCTCAAACTAATGCAGCGCCTCAACCAAAGGCAGCCCCTCAAACTAATGCAGCCGCTCAAATTAAGGCAGCCCCTCAAACTAAGGCAGCCTCTAAAAGAAAGGCAGACCCTCAAACTAAGGCAACCGCTCAAACTAAGGCAGACTCTCAAACTAAGGCAGCCGCTCAAACTAAGGCAGCCGCTCAAACTAATGCAGACTCTCAAACTAAGGCAGCCGCTCAAACGAATGCAGCCCCTCAACCAAATGCAGCCCCTCAACCTAATGCAGCCACTCAATCTAAGGCAGCCCCTCAAACTAATGCACCCACTCAAACTAATGCAGCTCCTCAAACTAATGCAGCCCCTCAATCTAAGGCAGCCCCTCAAACTAATGCAGCCACTCAATCAAAGGCAGACTCTCAAACTAATGCAGCCACTCAATCAAAAGCAGCCACTCAAACTAAGCCAACCCCTCAAACTAAGGCAGCCCCTCAAACTAAGGCATACTCTCAAACTGACGCTGCCCCTTAAAGTAAGGCAGCCCCACAAACTAAGGGAGCGCCTCAACCAAAGGCAGCCCCTCAAACTAATGCAGCCGCACAAACTAAGGCAGCCCCTCAAACTCAGGCAGCCTCTCAAACTAAGGCAGCCTGTCAAACTAAGGCAGCCGCTCAAACTAAGGCAGACTCTCAAACTAAGGCAACCCCTCAAACTAACGCAGTCACTCAAACTAAGGCAGACTCTCAAACTAAGGCAGCCTCTCAAACTAAGTCAGCCGCTCAATCTGAGGCAGCCCCTCAAACTAAGGCAGCCCCTCAAACTAAGACAGCCGCTCAAACTAATGCAGCCCCTCAATCTAAGGCAGCCCCTCAATCTAAGGCAGCCCCTCAAACTAAGGCAGCCCCTCAAACTAATGCAGCCCATCAATCTAAGGCAGCCCATCAAACTAATGCAGCCGCTCAAACTAAGGCAGCCCCTCAAACTCAGGCAGCCTCTCAAACTAACGCAGCCGCTGAAACTAAGGCAGCCTGTCAAAGTAAGGCAGACCCTCAAACTAAGGGAGCGCCTCAAACAAAGGCAGCCCCTCAAACTAATGCAGCCGCTCAAATTAAGGCAGCCCCTCAAGCTAAGGCAGCCTCAAAAAGTAAGGCAGACCCTCAAACTAAGGCAGCCTCTCAAACTAAGGCTGCCGCTCAAACTAAGGCAGCCGCTCAAACTCAGGCAGCCCCTCAAACTAAGGCAGCCTCTAAAAGTAAGGCAGACCCTCAAACTAAGGCAGCCGCTCAAACTAAGGCAGACTCTCAAACTAAGGCAGCCCCTCAAACTAAGGCAGCCGCTCAAACTAATGCAGACTCTCAAACTAAGGCAGCCGCTCAAACTAAGGCAGCCGCTCAAACTAAGGCAGCCGCTCAAACTCAGGCAGCCTCTCAAATTAAGGCAGCCGCTCAAACTAAGGCAGCCGCTCAAACTAATGCAGCCCCTCAATCTGAGGCAGCCCCTCAAACTAAGTCAGCCCCTCAAACTAATGCAGCCACTCAATCAAAGGCAGACTCTCAAACTAATGCAGCCGCTCAAACTAAGGCAGAATGTCAATCTAAGGCATCCCCTCAAACTAAGGCAGCCGCTCAAACTAAGGCAGTCGCTGAAACTAAGGCAGCCTGTCACACTAAGGCAGCCGCTCAAACTAAGGCAGACTCTCAAACTGAGGCAAACCCTCAAACTAAGGCAGCCACTCAAACTAAGGCAGACTCTCAAACTAAGGTAGCCTCTCAAACTAATGCAGCCCCTCAATCTAAGGCAGCCCATCAAACAAATGCAGCCCCTCAAACTACGTCAGCCCCTCAAACTAAGTCAGGCCCTCAAACTAATGCAGCCACTCAATCAAAGGCAGACTCTCAAACTAATGCAGCCGCTCAAACTAAGGCAGCCCCTCAAACTCAGGCAGCCTCTCAAACTAACGCAGCCGCTCAAACTAAGGCAGCTCCTCAAACTAAGGCAGCCGCTCAAACTAATGCACACTCTCAAACTGAGGCAGCCGCTCAAACTAAGCCAGACGCTCAAACTAAGGCAGCCTCTCAAATTAAGGCAGCCGCTCAAACTAAGGCAGCCCCTCAAAGTAAGGCAGCCTCTCAAACTAAGGCACTCCCTCAAACTAATGCAGCCCCTCAATCTAAGGCAGCCCCTCATTCTAATGCAACCCCTCAAACTAATGCAGCCCCTCAAACTAAGGCAGCCCCTCTAACTTAGCCAACCCCTCAAACTAAGGCATCCCCTCAAACTAAGGCATCCCCTCAAACTAAAGCAGACACTCAAACTAATGCAGCCACTCACTCTAAGGCAGCCCCTCAAACTAAGCTAACCCCTCAAACTAAGGCAGCCCCTCAAACTGAGGCAGCCCCTCAAAATAATGCAGCCCCTCAAACTAATGCAGACCCACAATCGAATGCAGCCCCTCAAACTAATGCAGCCCCTCAATCAAAGGCAGACTCTCAAACTAATGCAGCGCCTCAACCAAAGGCAGCCCCTCAAACTAATGCAGTCGCTCAAATTAAGGCAGCCCCTCAAACTAAGGCAGCCTCTAAAAGAAAGGCAGACCCTCAAACTAAGGCAACCGCTCAAACTTAGGCAGACTCTCAAACTAAGGCAGCCGCTCAAACTAAGGCAGCCGCTCAAACTAATGCAGACTCTCAAACTAAGGCAGCCGCTCAAACTAATGCAGCCCCTCAACCTAATGCAGCCCCTCAACCTAATGCAGCCCCTCAACCTAATGCAGCCACTCAATCTAAGGCAGCCCCTCAAACTAATGCACCCACTCAAACTAATGTAGCCCCTCAAACTAATGCAGCCACTCAATCAAAGGCAGACTCTCAAACTAATGCAGCCACTCAATCAAAAGCAGCCACTCAAACTAAGCCAACCCCTCAAACTAAGGCAGCCCCTCAAACTAAGGCATACTCTCAAACTGACGCTGCCCCTTAAAGTAAGGCAGCCCTACAAACTAAGGGAGCGCCTCAACCAAAGGCAGCCCCTCAAATTAATGCAGCCGCTCAAACTAAGGCAGCCCCTCAAACTCAGGCAGCCTCTCAAACTAAGGCAGCCTGTCAAACTAAGGCAGCCGCTCAAACTAAGGCAGACTCTCAAACTAAGGCAGACTCTCAAACTAAGGCAACCCCTCAAACTAACGCAGCCACTCAAACTAAGGCAGACTCTCAAACTAAGGCAGCCTCTCAAACTAAGTCAGCCGCTCAATCTGAGGCAGCCCCTCAAACTAAGGCAGCCCCTCAAACTGAGGCAGCCGCTCAAACTAATGCAGCCCCTCAATCTAAGGCAGCCCCTCAATCTAAGGCAGCCCCTCAAACTAAGGCAGCCCCTCAAACTAATGCAGCCCCTCAATCTAAGGCAGCCCATCAAACTAATGCAGCCGCTCAAACTAAGGCAGCCCCTCAAACTCAGGCAGCCTCTCAAACTAACGCAGCCGCTCAAACTAAGGCAGCCTGTCAAAGTAAGGCAAACCCTCAAACTAAGGGAGCGCCTCAAACAAAGGCAGCCCCTCAAACTAATGCAGCCGCTCAAATTAAGGCAGCCCCTCAAGCTAAGGCAGCCTCAAAAAGTAAGGCAGACCCTCAAACTAAGGCAGCCGCTCAAACTAAGGCAGACTCTCAAACTGAGGCAGACTCTCAAACTAAGGGAGCGCCTCAACCAAAGGCAGCCCCTCAAACTAATGCAGCCGCTCAAATTAAGGCAGCCCCTCAAACTAAGGAAGCCTCTATAAGTAAGGCAGACCCTCAAACTAAGGCAGCAGCTCAAACTAAGGAAGACTCTCAAACTAAGGCAGCCCCTCAAACTAAGGCAGCCGCTCAAACTAATGCACACTCTCAAACTGAGGCAGCCGCTCAAACTAAGCCAGACGCTCAAACTAAGGCAGCCTCTCAAATTAAGGCAGCCGCTCAAACTAAGGCAGCCCCTCAAAGTAAGGCAGCCTCTCAAACTAAGGCACTCGCTCAAATTAATGCAGCCCCTCAATCTAAGGCAGCCCCTCATTCTAATGCAACCCCTCAAACTAATGCAGCCCCTCAAACTAAGGCAGCCCCTCAAACTAAGCCAACCCTTCAAACTAAGGCATCCCCTCAAACTAAGGCATCCCCTCAAACTAAGGCAGACTCTCAAAGTAATGCAGCCACTCAATCTAAGGCAGCCCCTCAAACTAAGCTAACCCCTCAAACTGAGGCAGCCCCTCAAACTGAGGCAGCCCCTCAAAATGATGCAGACCCTCAAACTAATGCAGACCCTCAATCTAATGCAGCACCTCAAACTAATGCAGCCACTCAATCAAAGGCAGACTCTCTAACTAATGCAGCGCCTCAACCAAAGGCAGCCCCTCAAACTAATGCAGCCGCTCAAATTAAGGCAGCCCCTCAAACTAAGGCAGCCTCTAAAAGTAAGGCAGACCCTCAAACTAAGGCAGCCGCTCAAACTAAGGCAGACTCTCAAACTAAGGCAGCCCCTCAAACTAAGGCAGCCGCTCAAACTAATGCAGACTCTCAAACTAAGGCAGCCGCTCAAACTAAGGCAGCCGCTCAAACTAAGGCAGCCGCTCAAACTCAGGCAGCCTCTCAAACTAAGGCAGCCGCTCAAACTAAGGCAGCCGCTCAAACTCAGGCAGCCCCTCAAACTAAGGCAGCCTCTAAAAGTAAGGCAGACCCTCAAACTAAGGCAGCCGCTCAAACTAAGGCAGACTCTCAAACTAAGGCAGCCCCTCAAACTAAGGCAGCCGCTCAAACTAATGCAGACTCTCAAACTAAGGCAGCCGCTCAAACTAAGGCAGCCGCTCAAACTAAGGCAGCCGCTCAAACTCAGGCAGCCTCTCAAATTAAGGCAGCCGCTCAAACTAAGGCAGCCGCTCAAACTAATGCAGCCCCTCAATCTGAGGCAGCCCCTCAAACTAAGGCAGCCCCTCAAACTAAGGCAGCCCCTCAAACTAATGCAGCCCCTCAATCTAAGACAGCCCATCAAACAACTGCAGCCCCTCAAACTACGTCAGCCCCTCAAACTAAGTCAGCCCCTCAAACTAATGCAGCCACTCAATCAAAGGCAGACTCTCAAACTAATGCAGCCGCTCAAACTAAGGCAGAATGTCAAACTAAGGCATCCCCTCAAACTAAGGCAGCCGCTCAAACTAAGGCAGTCGCTGAAACTAAGGCAGCCTGTCAAACTAAGGCAGCCGCTCAAACTAAGGCAGCCGCTCAAACTAAGGCAGACTCTCAAACTGAGGCAAACCCTCAAACTAAGGCAGCCACTCAAACTAAGGCAGACTCTCAAACTAAGGCAGCCTCTCAAACTAAGTCAGCCGCTCAATCTGAGGCAGCCCGTCAAACTAAGGCAGCCCCTCAAACTAAGGCAGCCGCTCAAACTAATGCAGCCCCTCAATCTAAGGCAGCCCCTCAAACTAAGGCAGCCCCTCAACCTAAGGCAGCCCCCCAAACTAATGCAGCCCCTCAATCCAAGGCAGCCCATCAAACAAATGCAGCCCCTCAAACTACGTCAGCCCCTCAAACTAAGTCAGCCCCTCAAACTAATGCAGCCACTCAATCAAAGGCAGACTCTCAAACTAATGCAGCCGCTCAAACTAAGGCAGCCCCTCAAACTCAGGCAGCCTCTCAAACTAACGCAGCCGCTGAAACTAAGGCAGCCTGTCAAAGTAAGGCAGACACACAAACTAAGGGAGCGCCTCAACCAAAGGCAGCCCCTCAAACTAATGCAGCCGCTCAAATTAAGGCAGCCCCTCAAGCTAAGGCAGTCTCAAAAAGTAAGGCAGACCCTCAAACTAAGGCAGCCGCTCAAACTAAGGCAGACTCTCAAACTAAGGCAGACTCTCAAACTAAGGGAGCGCCTCAACCAAAGGCAGCCCCTCAAACTAATGCAGCCGCTCAAATTAAGGCAGCCCCTCAAACTAAGGAAGCCTCTAAAAGTAAGGCAGACCCTCAAACTAAGGCAGCCGCTCAAACTAAGGAAGACTCTCAAACTAAGGCAGCCCCTCAAACTAAGGCAGCCGCTCAAACTAATGCACACTCTCAAACTGAGGCAGCCGCTCAAACTAAGCCAGACGCTCAAACTAAGGCAGCCTCTCAAATTAAGGCAGCCGCTCAAACTAAGGCAGCCCCTCAAAGTAAGGCAGCCTCTCAAACTAAGGCACTCCCTCAAACTAATGCAGCCCCTCAATCTAAGGCAGCCCCTCATTCTAATGCAACCCCTCAAACTAATGCAGCCCCTCAAACTAAGGCAGCCCCTCTAACTAAGCCAACCCCTCAATCTAAGGCATCCCCTCAAACTAAGGCAGACTCTCAAACTAATGCAGCCACTCAATCTAAGGCAGCCCCTCAAACTAAGCTAACCCCTCAAACTAAGGCAGCCCCTCAAACTGAGGCAGCCCCTCAAAATAATGCAGCCCCTCAAACTAATGCAGACCCTCAATCTAATGCAGCCCCTCAAACTAATGCAGCCACTCAATCAAAGGCAGACCCTCAAACTAATGCAGCGCCTCAACCAAAGGCAGCCCCTCAAACTAATGCAGCCGCTCAAATTAAGGCAGCCCCTCAAACTAAGGCAGCCTCTAAAAGTAAGGCAGACCCTCAGACTAAGGCAGCCGCTCAAACTAAGGCAGACTCTCAAACTAAGGCAGCCCCTCAAACTAAGGCAGCCGATCAAACTAATGCAGACTCTCAAACTAAGGCAGCCGCTCAAACTAAGGCAGCCGCTCAAACTCAGGCAGCCTCTCAAATTAAGGCAGCCGCTCAAACTAAGGCAGCCCCTCAAACTAAGGCAGCCGCTCAAACTAAGGCAGCCTCTCAAATTCAGGCAGCCGCTCAAACTAAGGCAGCCCCTCAAAGTAAGGCAGCCTCTCAAACTATGGCACTCCCTCAAACTAATGCAGCCCCTCAATCTAAGGCAGCCCCTCATTCTAATGCAACCCCTCAAACTAATGCAGCCCCTCAAACTAATGCAGACCCTCAATCTAATGCAGCCCCTCAAACTAATGCAGCCACTCAATCAAAGGCAGACTCTCAAACGAATGCAGCGCCTCAACAAAAGGCAGCCGCTCAAACTAATGCAGACTCTCAAACTAAGGCAGACTCTCAAACTAAGGCAGCCCCTCAAACTAAGGCAGCCGCTCAAACTAAGGCAGCCGCTCAAACTCAGGCAGCCTCTCAAATTAAGGCAGCCGCTCAAACTAAGGCAGCCGCTCAAACTAATGCAGCCCCTCAATCTGAGGCAGCCCCTCAAACTAAGGCAGCCCCTCAAACTAAGGCAGCCCCTCAAACTAATGCAGCCCCTCAATCCAAGGCAGCCCATCAAACAAATGCAGCCCCACAAACTACGTCAGCACCTCAAACTAAGTCAGGCCCTCAAACTAATGCAGCCACTCAATCAAAGGCAGACTCTCAAACGAATGCAGCCGCTCAAACTAAGGCAGCCCCTCAAACTCAGGCAGCCTCTCAAACTAAGGCAGCCACTCAAACTAAGGCAGCCGCTCAAACTAATGCACACTCTCAAACTGAGGCAGCCGCTCAAACTAAGCCAGCCGCTCAAACTAAGGCAGCCTCTCAAATTCAGGCAGCCGCTCAAACTAAGGCAGCCCCTCAAAGTAAGGCAGCCTCTCAAACTAAGGCACTCCCTCAAACTAATGCAGCCCCTCAATCTAAGGCAGCCCCTCATTCTAATGCAACCCCTCAAACTAATGCAGCCCCTCAAACTAAGGCAGCCCCTCTAACTGAGCCAACCCCTCAAACTAAGGCATCCCCTCAAACTAAAGCAGACTCTCAAACTAATGCAGCCACTCAATCTAAGGCAGCCCCTCAAAATAAGCTATCCCCTCAAACTAAGGCAGCCCCTCAAACTGAGGCAGCCCCTCAAAATAATGCAGCCCCTCAAACTAATGCAGACCCTCAATCGAATGCAGCCACTCAAACTAATGCAGCCCCTCAATCAAAGGCAGACTCTCAAACTAATGCAGCGCCTCAACCAAAGGCAACCCCTCAAACTAATGCAGCCGCTCAAATTAAGGCAGCCCCTCAAACTAAGGCAGCCTCTAAAAGTAAGGCAGACCCTCAAACTAAGGCAGCCGCTCAAACTAAGGCAGACTCTCAAACTAAGGCAGCCCCTCAAACTAAGGCAGCCGCTCAAACTAATGCAGACTCTCAAACTAAGGCAGTCGCTCAAACTAATGCAGCCCCTCAACCTAATGCAGCCCCTCAACCTAATGCAGCCCCTTAACCTAATGCAGCCCCTCAACCTAATGCAGCCACTCAATCTAAGGCAGCCCCTCAAACTAATGCACCCACTCAAACTAATGCAGCCCCTCAAACTAATGCAGCCCCTCAATCTAAGGCAGCCCCTCAAACTAATGCAGCCACTCAATCAAAGGCAGACTCTCAAACTAATGCAGCCACTCAATCAAAAGCAGCCCCTCAAACTAAGCCAACCCCTCAAACTAATGCAGCCCCTCAATCCAAGGCAGCCCATCAAACAAATGCAGCCCCTCAAACTACGTCAGCCCCTCAAACTAAGTCAGCCCCTCAAACTAAGTCAGCCCCTCAAACTAATGCAGCCACTCAATCAAAGGCAGACTCTCAAACTAATGCAGCCGCTCAAACTAAGGCAGCCCCTCAAACTCAGGCAGCCTCTCAATCAAAGGCAGACTCTCAAACTAATGCAGCCACTCAATCAAAGGCAGACTCTCAAACTAATGCAGCGCCTCAACCAAAGGCAGCCCCTCAAACTAATGCAGCCGCTCAAATTAAGGCAGCCCCTCAAACTAAGGCAGCCTCTAAAAGTAAGGCAGACCCTCAAACTAAGGCAGCCGCTCAAACTAAGGCAGCCTGTCAAACTAAGGCAGCCGCTCAAACTAAGGCAGACTCTCAAACTAAGGCAACCCCTCAAACTAACGCAGCCACTCAAACTAAGGCAGACTCTCAAACAAAGGCAGCCTCTCAAACTAAGTCAGCCGCTCAATCTGAGGCAGCCCCTCAAAATAAGGCAGCCCCTCAAACTAAGGCAGACGCTCAAACTAATGCAGCCCCTCAATCTAAGGCAGCCCCTCAAACTAAGGCAGCCCCTCAAACTAAGGCAGCCCCTCAAACTAATGCAGCCCCTCAATCTAAGGCAGCCCGTCAAACTAATGAAGCCGCTCAAACTAAGGCAGCCCCACAAACTCAGGCAGCCTCTCAAACTAACGCAGCCGCTGAAACTAAGGCAGCCTGTCAAAGTAAGGCAGACCCTCAAACTAAGGGAGCGCCTCAACCAAAGGCAGCCCCTCAAACTAATGCAGCCGCTCAAATTAAGGCAGCCCCTCAAGCTAAGGCAGCCTCAAAAAGTAAGGCAGACCCTCAAACTAAGGCAGCCGCTCAAACTAAGGCAGACTCTCAAACTGAGGCAGACTCTCAAACTAAGGGAGCGCCTCAACCAAAGGCAGCCCCTCAAACTAATGCAGCCGCTCAAATTATGGCGGCCCCTCAAACTAAGGAAGCCTCTATAAGTAAGGCAGACCCACAAACTAAGGCAGCCGCTCAAACTAAGGAAGACTCTCAAACTAAGGCAGCCCCTCAAACTAAGGCAGCCGCTCAAACTAATGCACACTCTCAAACTGAGGCAGCCGCTCAAACTAAGCCAGACGCTCAAACTAAGGCAGCCCCTCAATCTAAGGCAGCCCCTCATTCTAATGCAACCCCTCAAACTAATGCAGCCCCTCAAACTAAGGCAGCCCCTCTAACTAAGCCAACCCCTCAATCTAAGGCATCCCCTCAAACTAAGGCAGACTCTCAAACTAATGCAGCCACTCAATCTAAGGCAGCCCCTCAAACTAAGCTAACCCCTCAAACTAAGGCAGCCCCTCAAACTGAGGCAGCCCCTCAAAATAATGCAGCCCCTCAAACTAATGCAGACCCTCAATCTAATGCAGCCCCTCAAACTAATGCAGCCACTCAATCAAAGGCAGACCCTCAAACTAATGCAGCGCCTCAACCAAAGGCAGCCCCTCAAACTAATGCAGCCGCTCAAATTAAGGCAGCCCCTCAAACTAAGGCAGCCTCTAAAAGTAAGGCAGACCCTCAGACTAAGGCAGCCGCTCAAACTAAGGCAGACTCTCAAACTAAGGCAGCCCCTCAAACTAAGGCAGCCGATCAAACTAATGCAGACTCTCAAACTAAGGCAGCCGCTCAAACTAAGGCAGCCGCTCAAACTCAGGCAGCCTCTCAAATTAAGGCAGCCGCTCAAACTAAGGCAGCCCCTCAAACTAAGGCAGCCGCTCAAACTAAGGCAGCCTCTCAAATTCAGGCAGCCGCTCAAACTAAGGCAGCCCCTCAAAGTAAGGCAGCCTCTCAAACTATGGCACTCCCTCAAACTAATGCAGCCCCTCAATCTAAGGCAGCCCCTCATTCTAATGCAACCCCTCATTCTAATGCAACCCCTCAAACTAATGCAGCCCCTCAAACTAATGCAGACCCTCAATCTAATGCAGCCCCTCAAACTAATGCAGCCACTCAATCAAAGGCAGACTCTCAAACGAATGCAGCGCCTCAACAAAAGGCAGCCGCTCAAACTAATGCAGACTCTCAAACTAAGGCAGACTCTCAAACTAAGGCAGCCCCTCAATCTGAGGCAGCCCCTCAAACTAAGGCAGCCCCTCAAACTAAGGCAGCCCCTCAAACTAATGCAGCCCCTCAATCCAAGGCAGCCCATCAAACAAATGCAGCCCCACAAACTACGTCAGCACCTCAAACTAAGTCAGGCCCTCAAACTAATGCAGCCACTCAATCAAAGGCAGACTCTCAAACGAATGCAGCCGCTCAAACTAAGGCAGCCCCTCAAACTCAGGCAGCCTCTCAAACTAAGGCAGCCACTCAAACTAAGGCAGCCGCTCAAACTAATGCACACTCTCAAACTGAGGCAGCCGCTCAAACTAAGCCAGCCGCTCAAACTAAGGCAGCCTCTCAAATTCAGGCAGCCGCTCAAACTAAGGCAGCCCCTCAAAGTAAGGCAGCCTCTCAAACTAAGGCACTCCCTCAAACTAATGCAGCCCCTCAATCTAAGGCAGCCCCTCATTCTAATGCAACCCCTCAAACTAATGCAGCCCCTCAAACTAAGGCAGCCCCTCTAACTGAGCCAACCCCTCAAACTAAGGCATCCCCTCAAACTAAAGCAGACTCTCAAACTAATGCAGCCACTCAATCTAAGGCAGCCCCTCAAAATAAGCTATCCCCTCAAACTAAGGCAGCCCCTCAAACTGAGGCAGCCCCTCAAAATAATGCAGCCCCTCAAACTAATGCAGACCCTCAATCGAATGCAGCCACTCAAACTAATGCAGCCCCTCAATCAAAGGCAGACTCTCAAACTAATGCAGCGCCTCAACCAAAGGCAACCCCTCAAACTAATGCAGCCGCTCAAATTAAGGCAGCCCCTCAAACTAAGGCAGCCTCTAAAAGTAAGGCAGACCCTCAAACTAAGGCAGCCGCTCAAACTAAGGCAGACTCTCAAACTAAGGCAGCCCCTCAAACTAAGGCAGCCGCTCAAACTAATGCAGACTCTCAAACTAAGGCAGCCGCTCAAACTAATGCAGCCCCTCAACCTAATGCAGCCCCTCAACCTAATGCAGCCCCTTAACCTAATGCAGCCCCTCAACCTAATGCAGCCACTCAATCTAAGGCAGCCCCTCAAACTAATGCACCCACTCAAACTAATGCAGCCCCTCAAACTAATGCAGCCCCTCAATCTAAGGCAGCCCCTCAAACTAATGCAGCCACTCAATCAAAGGCAGACTCTCAAACTAATGCAGCCACTCAATCAAAAGCAGCCCCTCAAACTAAGCCAACCCCTCAAACTAATGCAGCCCCTCAATCCAAGGCAGCCCATCAAACAAATGCAGCCCCTCAAACTACGTCAGCCCCTCAAACTAAGTCAGCCCCTCAAACTAAGTCAGCCCCTCAAACTAATGCAGCCACTCAATCAAAGGCAGACTCTCAAACTAATGCAGCCGCTCAAACTAAGGCAGCCCCTCAAACTCAGGCAGCCTCTCAATCAAAGGCAGACTCTCAAACTAATGCAGCCACTCAATCAAAGGCAGACTCTCAAACTAATGCAGCGCCTCAACCAAAGGCAGCCCCTCAAACTAATGCAGCCGCTCAAATTAAGGCAGCCCCTCAAACTAAGGCAGCCTCTAAAAGTAAGGCAGACCCTCAAACTAAGGCAGCCGCTCAAACTAAGGCAGCCTGTCAAACTAAGGCAGCCGCTCAAACTAAGGCAGACTCTCAAACTAAGGCAACCCCTCAAACTAACGCAGCCACTCAAACTAAGGCAGACTCTCAAACTAAGGCAGCCTCTCAAACTAAGTCAGCCGCTCAATCTGAGGCAGCCCCTCAAAATAAGGCAGCCCCTCAAACTAAGGCAGACGCTCAAACTAATGCAGCCCCTCAATCTAAGGCAGCCCCTCAAACTAAGGCAGCCCCTCAAACTAAGGCAGCCCCTCAAACTAATGCAGCCCCTCAATCTAAGGCAGACCATCAAACTAATGAAGCCGCTCAAACTAAGGCAGCCCCACAAACTCAGGCAGCCTCTCAAACTAACGCAGCCGCTGAAACTAAGGCAGCCTGTCAAAGTAAGGCAGACCCTCAAACTAAGGGAGCGCCTCAACCAAAGGCAGCCCCTCAAACTAATGCAGCCGCTCAAATTAAGGCAGCCCCTCAAGCTAAGGCAGCCTCAAAAAGTAAGGCAGACCCTCAAACTAAGGCAGCCGCTCAAACTAAGGCAGACTCTCAAACTGAGGCAGACTCTCAAACTAAGGGAGCGCCTCATCAAAGGCAGCCCCTCAAACTAATGCAGCCGCTCAAATTAAGGCGGCCCCTCAAACTAAGGAAGCCTCTATAAGTAAGGCAGACCCACAAACTAAGGCAGCCGCTCAAACTAAGGAAGACTCTCAAACTAAGGCAGCCCCTCAAACTAAGGCAGCCGCTCAAACTAATGCACACTCTCAAACTGAGGCAGCCGCTCAAACTAAGCCAGACGCTCAAACTAAGGCAGCCTCTCAAATTAAGGCAGCCCCTCATTCTAATGCAACCCCTCAAACTAATGCAACCCCTCAAACTAAGGCAGCCCCTCTAACTAAGCCAACCCCTCAAACTAAGGCATCCCCTCAAACTAAGGCATCCCCTCAAACTAAGGCAGACTCTCAAACTAATGCAGCCACTCAATCTAAGATAGCCCCTCAAACTAAGCTAACCCCTCAAACTAAGGCAGCCCCTCAAACTGAGGCAGCCCCTCAAAATAATGCAGACCCTCAAACTAATGCAGACCCTCAATCTAATGCAGCACCTCAAACTAATGCAGCCACTCAATCAAAGGCAGACTCTCAAACTAATGCAGCGCCTCAACCAAAGGCAGCCCCTCAAACTAATGCAGCCTCTAAAAGTAAGGCAGACCCTCAAACTAAGGCAGCCGCTCAAACTAAGGTAGACTCTCAAAGTAAGGCAGCCCCTCAAACTAAGGCAGCCGCTCAAACTCAGGCATCCTCTCAAATTCAGGCAGCCGCTCAAACTAAGGCAGCCGCTCAAACTAATGCAGCCCCTCAATCTGAGGCAGCCCCTCAAACTAAGGCAGCCCCTCAAACTAAGGCAGACCCTCAAACTAATGCAGCCCCTCAATCTAAGGCAGCCCATCAAACAAATACAGCCCCTCAAACTACGTCAGCCCCTCAAACTAAGTCAGCCCCTCAAACTAATGCAGCCACTCAATCAAAGGCAGACTCTCAAACTGAGGCAGACTCTCAAACTGAGGCAGACTCTCAAACTAAGGGAGCGCCTCAACCAAAGGCAGCCCCTCAAACTAATGCAGCCGCTCAAATTAAGGCGGCCCCTCAAACTAAGGAAGCCTCGATAAGTAAGGCAGACCCTCAAACTAAGGCAGCCGCTCAAACTAAGGAAGACTCTCAAACTGAGGCAGACTCTCAAACTGAGGCAGACTCTCAAACTAAGGGAGCGCCTCAACCAAAGGCAGCCCCTCAAACTAATGCAGCCGCTCAAATTAAGGCGGCCCCTCAAACTAAGGAAGCCTCGATAAGTAAGGCAGACCCTCAAACTAAGGCAGCCGCTCAAACTAAGGAAGACTCTCAAACTAAGGCAGCCCCTGAAACTAAGGCAGCCGCTCAAACTAATGCACACTCTCAAACTGAGGCAGCCGCTCAAACTAAGCCAGACGCTCAAACTAAGGCAGCCTCTCAAATTAAGGCAGCCGCTCAAACTAAGGCAGCCCCTCAAAGTAAGGCAGCCTCTCAAACTAAGGCACTCGCTCAAACTAATGCAGCCCCTCAATCTAAGGCAGCCCCTCATTCTAATGCAACCCCTCAAACTAATGCAGCCCCTCAAACTAAGGCAGCCCCTCAAACTAAGGCAGCCCCTCTAACTAAGCCAACCCCTCAAACTAAGGCATCCCCTCAAACTAAGGCATCCCCTCAAACTAAGGCAGACTCTCAAACTAATGCAGCCACTCAATCTAAGATAGCCCCTCAAACTAAGCTAACCCCTCAAACTAAGGCAGACCCTCAAACTGAGGCAGCCCCTCAAAATAATGCAGACCCTCAAACTAATGTAGACCCTCAATCTAATGCAGCACCTCAAACTAATGCAGCCACTCAATCAAAGGCAGACTCTCAAACTAATGCAGCGCCTCAACCAAAGGCAGCCCCTCAAACTAATGCAGCCTCTAAAAGTAAGGCAGACCTTCAAACTAAGGCAGCCGCTCAAACTAAGGTAGACTCTCAAAGTAAGGCAGCCCCTCAAACTAAGGCAGCCGCTCAAACTAATGCAGACTCTCAAACTAAGGCAGCCGCTCAAACTAAGGCAGCCGCTCAAACTCAGGCAGCCTCTCAAATTAAGGCAGCCGCTCAAACTAAGGCAGCCGCTCAAACTAATGCAGGCCCTCAATCTGAGGCAGCCCCTCAAACTAAGGCAGCCCCTCAAACTAAGGCAGACTCTCAAACTAATGCAGCCCCTCAATCTAAGGCAGCCCATCAAACAAATGCAGCCCCTCAAACTACGTCAGCCCCTCAAACTAAGTCAGCCCCTCAAACTAATGCATCCACTCAATCAAAGGCAGACTCTCAAACTAATGCAGCCGCTCAAACTAAAGCAGCCCCTCAAACTCAGGCAGCCTCTCAATCAAAGGCAGACTCTCAAACTAATGCAGCCACTCAATCAAAGGCAGACTCTCAAACTAATGCAGCGCCTCAACCAAAGGCAGCCCCTCAAACTAATGCAGCCGCTCAAATTAAGGCAGCCCCTCAAACTAAGGCAGCCTCTAAAAGTAAGGCAGACCCTCAAACTAAGGCAGCCGCTCAAACTAAGGCAGCCCCTCAAACTAATGCAGACTCTCAAACTAAGGCAGCCGCTCAAACTAATGCAGCCCCTCAATCTGAGGCAGCCCCTCAAACTAAGGCAGCCCCTCAAACTAAGGCAGCTCCTCAAACTAAGGCAGCCCCTCAAACTAAGGCAGCCCCTCAATCTAAGGCAGCCCATCAAACAAATGCAGCCCCTCAAACTACGTCAGCCCCTCAAACTAAGTCAGCCCCTCAAACTAAGTCAGCCCCTCAAACTAATGCAGCCACTCAATCAAAGACAGACTCTCAAACTAATGCAGCCGCTCAAACTAAGGCAGCCCCTCAAACTCAGGCAGCCTCTCAAACTAACGCAGCCGCTCAAACTAAGGCAGCCTGTCAAGGTAAGGCGGACCCTCAAACTAATGCAGCGCCTCAACCAAAGGCAGCCCCTCAAACTAATGCAGCCGCTCAAATTAAGGTGGTCCCTCAAACTAAGGCAGCCTCAAAAAGTAAGGCAGACCCTCAAACTAAGGCAGCCGCTCAAACTAAGGCAGACTCTCAAACTAAGGCAGACTCTCAAACTAAGGGAGCGCCTCAACCAAAGGCAGCCCCTCAAACTAATGCAGCCGCTCAAGTTAAGGCAGCCCCTCAAACTGAGGAAGCCTCTAAAAGTAAGGCAGACCCTCAAACTAAGGCAGCCGCTCAAACTAAGGCAGCCTCTCAAATTAAGGCAGCCGCTCAAACTAAGGCAGCCCCTCAAAGTAAGGCAGCCTCTCAAACTAAGGCACTCCCTCAAACTAATGCAGCCCCTCAATCTAAGGCAGCCCCTCATTCTAATGCAACCCCTCAAACTAAGGCAGCCCCTCAAACTAAGGCAGCCCCTCAAACTAAGGCAGCCCCTCAAACTAAGGCAGCCGCTCTAACTTAGCCAACCCCTCAAACTAAGGCATCCCCTCAAACTAAAGCAGACTCTCAAACTAATGCAGCCACTCAATCTAAGGCAGCCCCTCAAACTAAGCTAACCCCTCAAACTAAGGCAGCCCCTCAAACTGAGGCAGCCCCTCAAAATAATGCAGCCCCTCAAACTAATGCAGACCCTCAATCGAATGCAGCCCCTCAAACTAATGCAGCCTCTCAATCAAAGGCAGACTCTCAAACTAATGCAGCGCCTCAACCAAAGGCAGCCCCTCAAACTAATGCAGCCGCTCAAATTAAGGCAGCCCCTCAAACTAAGACAGCCTCTAAAAGTAGGGCAGACCCTCAAACTAAGGCAGCCGCTCAAACTAAGGCAGACTCTCAAACTAAGGCAGCCCCTCAAACTAAGGCAGCCGCTCAAACTAATGCAGACTCTCATACTAAGGCAGCCGCTCAAACTAAGGCAGCCCCTCAACCTAATGCAGCCCCTCAACCTAATGCAGCCACTCAATCTAAGGCAGCCCCTCAAACTAATGCACCCACTCAAACTAATGCAGCCCCTCAAACTAATGCAGCCCCTCAATCTAAGGCAGACCCTCAAACTAATGCAGCCACTCAATCAAAGGCAGACTCTCAAACTAATGCAGCCACTCAATCAAAAGCAGCCCCTCAAACTAAGCCAACCCCACAAACTAAGGCAGCCCCTCAAACTAAGGCAGACTCTCAAACTGACGCTGCCCCTTAAGGTAAGGCAGCCCTAGAAACTAAGGGAGCGCCTCAACCAAAGGCAGCCCCTCAAACTAATGCAGCCGCTCAAACTAAGGCAGCCCCTCAAACTCAGGCAGCCTCTCAAACTAAGGCAGCCTGTCAAACTAAGGCAGACTCTCAAACTAAGGCAACCCCTCAAACTAAGGCAGCCACTCAAACTAAAGCAGACTCTCAAACTAAGGCAGCCTCTCAAACTAAGTCAGCCGCTCAATCTGAGGCAGCCCCTCAAACTAAGGCAGCCCCTCAAACTAAGGCAGCCGCTCAAACTAATGCAGCCCCTCAATCTAAGGCAGCCCCTCAAACTAAGGCAGCCCCTCAAACTAAGGCAGCCCCTCAAACTCAGGCAGCCTCTCAAACTAACGCAGCCGCTGAAACTAAGGCAGCCTGTCAAAGTAAGGCAGACCCTCAAACTAAGGGAGCGCCTCAACCAAAGGCAGCCCCTCAAACTAATGCAGCCGCTCAAATTAAGGCAGCCCCTCAACTAAGGCAGCCTCAAACTAAGGCAGCCGCTCAAACTAAGGCAGACTCTCAAACTGAGGCAGACTCTCAAACTAAGGGAGCGCCTCAACCAAAGGCAGCCCCTCAAACTAATGCAGCCGCTCAAATTAAGGCAGCCCCGCAAACTAAGGAAGACTCTATAAGTAAGGCAGACCCTCAAACTAAGGCAGCCGCTCAAACTAAGGAAGACTCTCAAACTAAGGCAGCCCCTCAAACTAAGGCAGCCGCTCAAACTAATGCACACTCTCAAACTGAGGCAGCCGCTCAAACTAAGCCAGACGCTCAAACTAAGGCAGCCTCTCAAATTAAGGCAGCCGCTCAAATCAAGGCAGCCCCTCAAAGTAAGGCAGCCTCTCAAACTAAGGCACTCCCTCAAACTAATGCAGCCCCTCAATCTAAGGCAGCCCCTCATTCTAATGCAACCCCTCAAACTAATGCAGCCCCTCAAACTAAGGCAGCCCCTCTAACTAAGCCAACCCCTCAAACTAAGGCATCCCCTCAAACTAAGGCAGACTCTCAAACTAATGCAGCCACTCAATCTAAGGAAGCCCCTCAAACTAAGCTAACCCCTCAAACTAAGGCAGCCCCTCAAACTGAGGCAGCCCCTCAAAATAATGCAGACCCTCAAACTAATGCAGACCCTCAATCTAATGCAGCACCTCAAACTAATGCAGCCACTCAATCCAAGGCAGACTCTCAACCTAATGCAGCGCCTCAACCAAAGGCAGCCCCTCAAACTAATGCAGCCGCTCAAATTAAGGCAGCCCCTCAAACTAAGGCAGCCTCTAAAAGTAAGGCAGACCCTCAAACTAAGGCAGCCGCTCAAACTAAGGCAGACTCTCAAACTAAGGCAGCCCCTCAAACTAAGGCAGCCGCTCAAACTAATGCAGACTCTCAAACTAAGGCAGCCGCTCAAACTAAGGCAGCTGCTCAAACTCAGGCAGCCTCTCAAATTAAGGCAGCCGCTCAAACTAAGGCAGCCGCTCAAACTAATGCAGCCCCTCAATCTGAGGCAGCCCCTCAAACTAAGGCAGCCCCTCAAACTAATGCAGCCCCTCAATCTAAGGCAGCCCATCAAACAAATGCAGCCCCTCAAACTACGTCAGCCCGTCAAACTAAGTCAGCCCCTCAAACTAATGCAGCCACTCAATCAAAGGCAGACTCTCAAACTAATGCAGCCGCTCAAACTAAGGCAGCCCCTCAAACTCAGGCAGCCTCTCAAACTAACGCAGCCGCTCAAACTAAGGCAGCCTGTCTAAGTAAGGCAGACCCTCAACTAAGGGAACGACTCAACCAAAGGCAGCCCCTCAAACTAATGCAGCCGCTCAAATTAAGGCAGTCCCTCAAACTAAGGCAGCCTCAAAAAGTAAGGCAGCCGCTCAAACTAAGGCAGCCGCTCAAACTAAGGCAGACTCTCAAACTAAGGCAGACTCTCAAACTAAGGGAGCGCCTCAACCAAAGGCAGCCCCTCAAACTAATGCAGCCGCTCAAATTAAGGCAGCCCCTCAAACTAAGGAAGCCTCTAAAAGTAAGGCAGACCCTCAAACTAAGGCAGCCGCTCAAACGAAGGAAGACTCTCAAACTAAGGCAGCACCTCAAACTAAGGCAGTCGCTCAAACTAATGCACACTCTCAAACTGAGGCAGCCGCTCAAACTAAGCCAGCCGCTCAAACTAAGGCAGCCTCTCAAATTAAGGCAGCCGCTCAAACTAAGGCAGCCCTTCAAAGTAAGGCAGCCTCTCAAACTAAGGCACTCCCTCAAACTAATGCAGCCCCTCAATCTAAGGCAGCCCCTCAATCTAAGGCAGCCCCTCATTCTAATGCAACCCCTCAAACGAATGCAGCCCCTCAAACTAAGGCAGCCCCTCTAACTTAGCCAACCCCTCGAACTAAGGCATCCCCACAAACTAAGGCAGACTCTCAAACTAATGCAGCCACTCAATCTAAGGCAGCCCCTCAAACTAAGCTAACCCCTCAAACTAAGGCAGCCCCTCAAACTGAGGCAGCCCCTCAAAATAATGCAGCCCCTCAAACTAATGCAGACCCTCAATCTAATGCAGCCCCTCAAACTAATGCAGCCACACAATCAAAGGCAGACTCTCAAACTAATGCAGCGCCTCAACCAAAGGCAGCCCCACAAACTAATGCAGCCGCTCAAATTAAGGCAGCCCCTCAAACTAAGGCAGCCTCTAAAAGTAAGGCAGACCCTCAAACTAAGGCAGCCGCTCAAACAAAGGCAGACTCTCAAACTAAGGCAGCCCCTCAAACTAAGGCAGCCGCTCAAACTAAGGCAGCCGCTCAAACTAAGGCAGCCGCTCAAACTAATGCAGACTCTCAAACTAAGGCAGCCGCTCAAACTAAGGCAGCCGCTCAAACTCAGGCAGCCTCTCAAATTAAGGCAGCCGCTCAAACTAAGACAGCCCCTCAAAGTAAGGCAGCCCCACAAACTAAGGCACTCCCTCAAACTAATGCAGCCCCTCAATCTAAGGCAGCCCCTCAATCTAAGGCAGCCCCTCATTCTAATGCAACCCCTCAAACTAATGCAGCCCCTCAAACTAAGGCAGCACTTCTAACTAAGCCAACCCCTCGAACTAAGGAATCCCCTCAAACTAAGGCAGACTCTCAAACTAATGCAGCCCCTCAATCTAAGGCAGCCCCTCATAATAATGCAGCCCCTCAAACAAATGCAGTCCCTCAATCTAATGAAGCCCCTCAAACTAATGCAGCCACTCAATCAAAGGCAAGCTCTCAAACTAATGCAGCCACTCAATCAAAGCCAGACCCTCAAACTCAGCCAACCACTCAAACTAAGGCAGCCCCTCAAACTAAGGCAGACTCTCAAACTAATACAGCCCCTTAAAGTAAGGCAGCCCCTCAAACTAAGGCAGCCCCTCTAATGAAGCCAACCCATCAAACTAAGGCATACACTCAAACTAAGGCAGACTCTCAAACTAATGCAGCCCCTCAATCTAAGGCAGCCTCTTAATCTAAGACAGCCCCTCAAACAAATGCAGCCCGTCAAACCAAGGCAGCCGCTCAAACTAAGGCAGCCCCTCAAACTAAGGCAGCCGCTCAAACTAAGGCAGCCCCTCAAACTAAGGCAGCCCCTCAAACTAAGGCAGCCCCTCAAACTCAGGCAGCCGCTCAAACTAAGGCAGCCCCTCAAACTGAGACAGCCGCTCAAACTAATGCAGCCCCTCAGTCTAAAGCAGCCCCTCAAACTCAGGCAGCCTTTCAATCTAAGGTAGCCGCTCAAACTAAGGCAGCCCCTTAAACTAAGACAGTCGCTCAAACTAATGCAGCCCCTCAAACTAAGGCTGCCGCTCAAATTATGGCAGCCCCTCAAACTATGGCACACTCTCAAACGAAGGCAGCCACTCAAACTTAGGCAGCCTCTCAAACTAAGGCTGCCCCTTAAACTAATGCAGCCCCTCAAACTAATGCAGAACTCTATCTAAGGCAGCCCCTCAAACTAATGCAGCCCCTGAAACTAATGCAGCCCCTCAAACTAATGCAGCCCCTCAAACTAATGCAGCCCCTCAATCTAAGGCAGCCCCTCAAACTAATGCAGCCACTCAATGAAAGGCAGACTCTCAAACCAATGCAGCCACTCAATCAAAGGCAGCCCCTCAAACTAAGGCAGCCCCTCAAACTAAGGCAGACTCTCAAACTGACGCTGCCCCTTAAAGTAAGGCAGCCCTACAAACTAAGGGAGCGCCTCAACCAAAGGCAGCCCCTCAAACTAATGCAGCCGCTCAAACAAAGGCAGCCCCTCAAACTCAGGCAGCCTCTCAAACTAAGGCAGCCGCTGAAACTAAGGCAGCCTGTCAAACGAAGGCAGCCGCTCAAACTAAGACAGACTCTCAAACTAAGGCAACCCCTCAAACTAAGGCAGCCGCTCAAACTAAGGCAGACTCTCAAACTAAGGCAGCCTCTCAAACTAAGTCAGCCGCTCAATCTAAGGCAGCCCCTCAAACTAAGGCAGCCCCTCAAACTAAGGCAGCCGCTCAAACTAAGGCAGCCACTCAATCTAAGGCAGCCCCTCAACTAAGGCAGCCGCTCAAAATAAGGCATCCCATCAAACTAATGCAGCCCCTCAAATTACGTCAGCCCCTCAAACTAAGTCAGCCCCTCAAACTAATGCAAACACTCAATCAAAGCCAGACTCTCATACTAATGCAACCGCTCAAACTAAGGCAGCCCCTCAAACCCAGGCAGCCTCTCAAACTAACGCAGCCGCTCAAACTAAGGCAGCTTGTCAAAGTAAGGCAGACCCTCAAACTAAGGGAGCGCCTCAACCAAAGGCAGCCCCTCAAACTAATGCAGCCGCTCAAATTAAGGCAGCCCCTCAAACTAAGGCAGCCTCTAAAAGTAAGGCAGACCCTCAAACTAAGGCAGCCGCTCAAACTAAGGCAGACTCTCGAACTAAGGCAGACCCTCAAACTAAGGGAGCGCCTCAACTAAAAGCAGCCCCTCAAACTAATGCAGCCGCTCAAATTAAGGCAGCCCCTCAAACTAAGGCAGCCTCTAAAAGTAAGGCAGCCCCTCAAACTAAGGCAGCCGCTCAAACTAATGCAGACTCTCAAACTAAGGCAGCCGCTCAAACTAAGGCAGCCGCTCAAATGAAGGCAGCCTCTGAAATTAAGGCAGCCGCTCAAACTAAGGCAGCCCCTCAAAGTAAGGCAGCCTCTCAAACTAAGGCACTCCCTCAGACTAATGCAACCCCTCAAACTAATGCAGCCCCTCAAACTAAGGCAGCCCCTCTAACTAAGCCAACGCCTCAAACTAAGGCATCCCCTCAAACTGAGGCAGACTCTCAAACTAATGCAGCCACTCAATCTAAGGCAGCCCCTCAAACTAAGCCAACCCCTCAAACTAAAGCAGCCCCTCAAACTAAGGCAGCCCCTCAAACTAAGGCAGCCCCTCAAAATAATGCGGCCCCTCAAACTAATGCAGACCCTCAATCTAATGCAGCCCCTCAAACTAATGCAGCCACTCACTCAAAGGCAGACTCTCAAACTAATGCAGCCACTCAATCTAAGGCAGCCCCTCAAACTAAGCCAACCCCTCAAACTAAGGCAGCCCCTCAAACTAAGGCAGCCCTTCAAAATAATGCGGTCCCTCAAACTAATGCAGACCCTCAATCTAATGCAGTACCTCAAACTAATGCAGCCACTCACTCAAAGGCAGACTCTCAAACTAATGCAGCCGCTCAATCTAAGGCAGCTCCTCATTCTAATGCAACCCCTCAAACTAATGCAGCCCCTCAAACTAAGGCAGCCCCTCTAACTAAGCCAACCCCTCAAACTAAGGAATCCCCTCAAACTAAGGCAGACTCTCAAACTAATGCAGCCACTCAATCTAAGGCAGACCCTCAAACTAAGCCAACCCCTCAAACTAAGGAAGCCCCTCAAAGTAATGCAGCCGCTCAAACAAATGCAACCCCTCAATATAATGCAGCCCCTCAAACTAATGCAGCCACTCAATCAAAGGCAAGCTCTCAAACTAATGCAGCCACTCAATCAAAGGCAGCCCCTCAAACTCAGCCAACCACTCAAACTAAGACAGCCCCTCAAACTAAGGCAGACTCTCAAACTAATGCAGCCCCTTAAAGTAAGGCAGCCCCTCAAACTAAGGGAGCGCCTCAACCAAAGGCAGCCCCTCAAACTAAGGCAGCCCCTCTAACTAAGCCAACCCATCAAACTAAGGCATCCCCTCATACTAAGGCAGCCTCTCAAACTAATGCAGCCACTCAATCTAAGGCAGCCCCTGGAACAAAGCCAACCCCTCAAACTAAGGCATCCCCTCAAACTAAGGCAGACTCTCAAACGAATGCAGCCCCTCATTCTAAGGCAGCCCCTTAATCTAAGACAGCCCCTCAAACTCATGCAGCCCCTCAAACCAAGGCAGCCGCTCAAACTAAGGCAGCCCCTCAAACTCAGGCAGCCGCTCAAACTAAGGCAGCCCCTCAAACTCAGGCAGCCGCTCAAACTAAGGCAGCCCCTCAAACTGAGACAGCCGCTCAAACTAATGCAGCCCCTCAGTCTAAAGCAGCCCCTCAAACACAGGCAGCCTCTCAATCTAAGGCAGCCGCTCAAACTAAGGCAGCCCCTCAAACTAAGACAGTCGCTCAAACTCAGGCATCCCCTCAAACTAAGGCAGACTCTCAAACTAATGCAGCCCCTCATTCTAAGGCAGCCCCTAATCTAAGACAGCCCCTCAAACTCATGCAGCCCCTCAAACCAAGGCAGCCGCTCAAACTAAGGCAGCCCCTCAAACTCAGGCAGCCGCTCAATCTAAGGCAGCCCCTCAAACTCAGGCAGCCGCTCAAACTAAGGCAGCCCCTCAAACTGAGACAGCCGCTCAAACTAATGCAGCCCCTCAGTCTAATGCAGCCCCTCAAACCAAGGCAGCCGCTCAAACTAAGGCAGCCCCTCAAACTCAGGCAGCCGCTCAAACTAAGGCAGCCCCTCAAACTCAGGCAGCCGCTCAAACTAAGGCAGCCCCTCAAACTGAGACAGCCGCTCAAACTAAGGCAGCCCCTCAAACTAAGACAGTCGCTCAAACTAATGCAGCCCCTCAAACTATGGCAGCCCCTCAAACTTAGGCAGCCTATCAAACTTAGGCTGCCCCTTAAACTAATGCAGCCCCTCAAACTAATGCAGAACTCTATCTAAGGCAGCCCCTCAAACTAATGCAGCCCCTCAAACTAATGCAGCCCCTCAAACTAATGCAGCCCCACAATCCAGGGCAGCCCCTCAAACTAATGTAGCCACTCAAACTAATGCAGCCCCTCAAACTAATGCAGCCCCTCAATCTAAGGCAGCCCCTCAAACTAATGCAGCCACTCAATCAAAGGCAGACTCTCAAACTAATGCAGTCACTCAATCAAAGGCAGCCCCTCAAACTAAGGCCGCCGCTCAAACTAAGGCAGACTCTCAAACTGACGCTGCCCCTTAAAGTAAGGCTGCCCTACAAAATAAGGGAGCGCCTCAACCAAAGGCAGCCCCTCAAACTAATGCAGCCGCTCAAACTAAGGCAGCCCCTCAAACTCAGGCAGCCTCTCAAACTAAGGCAGCCGCTGAAACTAAGGCAGCCTGTCAAACGAAGGCAGCCGCTCAAACTAAGGCAGACTCTCAAACTAAGGCAACCCCTCAAACTAAGGCAGCCGCTCAAACTAAGGCAGACTCTCAAACTAATGCAGCCCCTCAAACTAAGTCAGCCGCTCAATCTAAGGCAGCCCCTCATTCTAATGCAACCCCTCAAACTAATGCAGCCCCTCAAACTAAGGCAGCACTTCTAACTAAGCCAACCCCTCGAACTAAGGAATCCCCTCAATCTAAGGCAGACTCTCAAACTAATGCAGCCCCTCAATCTAAGGCAGCCCCTCATAATAATGCAGCCCCTCAAACAAATGCAGCCCCTCAATCTAATGAAGCCCCTCAAAATAATGCAGCCACTCAATCAAAGGCAAGCTCTCAAACCAATGCAGCCACTCAATCAAAGCCAGACCCTCAAACTCAGCCAACCACTCAAACTAAGGCAGCCCCTCAAACTAAGGCAGACTCTCAAACTAAGGCAGCCTCTCAAACTGTCAGCCGCTCAATCCAAGGCAGCCCCTCAAACTATGGCAGCCCCTCAAACTAAGGCAGCCCCTCAAACTAATGCAGCCCCTCAATCTGAGGCAGCCCCTCAACTAAGGCAGCCGCTCAAAATAAAGCATCCCATCAAACTAATGCACCCCTCAATCTAAGGCAGCCCATCAAACAAATGCAGCCCCTCAAACTACGTCAGCCCCTCAAACTACGTCAGCCCCTCAAACTAAGTCAGCCCCTCAAACTAATGCAGCCACTCAATCAAAATCAAACTCTCAAACTAATGCAGCCGCTCAAAGTAAGGCAGCCCCTCAAACCCAGGCAGCCTCTCAAACTAACACAGCCGCTCAAAATAAGGCAGCCTGTCAAAGTAAGGCAGACCCTCAAACTAAGGGAGCGCCTCAACCAAAGGCAGCCCCTCAAACTAATGCAGCCGCTCAAATTAAGTCAGCCCCTCAAACTAAGGCAGCCTCTAAAAGTAAGGCAGACCCTCAAACTAAGGGAACCGCTCAAACTAAGGCAGACTCTCAAACTAAGGCAGACCCTCAAACTAAGGGAGCGCCTCAACTAAAAGCAGCCCCTCAAACTAATGCAGCCGCTCAAATTAAGGCAGCCCCTCAAACTAATGCAGCCTCTGAAAGTAAGGCAGACCCTCAAACTCAGGCAGCCGCTCAAACTAAGGCAGCCCCTCAAACTCAGGCAGCCGCTCAAACTAAGGCAGCCCCTCAAACTGAGACAGCCGCTCAAACTAATGCAGCCCCTCAGTCTAAAGCAGCCCCTCAAACACAGGCAGCCTCTCAATCTAAGGCAGCCGCTCAAACTAAGGCAGCCCCTCAAACTAAGACAGTCGCTCAAACTAATGCAACCCCTCAAACTAAGGCAGCCGCTCAAATTAATGCAGCCCCTCAAACTATGGCAGACTCTCAAACGAAGGCAGCCCCTCAAACTTAGGCAGCCTATCAAACTTAGGCTGCCCCTTAAACTAATGCAGCCCCTCAAACTAATGCAGAACTCTATCTAAGGCAGCCCCTCAAACTAATGCAGCCCCTCAAACTAATGCAGCCCCTCAAACTAATGCAGCCCCACAATCTAAGGCAGCCCCTCAAACTAATGTAGCCACTCAAACTAATGCAGCCCCTCAAACTAATGCAGCCCCTCAATCAAAGGCAGCCCCTCAAACTAATGCACCCCCTCAAACTAATGCAGCCCCTCAAACTAATGCAGCCCCTGAATCTAAGGCAGCCCCTCAAACTAATGCAGCCACTTAATCAAAGGCAGACTCTCAAACTAATGCAGTCACTCAATCAAAGGCAGCCCCTCAAACTAAGGCAGCCGCTCAAACTAAGGCAGACTCTCAAACTGACGCTGCCCCTTAAAGTAAGGCTGCCCTACAAAATAAGGGAGCGCCTCAACCAAAGGCAGCCCCTCAAACTAATGCAGCCGCTCAAACTAAGGGAGCGCCTCAACCAAAGGCAGCCCCTCAAACTAAGGCAGCCCCTCTAACTAAGCCAACCCATCAAACTAAGGCATCCCCTCATACTAAGGCAGCCTCTCAAACTAATGCAGCCACTCAATCTAAGGCAGCCCCTGGAACAAAGCCAACCCCTCAAACTATGGCACACTCTCAAACGAAGGCAGCCACTCAAACTTAGGCAGCCTCTCAAACTAAGGCTGCCCCTTAAACTAATGCAGCCCCTCAAACTAATGCAGAACTCTATCTAAGGCAGCCCCTCAAACTAATGCAGCCCCTGAAACTAATGCAGCCCCTCAAACTAATGCAGCCCCTCAAACTGATGCAGCCCCTCAAACTAATGCAGCCCCTCAATCTAATGCAGCCCCTCAAACTAATGCAGCCCCTCAATCTAAGGCAGCCCCACAAACTAATGCAGCCACTCAATGAAAGGCAGACTCTCAAACCAATGCAGCCACTCAATCAAAGGCAGCCCCTCAAACTAAGGCAGCCCCTCAAACTAAGGCAGACTCTCAAACTGACGCTGCCCCTTAAAGTAAGGCTGCCCTACAAAATAAGGGAGCGCCTCAACCAAAGGCAGCCCCTCAAACTAATGCAGCCGCTCAAACTAAGGCAGCCCCTCAAACTCAGGCAGCCTCTCAAACTAAGGCAGCCGCTGAAACTAAGGCAGCCTGTCAAACGAAGGCAGCCGCTCAAACTAAGGCAGACTCTCAAACTAAGGCAACCCCTCAAACTAAGGCAGCCGCTCAAACTAAGGCAGACTCTCAAACTAAGGCAGCCTCTCAAACTAAGTCAGCCGCTCAATCTAAGGCAGCCCCTCATTCTAATGCAACCCCTCAAACTAATGCAGCCCCTCAAACTAAGGCAGCACTTCTAACTAAGCCAACCCCTCGAACTAAGGAATCCCCTCAAACTAAGGCAGACTCTCAAACTAATGCAGCCCCTCAATCTAAGGCAGCCTCTCATAATAATGCAGCCCCTCAAACAAATGCAGTCCCTCAATCTAATGAAGCCCCTCAAACTAATGCAGCCACTCAATCAAAGGCAAGCTCTCAAACCAATGCAGCCACTCAATCAAAGCCAGACCCTCAAACTCAGCCAACCACTCAAACTAAGGGAGCCCCTCAAACTAAGGCAGACTCTCAAACTAATACAGCCCCTTAAAGTAAGGCAGCCTCTCAAACTGAGGGAGCGCCTCAAACAAAGGCAGCCCCTCAAGCTAAGGCAGCCCCTCTAATGAAGCCAACCCATCAAACTAAGGCATACCCTCAAACTAAGGCAGACTCTCAAACTAATGCAGCCCCTCAATCTAAGGCAGCCTCTTAATCTAAGACAGCCCCTCAAACAAATGCAGCCCGTCAAACCAAGGCAGCCGCTCAAACTAAGGCAGCCCCTCAAACTAAGGCAGCCGCTCAAACTAAGGCAGCCCCTCAAACTAAGGCAGCCCCTCAAACTCAGGCAGCCCCTCAAACTAAGGCAGCCCCTCAAACTGAGACAGCCGCTCAAACTAATGCAGCCCCTCAGTCTAAAGCAGCCCCTCAGTCTAAAGCAGCCTCTCAATCTGAGGCAGCCGCTCAAACTAAGGCAGCCCCTTAAACTAAGACAGTCGCTCAAACTAATGCAGCCCCTCAAACTAAGGCTGCCGCTCAAATTATGGCAGCCCCTCAAACTATGGCACACTCTCAAACGAAGGCAGCCACTCAAACTTAGGCAGCCTCTCAAACTAAGGCTGCCCCTTAAACTAATGCAGCCCCTCAAACTAATGCAGAACTCTATCTAAGGCAGCCCCTCAAACTAATGCAGCCCCTGAAACTAATGCAGCCCCTCAAACTAATGCAGCCCCTCAAACTGATGCAGCCCCTCAAACTAATGCAGCCCCTCAATCTAATGCAGCCCCTCAAACTAATGCAGCCCCTCAATCTAAGGCAGCCCCACAAACTAATGCAGCCACTCAATGAAAGGCAGACTCTCAAACCAATGCAGCCACTCAATCAAAGGCAGCCCCTCAAACTAAGGCAGCCCCTCAAACTAAGGCAGACTCTCAAACTGACGCTGCCCCTTAAAGTAAGGCAGCCCTACAAACTAAGGGAGCGCCTCAACCAAAGGCAGCCCCTCAAACTAATGCAGCCGCTCAAACTAAGGCAGCCCCTCAAACTCAGGCAGCCTCTCAAACTAAGGCAGCCGCTGAAACTAAGGCAGCCGCTGAAACTAAGGCAGCCTGTCAAACGAAGGCAGCCGCTCAAACTAAGGCAGCCGCTCAAACTAAGGCAGCCTCTCAAACTAAGTCAGCCGTTCAATCTAAGGCAGCCCCTCAAACTAAGGCAGCCCCTCAAACTAAGGCAGCCGCTCAAACTAATGCAGCCCCTGAATCTAAGGCAGCCCCTCAACTAAGGCAGCCGCTCAAAATAAAGCAGCCCATCAAACTAATGCAGCCCCTCAAACTAAGGCAGCCCCTCAAACTAAGGCAGCCCCTCAAACTAAGGCAGCCCCTCAATCTAAGGCAGCCCCTCAATCTAAGGCAGCCCCTCAACTAAGGCAGCCGCTCAAAATAAGGCATCCCATCAAACTAATGCAGCCCCTCAAATTACGTCAGCCTCTCAAACTAAGTCAGCCCCTCAAACTAATGCAACCACTCAATCAAAGCCAGACTCTCAAACTAATGCAACCGCTCAAACTAAGGCAGCCCCTCAAACCCAGGCAGCCTCTCAAACTAACGCAGCCGCTCAAACTAAGGCAGCTTGTCAAAGTAAGGCAGACCCTCAAACTAAGGGAGCGCCTCAACCAAAGGCAGCCCCTCAAACTAATGCAGCCGCTCAAATTAAGGCAGCCCCTCAAACTAAGGCAGCCTCTAAAAGTAAGGCAGACCCTCAAACTAAGGCAGCCGCTCAAACTAAGGCAGACTCTTGAACTAAGGCAGACCCTCAAACTAAGGGAGCGCCTCAACTAAAAGCAGCCCCTCAAACTAATGCAGCCGCTCAAATTAAGGCAGCCCCTCAAACTAAGGCAGCCTCTAAAAGTAAGGCAGCCCCTCAAACTAAGGCAGCCGCTCAAACTAATGCAGACTCTCAAACTAAGGCAGCCGCTTAATTTAAGGCAGCCGCTCAAACGAAGGCAGCCTCTGAAATTAAGGCCGCCGCTCAAACTAAGGCAGCCCCTCAAAGTAAGGCCGACTCTCAAACTAAGGCACTCCCTCAGACTAATGCAGCCCCTCAATCTAAAGCAGCCCCTCATTCTAATGCAACCCCTCAAACTAATGCAGCCCCTCAAACTAAGGCAGCCCCTCTAACTAAGCCAACGCCTCAAACTAAAGCATCCCCTCAAACTGAGGCAGACTCTCAAACTAATGCAGCCACTCAATCTAAGGCAGCCCCTCAAACTAAGCCAATCCCTCAAACTAAGGCAGCCCCTCAAACTAAGGCAGCCCCACAAACTAAGGCAGCCCCTCAAACTAAGGCAGCCCCTCAAACTAATGCAGACCCTCAATCTAATGCAGCCCCTCAAACTAATGCAGCCACTCACTCAAAGGCAGTCTCTCAAACTAATGCAGCCACTCAATCTAAGGCAGCCCCTCAAACTAAGCCAACCCCTCAAACTAAGGCAGCCCCTCAAACTAAGGCAGCCCCTCAAAATAATGCGGCCCCTCAAACTAATGCAGACTCTCAATCTAATGCAGCACCTCAAACTAATGCAGCCACTCACTCAAAGGCAGACTCTCAAACTAATGCAGCCCCTCAATCTAAGGCAGCTCCTCATTCTAATGCAACCCCTCAAACTAATGCAGCCCCTCAAACTAAGGCAGCCCCTCTAACTAAGCCAACCCCTCAAACTAAGGAATCCCCTCAAACTAAGGCAGACTCTCCAACTAATGCAGCCACTCAATCTAAGGCAGACCCTCAAACTAAGCCAACCCCTCAAACTAAGGAAGCCCCTCAAAGTAATGCATCCCCTCAAACAAATGCAGCCCCTCAATATAATGCAGCCCCTCAAACTAATGCAGCCACTCAATCAAAGGCAAGCTCTCAAACTAATGCAGCCACTCAATCAAAGGCAGCCCCTCAAACTCAGCCAACCACTCAAACTAAGACAGCCCCTCAAACTAAGGCAGACTCTCAAACTAATGCAGCCCCTTAAAGTAAGGCAGCCCCTCAAACTAAGGGAGCGCCTCAACCAAAGACAGCCCCTCAAACTAAGGCAGCCCCTCTAACTAAGCCAACCCATCAAACTAAGGCATCCCCTCATACTAAGGCAGCCTCTCAAACTAATGCAGCCACTCAATCTGAGGCAGCCCCTCGAACAAAGCCAACCCCTCAAACTAAGGCATCCCCTCAAACTAAGGCAGACTCTCAAACTAATGCAGCCCCTCATTCTAAGGCAGCCCCTTAATCTAAGACAGCCCCTCAAACTAATGCAGCCCCTCAAACCAAGGCAGCCGCTCAAACTAAGGCAGCCCCTCAAACTAATGCAGCCACTCAATCAAAGCCAGACTCTCAAACTAATGCAACCGCTCAAACTAAGGCAGCCCCTCAAACCCAGGCAGCCTCTCAAACTAACGCAGCCGCTCAAACTAAGGCAGCTTGTCAAAGTAAGGCAGACCCTCAAAGTAAGGGAGCGCCTCAACCAAAGGCAGCCCCTCAAACTAATGCAGCCGCTCAAATTAAGGCAGCCCCTCAAACTAAGGCAGCCTCTAAAAGTAAGGCAGACCCTCAAACTAAGGCAGCCGCTCAAACTAAGGCAGACTCTTGAACTAAGGCAGACCCTCAAACTAAGGGAGCGCCTCAACTAAAAGCAGCCCCTCAAACTAATGCAGCCGCTCAAATTAAGGCAGCCCCTCAAACTAAGGCATCCTCTAAAAGTAAGGCAGCCCCTCAAACTAAGGCAGCCGCTCAAACTAATGCAGACTCTCAAACTAAGGCAGCCGCTCAATTTAAGGCAGCCGCTCAAACGAAGGCAGCCTCAGAAATTAAGGCCGCCGCTCAAACTAAGGCAGCCCCTCAAAGTAAGGCAGCCTCTCAAACTAAGGCACTCCCTCAGACTAATGCAGCCCCTCAATCTAAAGCAGCCCCTCATTCTAATGCAACCCCTCAAACTAATGCAGCCCCTCAAACTAAGGCAGCCCCTCAAACTAAGCCAACGCCTCAAACTAAGGCATCCCTTCAAACTGAGGCAGACTCTCAAACTAATGCAGCCACTCAATCTAAGGCAGCCTCTCAAACTAAGCCAACCCCTCAAACTAAGGCAGCCCCTCAAACTAAGGCAGCCCCTCAAACTAAGGCAGCCCCCCAAACTAATGCAGACCCTCAATCTAATGCAGCCCCTCAAACTAATGCAGCCACTCACTCAAAGGCAGACTCTCAAACTAATGCAGCCACTCAATCTAAGGCAGCCCCTCAAACTAAGCCAACCCCTCAAACTAAGGCAGCCCCTCAAACTAAGGCAGCCCCTCAAAATAATGCGGCCCCTCAAACTAATGCAGACCCTCAATCTAATGCAGTACCTCAAACTAATGCAGCCACTCACTCAAAGGCAGACTCTCAAACTAATGCAGCCCCTCAATCTAAGGCAGCTCCTCATTCTAATGCAACACCTCAAACTAATGCAGCCCCTCAAACTAAGGCAGCCCCTCTAACTAAGCCAACCCCTCAAACTAAGGAATCCGCTCAAACTAAGGCAGACTCTCAATCTAATGCAGCCACTCAATCTAAGGCAGACCCTCAAACTAAGCCAACCCCTCAAACTAAGGAAGCCCCTCAAAGTAATGCAGCCCCTCAAACAAATGCAGCCCCTCAATATAATGCAGCCCCTCAAACTAATGCAGCCACTCAATCAAAGGCAAGCTCTCAAACTAATGCAGCCACTCAATCAAAGGCAGCCCCTCAAACTCAGCCAACCACTCAAACTAAGACAGCCCCTCAAACTAAGGCAGACTCTCAAACTAATGCAGCCCCTTAAAGTAAGGCAGCCCCTCAAACTAAGGGAGCGCCTCAACCAAAGGCAGCCCCTCAAACTAAGGCAGCCCCTCTAACTAAGCCAACCCATCAAACTAAGGCATCCCCTCATACTAAGGCAGCCTCTCAAATTAATGCAGCCACTCAATCTAAGGCAGCCCCTCGAACAAAGCAAACCCCTCAAACTAAGGCATCCCCTCAAACTAAGGCAGACTCTCAAACTAATGCAGCCCCTCATTCTAAGGCAGCCCCTTAATCTAAGACAGCCCCTCAAACTAATGCAGCCCCTCAAAGCAAGGCAGCCGCTCAAACTAAGGCAGCCCCTCAAACTCAGGCAGCCGCTCAAACTAAGACAGCCCCTCAAACTCAGGCAGCCGCTCAAACTAAGGCAGACCCACAAACTGAGACAGCGGCTCAAACTAATGCAGCCCCTCAGTCTAAAGCAGCCCCTCAAACTCAGGCAGCCTCTCAATCTAAGGCAGCCGCTCAAACTAAGGCAGCCCCTCAAACTAAGACAGTCGCTCAAACTAATGCAGCCCCTCAAAATAAGGCAGCCGCTCAAATTAATGCAGCCCCTCAAACTATGGCAGACTCGCAAACGAAGGCAGCCCCTCAAACTTAGGCAGCCTATCAAACTTAGGCTGCCCCTTAAACTAATGCAGCCCCTCAAACTAATGCAGAACTCTATCTAAGGCAGCCCCTCAAACTAATGCAGCCCCTCAAACTAATGCAGCCCCACAATCTAAGGCAGCCCCTCAAACTAATGTAGCCACTCAAACTAATGCAGCCCCTCAAACTAATGCAGCCCCTCAATCAAAGGCAGCCCCTCAAACTAATGCACCCCCTCAAACTAATGCAGCCCCTCAAACTAATGCAGCCCCTGAATCTAAGGCAGCCCCACAAACTAATGCAGCCACTCAATCAAAGGCAGACTCTCAAACTAATGCAGTCACTCAATCAAAGGCAGCCCCTCAAACTAAGGCAGCCGATCAAACTAAGGCAGACTCTCAAACTGACGCTGCCCCTTAAAGTAAGGCAGCCCTACAAACTAAGGGAGCGCCTCAACCAAAGGCAGCCCCTCAAACTAATGCAGCCGCTCAAACTAAGGCAGCCCCTCAAACTCAGGCAGCCTCTCAAACTAAGGCAGCCGCTGAAACTAAGGCAGCCTGTCAAACGAAGGCAGCCGCTCAAACTAAGGCAGACTCTCAAACTAAGGCAACCCCTCAAACTAAGGCAGCCGCTCAAACTAAGGCAGACTCTCAAACTAAGGCAGCCTCTCAAACTAAGTCAGCCGCTCAATCTAAGGCAGCCCCTCAAACTAAGGCAGCCCCTCAAACTGAGGCAGCCGCTCAAACTAATGCAGCCCCTCAATCTAAGGCAGCCCCTCAACTAAGGCAGCCGCTCAAAATAAAGCAGCCCATCAAACTAATGCAGCCCCTCAAACTAAGGCAGCCCCTCAAACTAAGGCAGCCCCTCAAACTAAGGAAGCGCCTCAAACTAAGGCAGCCGCTCAAACTAATGCAGCCGCTCAATCTAAGGCAGCCCCTCAACTAAGGCAGCCGCTCAAAATAAAGCATCCCATCAAACTAATGCAGCCCCTCAAACTACGTCAGCCCCTCAAACTAAGTCAGCCCCTCAAACTAATGCAGCCACTCAATCAAAGCCAGACTCTCAAACTAATGCAGCCACTCAAACTAAGGCAGCCCCTCAAACCCAGGCAGCCTCTCAAACTAACGCAGCCGCTCAAACTAAGGCAGCTTGTCAAAGTAAGGCAGACCCTCAAACTAAGGGAGCGCCTCAACCAAAGGCAGCCCCTCAAACGAATGCAGCCGCTCAAATTAAGGCAGCCTCTCAAACTAAGGCAGCCTCTAAAAGTAAGGCAGAACCTCAAACTAAGGCAGCCGCTCAAACTAAGGCAGACTCTCGAACTAAGGCAGACCCTCAAACTAAGGGAGCGCCTCAACTAAAAGCAGCCCCTCAAACTAATGCAGCCGCTCAAATTAAGGCAGCCCCTCAAACTAAGGCATCCTCTAAAAGTAAGGCAGCCCCTCTAACTAAGGCAGCCGCTCAAACTAATGCAGACTCTCAAACTAATGCAGCCACTCAATCTAAGGCAGCCCCTCAAACTAAGCTAACCCCTCAAACTAAGGCAGCCCCTCAAACTGAGGCAGCCCCTCAAAATAATGCAGACCCTCAAACTAATGCAGACCCTCAATCTAATGCAGCACCTCAAACTAATGCAGCCACTCAATCAAAGGCAGACTCTCAAACTAATGCAGCGCCTCAACCAAAGGCACCCCTCAAACTAACGCAGCCGCTCAAATTAAGGCAGCCCCTCAAACTAAGGCAGCCTCTAAAAGTAAGGCAGACCCTCAAACTAAGGCAGCCGGTCAAACTAAGGCAGACTCTCAAACTAAGGCAGCCCCTCAAACTAAGGCAGCCGCTCAAACTAATGCAGACTCTCAAACTAAGGCAGCCGCTGAAACTAAGGCAGCCGCTCAAACTCAGGCAGCCTCTCAAATTAAGGCAGCCGCTCAAACCAAGGCAGCCGCTAAAACTAATGCAGCCCCTCAATCTGAGGCAGCCCCTCAAACTAAGGCAGCCCCTCAAACTAAGGCAGCCCCTCAAACTAATGCAGCCCCTCAATCTAAGGCAGCCCATCAAACAAATGCAGCCCCTCAAACTACGTCAGCCCCTCAAACTAAGTCAGCCCCTCAAACTAATGCAGCCACTCAAAGGCAGACTCTCAAACTAATGCAGCCGCTCAAACTAAGGCAGCCCCTCAAACTCATGCAGCCTCTCAAACTAACGCAGCCCCTCAAACTACGTCAGCCCCTCAAACTAAGTCAGCCCCTCAAACTAAGTCAGCCCCTCAAACTAATGCAGCCACTCAAAGGCAGACACTCAAACCAGTGCAGCCGCTCAAACTAAGGCAGCCCCTCAAACTCAGGCAGCCTCTCAAACTAACGCAGCCGCTCAAACTAAGGCAGCCTGTCAAAGTAAGGCAGACCCTCAAACTGAGGGAGCGCCTCAACCAAAGGCAGCCCCTCAAACTAATGCAGCCGCTCAAATTAAGGCAGTCCCTCAAACTAAGGCAGCCTCAAAAAGTAAGGCAGACCCTCAAACTAAGGCAGCCGCTCATACTAAGGCAGACTCTCAAACTCAGGCAGCCTCTCAAATTAAGGCAGCCGCTCAAACTAAGACAGCCCCTCAAAGTAAGGCAGCCCCAAAAACTAAGGCACTCCCTCAAACTAATGCAGCCCCTCAATCTAAGGCAGCCCCTCATTCTAATGCAACCCCTCAAACTAATGCAGCCCCTCAAACTAAGGCTGCACTTCTAACTAAGCCAACCCCTCGAACTAAGGAATCCCCTCAAACTAAGGCAGACTCTCAAACTAATGCAGCCCCTCAATCTAAGGCTGCCCCTCATAATAATGCAGCCCCTCAAACAAATGCAGTCCCTCAATCTAATGAAGCCCCTCAAACTAATGCAGCCACTCAATCAAAGGCAAGCTCTCAAACTAATGTAGCCACTCAATCAAAGCCAGCCCCTCAAACTCAGCCAACCACTCAAACTAAGGCAGCCCCTCAAACTAAGGCAGACTCTCAAACTAATACAGCCCCTTAAAGTAAGGCAGCCCCTCAAACTAAGGGAGCGCCTCAACCTAAGGCAGCCCCTCAAACTAAGGCAGCCCCTCTAACGAAGCCAACCCATAAGACTAAGGCATCCCCTCAAACTAAGGCAGACTCTCAAACTAATGCAGCCCCTCAATCTAAGGCAGCCCCTTAATCTAAGACAGCCCCTCAAACTAATGCAGCCCGTCAAATCAAGGCAGCCGCTCAAAATAAGGCAGCCCCTTAAACTAAGGCAGCCGCTCAAACTAAGGCAGCCCCTCAAACTAAGGCAGATTCTCAAACTGACGCTGCCCCTTAAAGTAAGGCAGCCCTGCAAACTAAGGGAGCGCCTCAACCAAAGGCAGCCCCTCAAACTAATGCAGCCGCTCAAACTAAGGCAGCCCCTCAAACTCAGGCAGCCTCTCAAACTAAGGCAGCCGCTGAAACGAAGGCAGCCTGTCAAACTAAGGCAGCCGCTCAATCCAAGGCAGCCCCTCAAACTAAGGCAGCCCCTCAAACTAAGGCAGCCGCTCAAACTAATGCAGCCCCTCAATCTGAGGCAGCCCCTCAACTAAGGCAGCTGCTCAAAATAAAGCATCCCATCAAACTAATGCACCCCTCAATCTAAGGCAGCCCATCAAACAAATGCAGCCCCTCAAACTACGTCAGCCCCTCAAACTAAGTCAGCCCCTCAAACTAATGCAGCCACTCAATCAAAGGCAGACTCTCAAACTAATGCAGCCGCTCAAAGTAAGGCAGACCCTCAAACCCAGGCAGCCTCTCAAACTAACACAGCCGCTCAAAATAAGGCAGCCTGTCAAAGTAAGGCAGACCCTCAAACTAAGGGAGCGCCTCAACCAAAGGCAGCCCCTCAAACTAATGCAGCCGCTCAAATTAAGTCAGCCCCTCAAACTAAGGCAGCCTCTAAAAGTAAGGCAGACCCTCAAACTAAGGCAACCGCTCAAACTAAGGCAGACTCTCAAACTAAGGCAGACCCTCAAACTCAGGGAGCGCCTCAACTAAAAGCAGCCCCTCAAACTAATGCAGCCGCTCAAATTAAGGCAGCCCCTCAAACTAATGCAGCCTCTAAAAGTAAGGCAGACCCTCAAACTAAGGCAGCCGCTCAAACTAAGGCAGACTCTCAAACTAAGGCAGCCCCTCAAACTAAGGCAGCCCCTCAAACTAAGGCAGCCGCTCAAACTAATGCAGACTCTCAAACTAAGGCAGCCGCTCAAACTAAGTCAGCCGCTCAAACTAAGGCAGCCTCTCAAATTAAGGCAGCCGCTCAAACTAAGGCAGCCCCTCAAAGTAAGGCAGCCTCTCAAAATAAGGCACTCCCTCAAAGTAATGCAGCCCCTCAATCTAAGGCAGCCACTCATTCTAATGCAACCCCTCAAACTAATGCAGCCCCTCAAACTGAGGCAGCCCCTCAAACTAAGGCAGCCCCTCAAACTAAGCCAACCCCTCAAACGAAGGCATCCCCTCAAACTAAGGCAGACTCTCAAACTAATGCAGCCACTCAATCTAAGGCAGCCCCTCAAATTAAGCCAACCCCTCAAACTAAGGCAGCCCCTCAAACTATGGCAGCCCCTCAAACTAAAGCAGACCCTCAATCTAATGCAGCCCCTCAAACTAATGCAGCCACTTAATCAAAGGCAGACTCTCAAACTAATGCAGCCGCGCAATCACAGGCAGCCCCTCAAACTCAGCCAACCCCTCAAACTAAGGCAGCCCCTCAAACTAAGGCAGACTCTCAAACTAATGCAGCCCCTCAATCGAAGGCAGCCCCTCATTCTAATGCAACCCCTCAAACTAATGCAGCCCCTCAAACTAAGGCAGACTCTCAAACTAATACAGCCCCTTAAAGTAAGGCAGCCCCTCAAACTAAGGGAGCGCCTCAACCAAAGGCAGCCCCTCAAACTAAGGCAGCCCCTTTAACGAAGCCAACCCATAAAACTAAGGCATCCACTCAAACTAAGGCAGACTCTCAAACTAATGCAGCCCCTCAATCTAAGGCAGCCCCTTAATCTAAGACAGCCCCTCAAACTAATGCAGCCCGTCAAACCAAGGCAGCCGCTCAAAATAAGGCAGCCCCTTAAACTAAGGCAGCAGCTCAAACTAAGGCAGCCCCTCAAACTAAGGCAGATTCTCAAACTGACGCTGCCCCTTAAAGTAAGGCAGCCCTGCAAACTAAGGGAGCGCCTCAACCAAAGGCAGCCCCTCAAACTAATGCAGCCGCTCAAACTAAGGCAGCCCCTCAAACTCAGGCAGCCTCTCAAACTAAGGCAGCCTCTGAAACTAAGGCAGCCTGTCAAACTAAGTCAGCCGCTCAATCCAAGGCAGCCCCTCAAACTAAGGCAGCCCCTCAAACTAAGGCAGCCGCTCAAACTAATGCAGCCCCTCAATCTGAGGCAGCCCCTCAACTAAGGCAGCTGCTCAAAATAAAGCATCCCATCAAACTAATGCAACCCTCAATCTAAGGCAGCCCATCAAACAAATGCAGCCCCTCAAACTACGTCAGCCCCTCAAACTAAGTCAGCCCCTCAAACTAATGCAGCCACTCAATCAAAGGCAGACTCTCAAACTAATGCAGCCGCTCAAAGTAAGGCAGCCCCTCAAACCCAGGCAGCCTCTCAAACTAACACAGCCGCTCAAAATAAGGCAGCCTGTCAAAGTAAGGCAGACCCTCAAACTAAGGGAGCGCCTCAACCAAAGGCAGCCCCTCAAACTAATGCAGCCGCTCAAATTAAGTCAGCCCCTCAAACTAAGGCAGCCTCTAAAAGTAAGGCAGACCCTCAAACTAAGGCAACCGCTCAAACTAAGGCAGACTCTCAAACTAAGGCAGACCCTCAAACTCAGGGAGCGCCTCAACTAAAAGCAGCCCCTCAAACTAATGCAGCCGCTCAAATTAAGGCAGCCACTCAAACTAATGCAGCCTCTAAAAGTAAGGCAGACCCCCAAACTAAGGCAGCCGCTCAAACTAAGGCAGACTCTCAAACTAAGGCAGCCCCTCAAACTAAGGCAGCCGCTCAAACTAATGCAGATTCTCAAACTAAGGCAGCCGCTCAAACTAAGTCAGCCGCTCAAACTAAGGCAGCCTCTCAAATTAAGGCAGCCGCTCAAACTAAGGCAGCCCCTCAAAGTAAGGCAGCCTCTCAAAATAAGGCACTCCCTCAAAGTAATGCAGCCCCTCAATCTAAGGCAGCCACTCATTCTAATGCAACCCCTCAAACTAATGCAGCCCCTCAAACTGAGGCAGCCCCTCAAACTAAGGCCGCCCCTCTAACTAAGCCAACCCCTCAAACGAAGGCATCCCCTCAAACTAAGGCAGACTCTCAAACTAATGCAGCCACTCAATCTAAGGCAGCCCCTCAAATTAAGCCAACCCCTCAAACTAAGGAAGCCCCTCAAAATAATGCAGCCCCTCAAACTAATGCAGACCCTCAATCTAATGCAGCCCCTCAAACTAATGCAGCCACTCAATCAAAGGCAGACTCAAACTAATGCAGCCACGCAATCACAGGCAGCCCCTCAAACTCAGCCAACCCCTCAAACTAATGCAGCCCCTCAAACTAAGGCAGACTCTCAAACTAATACAGCCCCTTAAAGTAAGGCAGCCCCTCAAACTAAGGGAGCGCCTCAACCAAAGGCAGCCCCTCAAGCTAAGGCAGCCCCTCTAACGAAGCCAACCCATAAAACTAAGGCATCCCCTCAAACTAAGGCAGACTCTCAAACTAATGCAGCCCCTCAATCTAAGGCAGCCCCTTAATCTAAGACAGCCCCTCAAACTCATGCAGCCCGTCAAACCAAGGCAGCCGCTCAAAATAAGGCAGCCCCTTAAACTAAGGCAGCCGCTCAAACTAAGGCAGCCCCTCAAACTAAGGCAGATTCTCAAACTGACGCTGCCCCTTAAATTAAGGCAGCCCTGCAAACTAAGGGAGCGCCTCAACCAAAGGCAGCCCCTCAAACTAATGCAGCCGCTCAAACTAAGGCAGCCTCTCAAACTCAGGCAGCCTCTCAAACGAAGGCAGCCGCTGAAACTAAGTCAGCCTGTCAAACTAAGGCAGCCGCTCAATCCAAGGCAGCCCCTCAAACTAAGGCAGCCCCTCAAACTAAGGCAGCCGCTCAAACTAATGCAGCCCCTCAATCTGAGGCAGCCCCTCAACTAAGGCAGCTGCTCAAAATAAAGCATCCCATCAAACTAATGCACCCCTCAATCTAAGGCAGCCCATCAAACAAATGCAGCCCCTCAAACTACGTCAGCCCCTCAAACTAAGTCAGCCCCTCAAACTAATGCAGCCACTCAATCAAAGGCAGACTCTCAAACTAATGCAGCCGCTCAAAGTAAGGCAGACCCTCAAACCCAGGCAGCCTCTCAAACTAACACAGCCGCTCAAAATAAGGCAGCCTGTCAAAGTAAGGCAGACCCTCAAACTAAGGGAGCGCCTCAACCAAAGGCAGCCCCTCAAACTAATGCAGCCGCTCAAATTAAGTCAGCCCCTCAAACTAAGGCAGCCTCTAAAAGTAAGGCAGACCCTCAAACTAAGGCAACCGCTCAAACTAAGGCAGACTCTCAAACTAAGGCAGACCCTCAAACTCAGGGAGCGCCTCAACTAAAAGCAGCCCCTCAAACTAATGCAGCCGCTCAAATTAAGGCAGCCCCTCAAACTAATGCAGCCTCTAAAAGTAAGGCAGACCCTCAAACTAAGGCAGCCGCTCAAACTAAGGCAGACTCTCAAACTAAGGCAGCCCCTCAAACTAAGGCAGCCTCTCAAACTAATGCAGACTCTCAAACTAAGGCAGCCGCTCAAACTAAGTCAGCCGCTCAAACTGAGGCAGCCTCTCAAATTAAGGCAGCCGCTCAAACTAAGGCAGCCCCTCAAAGTAAGGCAGCCTCTCAAAATAAGGCACTCCCTCAAAGTAATGCAGCCCCTCAATCTAAGGCAGCCACTCATTCTAATGCAACCCCTCAAACTAATGCAGCCCCTCAAACTGAGGCAGCCCCTCAAACTAAGGCAGCCACTCAAACTAAGGCAGCCCCTCTAACTGAGCCAACCCCTCAAACGAAGGCATCCCCTCAAACTAAGGCAGACTCTCAAACTAATGCAGCCACTCAATCTAAGGCAGCCCCTCAAATTAAGCCAACCCCTCAAACTAAGGCAGCCCCTCAAAATAATGCAGCCCCTCAAACTAATGCAGACCCTCAATCTAATGCAGCCCCTCAAACTAATGCAGCCACTCAATCAAAGGCAGACTCTCAAACTAATGCAGCCACGCAATCACAGGCAGCCCCTCAAACTCAGCCAACCCCTCAAACTAAGGCAGCCCCTGCAACTAAGGCAGACTCTCAAACTAATGCAGCCCCTCAATCGAAGGCAGCCCCTCATTCTAATGCAACCCCTCAAACTAATGCAGCACCTCAAACTAATGCAGCCACTCAATCAAAGGCAGCCCCAAAACTGAGGCAGCCCCTCAAACTAAGGCAGACTCTCAAACTAATGCAGCCCATCAATCGAAGGCAGCCCCTCAAACTAAGGGAGCGCCTCAACCAAAGGCAGCCCCTCAAACTAAGGCAGCCCCTCTAACTAAGCCAGCCCATCAAACTAAGGCATCCCCTCATATTCAGGCAGATTCTCAAACTAATGCAGCCACTCAATCTCAGGCAGCCCCTCAAACAAAGCCAACCCCTCAAACTAAGGCATCCCCTCAAACTAATGCAGCCACTCAATCAAAGGCAGCCCCAAAACTGAGGCAGCCCCTCAAACTAAGGCAGACTCTCAAACTAATGCAGCCCATCAATCGAAGGCAGCCCCTCAAACTAAGGGAGCGCCACAACCAAAGGCAGCCCCTCAAACTAAGGCAGCCCCTCTAACTAAGCCAGCCCATCAAACTAAGGCATCCCCTCATATTCAGGCAGATTCTCAAACTAATGCAGCCACTCAATCTAAGGCAGCCCCTCAAACTAATGCAGCCACTCAATCAAAGGCAGACTCTCAAACTAATGCAGCCACTCAATCAAAAGCAGCCCCTCAAACTAAGCCAACCCCTCAAACTAAGGCAGCCCCTCAAACTAAGGCAGACTCTCAAACTGACGCTGCCCCTTAAAGTAAGGCAGCCCTACAAACTAAGGGAGCGCCTCAACCAAAGGCAGCCTCTCAAACTAAGGCAGCTTGTCAAACTAAGGCAGCCTGTCAAACTAAGGCAGCCGCTCAAACTAAGGCAGACTCTCAAACTAAGGCAACCCCTCAAACTAAGGCAGCCACTCAAACTAAGGCAGACTCTCAAACTAAGGAAGCCTCTCAAACTAAGGCATCCGCTCAATCTGAGGCAGCCCCTCAAACTAAGGCAGCCCCTCAAACTAAGGCAGCCGCTCAAACTATTGCAGCCCCTCAATCTAAGGCAGCCCCTCAAACTAAGGCATAACCTCAAACTAAGGAAGCCCTCAAACTACGTCAGCCCCTCAAACTAAGGCAGCCCCTCAAACTAATGCAGCCACTCAATCAAAAGCAGACTCTCAAACTAATGCAGCCGCTCAAACTAAGGCAGCCCCTCAATCTCAGGCAGCCTCTCAAACTAACGCAGCCGCTGAAACTAAGGCAGCCTGTCAAAGTAAGGCAGACCCTCAAACTAAGGGAGCGCCTCAACCAAAGGCAGCCCCTCAAACTAATGCAGCCGCTCAAATTAAGGCAGCCCCTCAAACTAAGGAAGCCTCTATAAGTAAGGCAGACCCTCAAACTAAGGCAGCCGCTCAAACTAAGGAAGACTCTCAAACTAAGGCAGCCCCTCAAACTAAGGCAGCCGCTCAAACTAATGCACACTCTCAAACTGAGGCAGCCGCTCAAACTAAGCCAGACGCTCAAACTAAGGCAGCCTCTCAAATTAAGGCAGCCGCTCAAACTAAGGCAGCCCCTCAAACTAAGGCAGCCTCTCAAACTAAGGCACTCCCTCAAACTAATGCAGCCCCTCAATCTAAGGCAGCCCCTCATTCTAATGCAACCCCTCAAACTAATGCAGCCCCTCAAACTAAGGCAGCCTCTCTAACTAGCCAACCCCTCAAACTAAGGCATCCCCTCAATCTAAGGCAGACTCTCAAACTAATGCAGCCACTCAATCTAAGGCAGCCACTCAAACTAAGCTAACCCCTCAAACTAAGGCAGCCCCTCAAACTGAGGCAGCCCCTCAAAATAATGCAGACCCTCAAACTAATGCAGACCCTCAATCTGATGCAGCACCTCAAACTAATGTAGCCACTCAATCAAAGGCAGACTCTCAAACTAATGCAGCGCCTCAACCAAAGGCAGCCCCTCAAACTAACGCAGCCGCTCAAATTAAGGCAGCCCCTCAAACTAAGGCAGCCTCTAAAAGTAAGGCAGACCCTCAAACTAAGGCAGCCGGTCAAACTAAGGCAGACCCTCAAACTAAGGCAGCCCCTCAAACTAAGGCAGCCGCTCAAACTAATGCAGACTCTCAAACTAAGGCAGCCGCTCAAACTAAGGCAGCCGCTCAAACTCAGGCAGCCTCTCAAATTAAGGCAGCCGCTCAAACTAAGGCAGCCGCTAAAACTAATGCAGCCCCTCAATCTGAGGCAGCCCCTCAAACTAAGGCAGCCCCTCAAACTAATGCAGCCCCTCAATCTAAGGCAGCCCATCAAACAAATGCAGCCACTCAAAGGCAGACTCTCAAACTAATGCAGCCGCTCAAACTAAGGCAGCCCCTCAAACTCAGGCAGCCTCTCACACTAACGCAGCCGCTCAAACTAAGGCAGCCTGTCAAAGTAAGGCAGACCCTCAAACTAAGGGAGCGCGTCAACCAAAGGCAGCCCCTCAAACTAATGCAGCCGCTCAAATTAAGGCAGTCCCTCAAACTAAGGCAGCCTCAAAAAGTAAGGCAGACCCTCAAACTAAGGCAGCCGCTCATACTAAGGCAGACTCTCAAACTAAGGCAGCCCCTCAAACTAAGGGAGCGCCTCAACCAAAGGCAGCCCCTCAAACTAATGCAGCCGCTCAAATTAAGGCAGCCCCTCAAACTAAGGAAGCCTCTAAAAGTAAGGCAGATCCTCAAACTAAGGCAGCCGCTCAAACTAAGGAAGAGTCTCAAACTAAGGCAGCCCCTCAAACTAAGGCAGCCGCTCAAACTAATGCACACTCTCAAACTGAGGCAGCCGCTCAAACTAAGCCAGCCGCTCAAACTAAGGCAGCCTCTCAAATTCAGGCAGCCGCTCTAACTAAGGCAGCCCCTCACAGTAAGGCAGCCTCTCAAACTAAGGCACTCCCTCAAACTAATGCAGCCCCTCAATCTAAGGCAGCCCCTCAATCTAATGCAACCCCTCAAACTAATGCAGCCCCTCAAACTAAGGCAGCCCCTCAAACTAAGGCAGCCCCTCTAACTTAGCCAAGCCCTCAAACTAAGGCATCCCCTCAAAATAAGGCAGACTCTCAAACGAATGCAGCCACTCAATCTAAGGCAGCCCCTCAAACTAAGCTAACCCCTCAAACTAAGGCAGCCCCTCAAACTGAGGCATCCCCTCAAAATAATGCAGCCCCTCAAACTAATGCAGATCCTCAATCTAATGCAGCCGCTCAAACTAATGCAGCCACTCAATCAAAGGCAGACTCTCAAACTAATGCAGCGCCTCAACCAAAGGCAGCCCCTCAAACTGATGCAGCCGCTCAAATTAAGGCAGCCCCTCAAACTAAGGCAGCCTCTAAAAGTAAGGCAGACCCTCAAACTAAGGCAGCCGCACAAACAAAGGCAGACTCACAAAATAAAGCAGCCCGTCAAACTAAGGGAGCCGCACAAACTAATGCAGACTCTCAAACTAAGGCAGCCGCTCAAACTAAGTCAGCCGCTCAAACTAAGGCAGCACTTCTAACTAAGCCAACCCCTCGAACTAAGGAATCCCCTCAAACTAAGGCAGACTCTCAAACTAATGCAGTCCCTCAAACTAATGCAGCCCCTCAATCTAAGGCAGCCCCTCATAATAATGCAGCCCCTCATAATAATGCAGCCCCTCATAATAATGCTGTCCCTCAATCTAATGAAGCCCCTCAAACTAATGCAGCCACTCAATCAAAGGCAAGCTCTCAAACTAATGCAGCCACTCAATCAAAGCCAGACCCTCAAACTCAGCCAACCACTCAAACTAAGGCAGCCCCTCAAACTAAGGCAGACTCTCAAACTAATACAGCCCCTTAAAGTAAGGCAGCCCCTTAAACTAAGGGAGCGCCTCAACCAAAGGCAGCCCCTCAAACTAAGGCAGCCCCTCAAACTAAGGCAGCCCCTCTAACGAAGCCAACCCATAAAACTAAGGCATCCCCTCAAACTAAGGCAGACTCTCAAACTAATGCAGCCCCTCAATCTAAGGCAGCCCCTTAATCTAAGACAGCCCCTCAAACTAATGCAGCCCGTCAAATCAAGGCATCCGCTCAAAATAAGGCAGCCCCTTAAACTAAGGCAGCCGCTCAAACTAAGGCAGCCCCTCAAACTCAGGCAGCCGCTCAAACTAAGGCAGCCCCTCAAACTGAGACAGCCGCTCAAACTAATGCAGCCCCTCAGTCTAAAGCAGTCCCTCAAAATCAGGCAGCCTCTCAATCTAAGGCAGCCGCTCAACATAAGGCAGCCCCTCAAACTAAGACAGTCGCTCAAACTAATGCAGCCCCTCAAACTAAGGCTGCCGCTCAAATTAAGGCAGCCCCTCAAACTATGGCAGACTCTCAAACGAAGGCAGCCACTCAAACTTAGGCAGCCTCTCAAACTAAGGCTGCCCCTTAAACTAATGCAGCCCCTCAAACTAATGCAGAACTCTATCTAAGGCAGCCCCTCAAACAAATGCAGCCCCTCAAACTAATGCAGCCCCTCAAACTAGTGCAGCCCCTCAAACTAATGCAGCCCCTCAATCTAAGGCAGCCCCTTAATCTAAGACAGCCCCTCAAACTAATGCAGCCCGTCAAATCAAGGCATCCGCTCAAAATAAGGCAGCCCCTTAAACTAAGGCAGACGCTCAAACTAAGGCAGCCCCTCAAACTCAGGCAGCCGCTCAAACTAAGGCAGCCCCTCAAACTGAGACAGCCGCTCAAACTAATGCAGCCCCTCAGTCTAAAGCAGTCCCTCAAAATCAGGCAGCCTCTCAATCTAAGGCAGCCGCTAAAACTAAGGCAGCCCCTCAAACTAAGACAGTCGCTCAAACTAATGCAGCCCCTCAAACTAAGGCTGCCGCTCAAATTAAGGCAGCCCCTCAAACTATGGCAGACTCTCAAACGAAGGCAGCCACTCAAACTTAGGCAGTCTCTCAAACTAAGGCTGCCCCTTAAACTAATGCACCCCCTCAAACTAATGCAGAACTCTATCTAAGGCAGCCCCTCAAACAAATGCAGCCCCTCAAACTAATGCAGCCCCTCAAACTAGTGCAGCCCCTCAAACTAATGCAGCCCCTCAAACTAATGCAGCCCCTCAAACTAATGCAGCCCTTCAATCTAAGGCAGCCCCTCAAACTAATGCAGCCACTCAATCAAAGGCAGCCCCTCAAACTAAGGCAGCCCCTCAAACTAAGGCAGACTCTCAAACTGACGCTGCCCCTTAAAGTAAGGCAGCCCTACAAACTAAGGGAGCGCCTAAACCAAAGGCAGCCCCTCAAACTAATGCAGCCGCTCAAACTAAGGCAACCCCTCAAACTCAGGCAGCCTCTCAAACTAAGGCAGCCGCTGAAACTAAGGCAGCCTGTCAAACGAAGGCAGCCGCTCAAACTAAGGCAGACTCTCAAACTAAGGCAACCCCTCAAACTAAGGCAGCCGCTCAAACTAAGGCAGCCTCTCAAACTAAGGCAGCCTCTCAAACTAAGTCAGCCGCTCAATCTAAGGCAGCCCCTCAAACTAAGGCAGCCCCTCAAACTAAGGCAGCCGCTCAAACTAATGCAGCCCCTCAATCTAAGGCAGCCCCTCAACTAAGGCAGCCGCTCAAAGTAAGGCAGCCCCACAAACTAAGGCACTCCCTCAAACTAATGCAGCCCCTCAATCTAAGGCAGCCCCTCATTCTAATGCAACCCCTCAAACTAATGCAGCCCCTCAAACTAAGGCAGCACTTCTAACTAAGCCAACCCCTCGAACTAAGGAATCCCCTCAAACTAAGGCAGACTCTCAAACTAATGCAGCCCCTCAATCTAAGGCAGCCCCTCATAATAATGCAGCCCCTCAATCAAAGGCAAGCTCTCAAACTAATGCAGCCACTCAATCTAATGAAGCCCCTCAAACTAATGCAGCCACTCAATCAAAGGCAAGCTCTCAAACTAATGCAGCCACTCAATCAAAGCCAGACCCTCAAACTCAGCCAACCACTCAAACTAAGGCAGCCCCTCAAACTAAGGCAGACTCTCAAACTAATACAGCCCCTTAAAGTAAGGCAGCCCCTCAAACTAAGGGAGCGCCTCAACCAAAGGCAGCCCCTCAAACAAAGGCAGCCCCTCATTCTAATGCAACCCCTCAAACTAATGCAGCCCCTCAAACTAAGGCAACACTTCTAACTAAGCCAACCCCTCGAACTAAGGAATCCCCTCAAACTAAGGCAGACTCTCAAACTAATGCAGCCCCTCAATCTAAGGCAGCCCCTCATAATAATGCAGCCCCTCAAACAAATGCAGTCCCTCAATCTAATGAAGCCCCTCAAACTAATGCAGCCACTCAATCAAAGGCAAGCTCTCAAACTAATGCAGCCACTCAATCAAAGCCAGACCCTCAAACTCAGCCAACCACTCAAACTAAGGCAGCCCCTCAAACTAAGGCAGACTCTCAAACTAATACAGCCCCTTAAAGTAAGGCAGCCCCTCAAACTAAGGGAGCGCCTCAACCAAAGGCAGCCCCTCAAACTAAGGCAGCCCCTCTAACGAAGCCAACCCATAAAACTAAGGCATCCCCTCAAACTAAGGCAGACTCTCAAACTAATGCAGCCCCTCAATCTAAGGCAGCCCCTTAATCTAAGACAGCCCCTCAAACTAATGCAGCCCGTCAAATCAAGGCAGCCGCTCAAAATAATGCAGCCCCTTAAACTAAGGCAGTCGCTCAAACTAAGGCAGCCCCTCAAACTCAGGCAGCCGCTCAAACTAAGGCAGCCCCTCAAACTGAGACAGCCGCTCAAACTAATGCAGCCCCTCAGTCTAAATCAGTCCCTCAAAATCAGGCAGCCTCTCAATCTAAGGCAGCCGCTCAAACTAAGGCAGCCCCTCAAACTAAGACAGTCGCTCAAACTAATGCAGCCCCTCAAACTAAGGCTGCCCCTCAAATTAAGGCAGCCCCTCAAACTATGGCAGACTCTCAAACGAAGGCAGCCACTCAAACTTAGGCAGCCTCTCAAATTAAGGCTGCCCCTTAAACTAATGCAGCCCCTCAAACTAATGCAGAACTCTATCTAAGGCAGCCCCTCAAACTAATGCAGCCCCTCAAACTAATGCAGCCCCTCAAACTAGTGCAGCCCCTCAAACTAATGCAGCCACTCAATCTAATGCAGCCCCTCAATCTAAGGCAGCCCCTCAATCTAAGGCAGCCCCTCAAACTAATGCAGCCACTCAATGAAAGGCAGACTCTCAAAACAATGCAGCCACTCAATCAAAGGCAGCCCCTCAAACTAAGGCAGCCCCTCAAACTAAGGCAGACTCTCAAACTGACGCTGCCGCTTAAAGTAAGGCAGCCCTACAAACTAAGGGAGCGCCTCAACCAAAGGCAGCCCCTCAAAATAATGCAGCCGCTCAAACTAAGGCAGCCCCTCAAACTCAGGCAGCCTCTCAAACTAAGGCAGCCGCTCAAACTAAGGCAGACTCTCAAACTAAGGCAACCCCTCAAACTAAGGCAGCCGCTCAAACTAAGGCAGACTCTCAAACTGAGGCAGCCTCTCAAACTAAGTCAGCCGCTCAATCTAAGGCAGCTCCTCAAACTAATGCAGCCCCTCAATCTAAGGCAGCCCCTCAACTAAGGCAGCCGCTCAAAATAAAGCAGCCCATCAAACTAATGCAGCCCCTCAAACTAAGGCAGCCCCTCAAACTAAGGCAGCCCCTCAAACTAAAGCAGCCCCTCAATCTAAGGCAGCCGCTCAAACTAATGCAGCCCCTCAATCTAAGGCAGCCCCTCAACTAAGGCAGCCGCTCAAAATAAAGCATCCCATCAAACTAATGCAGCCCCTCAAATTACGTCAGCCCCTCAAACTAATGCAGCCACTCAATCAAAGCCAAGCTCTCAAACTAATGCAGCCTCTCAAACTAATGCAGCCACTCAATCAAAGCCAAGCTCTCAAACTAATGCAGCCTCTCAAACTAACGCAGCCGCTCAAACTAAGGCAGCTTGTCAAAGTAAGGCAGACCCTCAAACTAAGGGAGCGCCTCAACCAAAGGCAGCCCCTCAAACTAATGCAGCCGCTCAAATTAAGGCAGCCCTTCAAACTAAGGCAGCCTCTAAAAGTAAGGCAGACCCTCAAACTAAGGGAGCCGCTCAAACGAAGGCAGACTCTCGAACTAAGGCGGACCCTCAAACTAAAAGCAGCCCCTCAAACTAATGCAGCCGCTCAAATTAAGGCAGCCCCTCAAACTAAGGCAGCCTCTAAAAGTAAGGCAGCCCCTCAAACTAAGGCAGCCGCTCAAACTAATGCAGACTCTCAAACTAAGGCAGCCGCTCAAACTAAGGCAGACGCTCAAACGAAGGCAGCCTCTGAAATTAAGGCAGCCGCTCAAACTAAGGCAGCCCCTCAAAGTAAGGCAGCCCCTCAAAGTAAGGCAGCCTCTCAAACTAAGGCACTCCCTCAAACTAATGCAGCCCCTCAATCTAAAGCAGCCCCTCATTCTAATGCAACCCCTCAAACTAATGCAGCCCCTCAAACTAAGGCAGCCCCTCTAACTAAGCCAACCCCTCAAACTAAGGCATCCCCTCAAACTAAGGCAGACTCTCAAACTAATGCAGCCGCTCAATCTAAGGCAGACCCTCAAACTAAGCCAACCCCTCAAACTAAGGCAGCCCCTCAATCTAAGGCAGCCCCTCAAAATAATGCGGTGCCTCAAACTAATGCAGACCCTCAATCTAATGCAGCCCCTCAAACTAATGCAGCCACTCACTCAAAGGCAGACTCTCAAACTAATGCAGCCACTCAATCTAAGGCAGCTCCTCAAACTAAGCCAACCCCTCAAACTAAGGCAGCCCCTCAAACTAAGGCAGTCCCTCAAAATTATGCGGCCCCTCAAACTAATGCAGACCATCAATCTAAGGCAGCCCCTCAAACTAAGCCAACCCCTCAAACTAAGGAAGCCCCTCAAAGTAATGCAGCCCCTCAAACAAATGCAGCCCCTCAAACAAATGCAGCCCCTCAATCGAATGCAGCCCCTCAAACTAATGCATCCACTCAATCAAAGGCAAGCTCTCAAACTAATGCAGCCTCACAATCAAAGGCAGCCCCTCAAACTCAGCCAACCACTCAAACTAAGGAAGCCCCTCAAACTAAGGCAGACTCTCAAACTAATGCAGCCCCTTAAAGTAAGGCAGCCCCTCAAACTAAGGGAGCGCCTCAACCAAAGGCAGCCCCTCAAACTAAGGCAGCCCCTCAAACTAAGCCAACCCATCAAACTGAGGCATCCCCTCATACTAAGGCAGACTCTCAAACTAATGCAGCCACTCAATCTAAGGCAGCCCCTCAAACAAAGCCAACCCCTCAAACTAAGGCATCCCCTCAAACTAAGGCAGACTCTCAAACTAATGCAGCTCCTCAATCTAAGGCAGCCCCTTAATCTAAGACAGCCCCTCAAACTAATGCAGCCCCTCAAACCAAGGCAGCCGCTCAAACTAAGGCAGCCCCTCAAACTAAGGCAGCCGCTCAAACTAAGGCAGCCCCTCAAACTCAGGCAGCCCCTCAAACTCAGGCAGCCCCTCAAACTAAGGCAGCCCCTCAAACTAAGGCAGCCGCTCAAACTAAGGCAGCCCCTCAAACTCAGGCAGCCGCTCAAACTAAGGCAGCCCCTCAAACTGAGACAGCCGCTCAAACTAATGCAGCCCCTCAGTCCAAAGCAGCCCCTCATCTCAGGCAGCCGCTCAATCTGAGGCAGCCGCTCAAACTAAGGCAGCCCCTCAAACTAAGACAGTCGCTCAAACTAATGCAGCCCCTCAAAATACGGCAGCCGCTCAAATTAATGCAGCCCCTCAAACTATGGCAGACTCTCAAACGAAGGCAGCCCCTCAAACTTAGTCAGCCTATCAAACTAAGACTGCCCCTTAAACTAATGCAGCCCCTCAAACTAATGCAGAACTCTATCTAAGGCAGCCCCTCAAACTAATGCAGCCCCTCAAACTAATGCAGCCCCACAATCTAAGGCAGCCCCTCAAACTAATGTAGCCACTCAAACTAATGCAGCCCCTCAAACTAATGCAGCCCCTCAATCAAAGGCAGCCCCTCAAACTAATGCACCCCCTCAAACTAATGCAGCCCCTCAAACTAATGCAGCCCCTGAATCTAAGGCAGACTCTCAAACTAATGCAGTCACTCAATCAAAGGCAGCCCCTCAAACTAAGGCAGCCCCTCAAACTAAGGCAGACTCTCAAACTGACGCTGCCCCTTAAAGTAAGGCAGCCCGACAAACTAAGGGAGCGCCTCAACCAAAGGCAGCCCCTCAAACTAATGCAGTCCCTCAATCTAAGGCAGCCCCTTAATCTGAGACAGCCCCTCAAACCAAGGCAGACGCTCAAACCAAGTCAGCCCCTCAAACCTAGACACCCGCTCAAACTAAAGCAGCCCCTCAAACTCAGGCAGCCCCTCAAACTCAGGCAGCCCCTCAAACTAATGCAGCCCCTCAAACTAATGCAGCACCACAATCTAAGGCAGCCCCTCAAACTAATGTAGCCACTCAAACTAATGCAGCCCCTCAAACTAATGCAGCCCCTCAACCAAAGGCAGCCCCTCAAACTAATGCAGTCCCTCAATCTAAGGCAGCCCCTTAATCTGAGACAGCCCCTCAAACCAAGGCAGACGCTCAAACCAAGTCAGCCCCTCAAACCTAGACACCCGCTCAAACTAAAGCAGCCCCTCAAACTCAGGCAGCCCCTCAAACTCAGGCAGCCGCTCAAACTAAAGCAGCCCCTCAAACTAATACAGTCGCTCAAACTAATGCAGCCCCTCAAACTAAGGCAGCCCCTCAAACTAAGGCAGCCGCTCAAACTAAGGCAGCCCCTCAAACTAATACAGTCGCTCAAACTAATGCAGCCCCTCAAACTAAGGCAGCCCCTCAAACTAAGGCAGCCGCTCAAATTAATGCAGCCCCTCAAACTATGGCAGAATGTCAAACTAAGGCTGCCCCTTAAACTAATGCAGCCAATCAAACTATTGCAGCCCCACAATCTAAGGCAGCCCCTCAAACTAATGCAGAACTCTATCTAAGGCAGCCCCTCAAACTAATGCAGCCCCACAATCTAAGGCAGCCCCTCAAACTAATGTAGCCACTCAAACTAATGCAGCCCCTCAAACTAATGCAGCCCCTCAATCAAAGGCAGCCCCTCAAACTAATGCACCCCCTCAAACTAATGCAGCCCCTCAAACTAATGCTGCCCCTGAATCTAAGGCAGCCCCTCAAACTAATGCAGCCACTCAATCAAAGGCAGACTCTCAAACTAATGCAGTCACTCAATCAAAGGCAGCCCCTCAAACTAAGGCCGCCCCTCAAACGAATGCAGATTCTCAAACTGACGCTGCCCCTTAAAGTAAGGCAGCCCTACAAACTAAGGGAGCGCCTCAACCAAAGGCAGCCCCTCAAACTAATGCAGCAGCTCAAACTAAGGCAGCCCCTCAAACTCAGGCAGCCTCTCAAACTAAGGCAGCCGCTGAAACTAAGGCAGCCTCTCAAACTAAGGCAGCCGCTGAAACTAAGGCAGCCTGTCAAACTAAGGTAGCCGCTCAAACTAAGGCAGACTCTCAAACTAAGGCAACCCCTCAAACTAAGGCAGCCGCTTAAACTAAGGCAGACTCTCAAACTAAGGCAGCCTCTCAAACTAAGTCAGCCGCTCAATCCAAGGCAGCCCCTCAAACTAAGGCAGTCCCTCAAACTAAGGCAGCCGCTCAAACTAATGCAGCCCCTCAATCTGAGGCAGCCCCTCAAACTCAGGCAGCCTCTCAAACTAAGGCAGCCGCTGAAACTAAGGCAGCCTCTCAAACTAAGGCAGCCGCTGAAACTAAGGCAGCCTGTCAAACTAAGGTACCCGCTCAAACTAAGGCAGACTCTCAAACTAACGCAACCCCTCAAACTAAGGCAGCCGCTTAAACTAAGGCAGACTCTCAAACTAAGGCAGCCTCTCAAACTAAGTCAGCCGCTCAATCCAAGGCAGCCCCTCAAACTAAGGCAGTCCCTCAAACTAAGGCAGCCGCTCAAACTAATGCAGCCCCTCAATCTGAGGCAGCCCCTCAACTAAGCCAGCCGCTCAAAATAAAGCATCCCATCAAACTAATGCACCCCTCAATCTAAGGCAGCCCATCAAACAAATGCAGCCCCTCAAACTACGTCAGCCCCTCAAACTAAGTCAGCCCCTCAAACTAATGCAGCCACTCAATCAAAGGCAGACTCTCTAACTAATGCAGCCGCTCAAAGTAAGGCAGCCCCTCAAACCCAGGCAGCCTCTCAAACTAACGCAGCCGCTCAAAATAAGGCAGCTTGTCAAAGTAAGGCAGACCCTCAAACTAAGGGAGCGCCTCAACCAAAGGCAGCCCCTCAAACTAATGCAGCCGCTCAAATTAAGGCAGCCCCTCAAACTAAGGCAGCCTCTGAAAGTAAGGCAGACCCTCAAACTAAGGCAACCGCTCAAACTAAGGCAGACTCTGAAACTAAGGCAGTCCCTCAAACTAAGGGAGCGCCTCAACTAAAAGCAGCCCCTCAAACTAATGCAGCCGCTCAAATTAAGGCAGCCCCTCAAACTGATGCAGCCTCTAAAAGTAAGGCAGACCTTCAAACTAAGGCAGCCGCTCAAACTAAGGCAGACTCTCAAACTAAGGCAGCGGCTCAAACTAAGCCAGCCGCTCAAACTAAGGCAGCCTCTCAAATTAAGGCAGCCGCTCAAACTAAGGCAGCCCCTCAAAGTAAGGCAGCCTCTCAAAATAAGGGACTCCCTCAAAGTAATGCAGCCCCTCAATCTAAGGCAGCCCCTCATTCTAATGCAACCCCTCAAACTAATGCAGCCCCTCAAACTGAGGCAGCCCCTCAAACTAAGGCAGCCCCTCTAACTAAGCCAACCCCTCAAACGAAGGCATCCCCTCAAACGAAGGCATCCCCTCAAACTAAGGCAGACTCTCAAACTAATGTAGCCACTCAATATTGGGAGCCCCTCAAATTAAGCCAAACCCTCAAACTAAGGCAGCCCCTCAAAATAATGCAGCCCCTCAAACAAATGCAGACCCTCAATCTAATGCAGCCCCTCAAACTAATGCAGCCACTCAATCAAAGGCAGACTCTCAAACTAATGCAGCCACTCAATCACAGGCAGCCCCTCAAACTCAGCAAACACCTCAGACTAAGGCAGCCCCTCAAACTAAGGCAGACTCTCAAACTAATGCAGCCCCTCAATCGAAGGCAGCCCCTCATTCTAATGCAACCCCTCAAACTAATGCAGCCCCTCATACTAAGGCAGCCCCTCTAACTAAGCCAACCCCTCAAACTAAGGAATCCCCTCAAACTAAGGCAGACCCTCAAACTAATGCAGCCACTCAATCAAAGGCAGCCCCTCAAACTCAGCCAACCCCTCAAACTAAGGCAGCCCTTCAAACTAAGGCAGACTCTCAAACTAATGCAGCCCCTTAATCGAAGGCAGCCCCTCAAACTAAGTGAGAGCCTCAACCAAAGGCAGCCCCTCAAACTAAGGCAGACCCTCTAACTAAGCCAGCCCATCAAACTAAGGCATCCCCTCATATTAAGGCAGATTCTCAAACTAATGCAGCCACTCAATCTCAGGCAGCCTCTCAAACAAAGCCAACCCCTCAAACTAAGGCATCCCCTCAAACTAAGGCAGACTCTCAAACTAATGCAGCCCCTCAAACCAAGGCAGCCCCTCAAACTAAGGCAGCCGCTCAAACTAAGGCAGCCCCTCAAACTCAGGCAGCCGCTCAAACTAAGGCAGCCCCTCAAACTAAGACAGCCGCTCAAACTAATGCAGCCCCTCAGTCTAAAGCAGCCCCTCAAACTCAGGCAGCCTCTTAATCTAAGGCAGCCGCTCATACTAAGGCAGCCCCTCAAACTAAGACAGTCGCTCAAACTAATGCAGCCCCTCAAACTAAGGCAGCCGCTCAAATTAAGGCAGCCCCTCAAACTATAGCAGTCTCTCAAACGAAGGCAGCCCCTCAAACTTAGGCAGCCTCTCAAACTAAGGCTGCCCCTCAAAATAATGCAGCCCCTCAAACTAATACAGAACTCTACCTAAGGCAGCCCCTCAAACTAAGGCAGCCCCTCAAACAAATGCAGCCCCTCGAACTAATGCAGCCCCTCAAACTAATGCAGCCCCTCAAACGAATGCAGCCCCTCAATCTAAGGCAGCCCCTCAAACTAATGTACCCACTCCAACCAATGCAGCCCCTCAAACTAATGCAGCCCCTCAATCAAAGGCAGCCCCTCAAACTAATGCAGCCACTCAATCAAAGTCAGTCTCTCAAACTAATGCAGCCACTCAATCAAAGGCAGCCCCTCAAACTAAGCCAACCCCACAAACTAAGGCAGCCCCTCAAACTAATGCAGCCGGTAAAACTAAGGCAGCCCCTCAAACTCAGGAAGCCTCTCAGACTAAGGCAGCCGCTCAAACTAAGGCAGACTCTCAAACTAATGCAGCCCCTCAATCTAAGGCAGCCCCTCAACAAAGGCAGCCGCTCAAAATAAAGCATCCCATCAAACTAATGCAGCCCCTCAAACTAATGCAGCCCCTCAATCTGAGGCAGACCCTCAAACTAAGGCAGCCCCTCAAACTAATGCAGCCCCTCAAACTAATGCAGCCCTCAATCTAAGGCAGCCCATCAAACAAATGCAGCCCCTCAAACTACGTCAGCCCCTCAAACTAAGTCAGCCCCTCAAACTAATGCAGCCACTCAATCAAAGGCAGACTCTCTAACTAATGCAGCCGCACAAACGAAGGCAGCCCCTCAAACCCAGGCAGCTTCTCAAACTAACGCAGCCGCTCAAACTAAGGCAGACTCTCAAACTAAGGCAGACCCTCAAACTAAGGGAGCGCCTCAACTAAAAGCAGCCCCTCAAACTAATGCAGCCGCTCAAATTAAGGCAGCCCCTCAAACTAATGCAGCCTCTAAAAGTAAGGCAGACCCTCAAATTAAGGCAGCCGCTCAAACTAAGGCAGACTCTCAAACTAAGACAGCCCCTCAAACTAAGGCAGCCGCTCAAATTAATGCAGACTCTCAAACTAAGGCAGCCGTCAAACTAAGGCAGCCGCTCAAACTAAGGCAGCCTCTCAAATTAAGGGAGCCGCTCAAACAAAGGCAGCCCCTCAAAGTAAGGCAGCCTCTCAAACTAAGGCACTCCCTCAAAGTAATGCAGCCCCTCAATCTAAGGCAGCCCCTCATTCTAATGCAACCCCTCAAACTAATGCAGCCCCTCAAACGAAGGCAGCCCCTCAAACGAAGGCAGCCCCTCTAACGAAGGCATCACCTCAAACTAAAGCAGACTCTCAAACTAATGCAACCACTCAATCTAAGGCAGCACCACAAACTAAGCCAACCCCTCAAACTAAGGCAGCCCCTCAAAATAATGCACCCCTCAAACTAATGCAGACCCTCAATCTAATGCAGCCCCTCAAACTAATGCAGCCACTCAATCAAAGGCAGACTCTCAAACTAATGCAGACCCTCAATCAAAGGCAGCCCCTCAAACTCAGCCAACCCCTCAAAGTAAGGCAGCCCCTCAAACTAAGGCAGACTCTCAAACTAATGCAGCCCCTCAATCGAAGGCAGCCCCTCAATCTAATGCAACCCCTCAAACTAATGCAGCCCCTCAAACTAAGGCAGCCCCTCCAACTAAGCCAACCCCTCAAACTAAGGAATCCCCTCAAACTAAGGCAGACTCTCAAACTAATGCAGCCACTCAATGTAAGGCAGCCCCTCAAACTAAGCCAACCCCTCAAACTAAGACAGCCCCTCAAACTAAGGCAGCCCCTCAAAATAATGCAGCCGCTCAAACAAATGCAGACCCTCAATCTAATGCAGCCCCTCAAACTAAGGCAGCCCCTCAAACTAATGCAGCCCCTCAAACTAATGCAGCCCTCAATCTAAGGCAGCCCATCAAACAAATGCAGCCCATCAAACTACGTCAGCCCCTCAAACTAAGTCAGCCACTCAAACTAATGCAGCCACTCAATCAAAGGCAGACTCTCCAACTAATGCAGCCGCACAAACGAAGGCAGACCCTCAAACCCAGGCAGCCTTTCAAACTAACGCAGCCGCTCAAACTAAGGCAGCCTCTAAAAGTAAGGCAGACCCTCAAACTAAGGCAGCCGCTCAAACTAAGGCAGACTCTCAAACTAAGGCAGACCCTCAAACTAAGGGAGCGCCTCAACTAAAAGCAGCCCCTCAAACTAATGCAGCCGCTCAAATTAAGGCAGCCCCTCAAACTAATGCAGCCTCTAAAAGTAAGGCTGACCCTCAAATTAAGGCAGCCGCTCAAACTAAGGCAGACTCTCAAACTAAGGCAGCTGCTCAAACTAATGCAGACGCTCAAACTAAGGCAGCCGTCAAACTAAGGCAGCCGATCAAACTAAGGCAGCCTCTCAAATTAAGGGAGCCGCTCAAACTAAGGCAGACTCTCAAACTAAGACAGCCCCTCAAACTAAGGCAGCCGCTCAAGCTAATGCAGACTCTCAAACTAAGGCAGCCGTCAAAGTAAGGCAGCCGCTCAAACTAAGGCAGCCTCTCAAATTAAGGGAGCCGCTCAAACAAAGGCAGCCCCTCAAAGTAAGGCAGCCTCTCAAACTAAGGCACTCCCTCAAAGTAATGCAGCCCCTCAATCTAAGGCAGCCCCTCATTCTAATGCAACCCCTCAAACTAATGCAGCCCCTCAAACGAAGGCAGCCCCTCTAACTAAGCCAACCCCTCAAACGAAGGCATCCCCTCAAACTAAAGCAGACTCTCAAACTAATGCAACCACTCAATCTAAGGCAGCACCACAAACTAAGACAACCCCTCAAACTAAGGCAGCCCCTCAAAATAATGCACCCCTCAAACTAATGCAGACCCTCAATCTAATGCAGCCCCTCAAACTAATGCAGCCACTCAATCAAAGGCAGACTCTCAAACTAATGCAGCCCCTCAATCAAAGGCAGCCCCTCAAACTCAGCCAACCCCTCAAGTAAGGCAGCCCCTCAAACTAAGGCAGACTCTCAAACTAATGCAGCCCCTCAATCGAAGGCAGCCCCTCAATCTAATGCAACCCCTCAAACTAACGCAGCCCCTCAAACTAAGGCAGCCCCTCCAACTAAGCCAACCCCTCAAACTAAGGAATCCCCTCAAACTAAGGCAGACTCTCAAACTAATGCAGCCACTCAATGTAAGGCAGCCCCTCAAAATAAGCCAACCCCTCAAACTAAGACAGCCCCTCAAACTAAGGCAGCCCCTCAAAATAATGCAGCCGCTCAAACAAATGCAGATCCTCAATCTAATGCAGCCCCTCAAACTAATGCAGCCCCTCAAACTAATGCAGCCCTCAATCTAAGGCAGCCCATCAAACAAATGCAGCCCATCAAACTACGTCAGCCCCTCAAACTAAGTCAGCCCCTCAAACTAATGCAGCCACTCAATCAAAGGCAGACTCTCTAACTAATGCAGCCGCACAAACGAAGGCAGCCCCTCAAACCCAGGCAGCCTTTCAAACTAAGGCAGCCGCTCAAACTAAGGCAGACTCTCAAACTAAGGCAGACCCTCAAACTAAGGGAGCGCCTCAACTAAAAGCAGCCCCTCAAACTAATGCAGCCGCTCAAATTAAGGCAGCCCCTCAAACTAATGCAGCCTCTAAAAGTAAGGCAGACCCTCAAATTAAGGCAGCCGCTCAAACTAAGGCAGACTCTCAAGCTAAGGCAGCCCCTCAAACTAAGGCAGCCCCTCAAACTAAGGCAGCTGCTCAAACTAATGCAGACGCTCAAACTAAGGCAGCCGTCAAACTAAGGCAGCCGATCAAAGTAAGGCAGCCTCTCAAATTAAGGGAGCCGCTCAAACTAAGGCAGCCCCTCAAATTAAGGCAGCCTCTCAAACTAAGGCACTCCCTCAAAGTAATGCAGCCCCTCAATCTAAGGCAGCCCCTCATTCTAATGCAACCCCTCAAACTAATGCAGCCCCTCAAACTAAGGCAGCCCCTCTAACTAAGCCAACCCCTCAAACGAAGGCATCCCCTCAAACTAAAGCAGACTCTCAAACTAATGCAGCCACTCAATCTAAGGCAGCCCCACAAACTAAGCCAACCCCACAAACTAAGGCAGCCCCTCAAAATAATGCAGCCCCTCAAACTAATGCAGACCCTCAATCTAATGCAGCCCCTCAAACTAATGCAGCCACTCACTCAAAGGCAGACTCTCAAACTAATGCAGCCCCTCAATCAAAGGCAGCCCCTCAAACTCAGCCAACCCCTCAAAGTAAGGCAGCCCCTCAAACTAAGGCAGACTCTCAAACTAATGCAGCCCCTCAATCGAAGGCAGCCCTCATTCTAATGCAACCCCTCAAACTAAGGCAGCCCCTCTAACTAAGCCAACCCCTCAAACTAAGGAATCCCCTCAAACTAAGGCAGACTCTCAAACTAATGCAGCCACTCAATCTAAGGCAGCCCCTCAAACTAAGCCAACCCCTCAAACTAAGGCAGCCCCTCAAAATAATGCAGCCCCTCAAACTAATGCAGCCACTCAATCAAAGGCAAGCTCTCAAACTAATGCAGCCACTCAATCAAAGGCAGCCCCTCAAACTCAGCCAACCACTCAAACTAAGGCAGCCCCTCAAACTAAGGCAGACTCTCAAACTAAGGCAGACTCTCAAACTAAGGCAGCCCCTTAAAGTAAGGCAGCCCCTCAAACTAAGGGAGCGCCTCAACCAAGGGCAGCCCCTCAAACTAAGGCAGCCCCTCTAACTAAGCCAACCTATCAAACTAAGGCATCCCCTCATATTAAGGCAGACTCTCAAACTAATGCAGCCACTCAAAGTAAGGCAGCCTCTCAAACTAAGGCACTCCCTCAAACTAATGCAGCCCCTCAATCTAAGGCAGCCCCTCATTCTAATGCAACCCCTCAAACTAATGCAGCCCCTCAAACTAAGGCAGCCCCACTAACTAAGCCAACCCCTCAAACGAAGGCATCCCCACAAACTAAAGCAGACTCTCAAACTAATGCAGCCACTCAATCTAAGGCAGCCGCACAAACTAAGCCAACCCCTCAAACTAAGGCAGCCCCTCAAAATAATGCAGCCCCTCATACTAATGCAGACCCTCAATCTAATGCAGCCCCTCAAACTAATGCAGCCACTCAAACAAAGGCAGCCGCTCAAATTAAGGCAGCCCCTCAAACTATGGCAGACTCTCAAACGAAGGCAGCCCCTCAAACTTAGGCAGCCTCTCAAACTAAGGCTGCCCCTTAAACTAATGCAGCCCCTCAAACTAATGCAGCCCCTCAAACTAATGCAGAACTCTACCTAAGGCAGCCCCTCAAACTAAGGCAGCCCCTCAAACTAATGCAGCCCCTCAAACTAATGCAGCCCCTCAATCTAAGGCAGCCCCTCAAACTAATGTACCCACTCAAACCAATGCAGCCCCTCAAACTAATGCAGCCCCTCAATCTAAGGCAGCCCCTCAAACTAATGTACCCACTCAAACCAATGCAGCCCCTCAAACTCATTCAGCCACTCAATCAAAGCCAGACTCTCAAACTAATGCAGCCGCTCAAACTAAGGCAGCCCCTCAAACCCAGGCAGCCTCTCAAACTAACGCAGCCGCTGAAACTAAGGCAGCTTGTCAAAGTAAGGCAGACCCTCAAACTAAGGGAGCGCCTCAACCAAAGGCAGCCCCTCAAACTAATGCAGCCGCTCAAATTAAGGCAGCCCCTCAAACTAAGGCAGCCTCTAAAAGTAAGGCAGACCCTCAAACTAAGGCAGCCGCTCAAACTAAGGCAGACTCTCGAACTAAGGCAGACCCTCAAACTAAGGGAGCGCCTCAACTAAAAGCAGCCGCTCAAACGAATGCAGCCGCTCAAATTAAGGCAGCCCCTCAAACTAAGGCAGCCTCTAAAGTTAAGGCAGCCCCTCAAACTAAGGCAGCCGCTCAAACTAATGCAGACTCTCAAACTAAGGCAGCCGCTCAAACGAAGGCAGCCTCTGAAATTAAGGCAGCCGCTCAAACTAAGGCAGCCCCTCAAAGTAAGGCAGCCTCTCAAACTAAGGCACTCCCACAAACTAATGCAGCCCCTCAATCTAAAGCAGCCCCTCATTCTAATGCAACCCCTCAAACAAATGCAGCCCCTCAAACTAAGGCAGCCCCTCAATCTAAGCCAACCCCTCAAACTAAGGCATCCCCTCAAACTAAGGCAGACTCTCAAACTAATGCAGCCACTCAATCTAAGGCAGCCCCTCAAATTAAGCCAACCCCTCAAACTAAGGCAGCCCCTCAAACTAAGGCAGCCCCTCAAAATAATGCGGCCCCTCAAACTAATGCAGACCCTCAATCTAATGCAGCCCCTCAAACTAATGCAGCCACTCACTCAAAGGCAGACTCTCAAACTAATGCAGCCACTCAATCTAAGGCAGCCCCTCAAACTAAGCCAACCCCTCAAACTAAGGCAGCCCCTCAAACTAAGGCAGCCCCTCAAAATAATGCGGCCCCTCAAACGAATGCAGACCCTCAATCTAATGCAGCACCTCAAACTAATGCAGCCACTCATTCAAAGGCAGACTCTCAAACTAATGCAGCCCCTCAATCTAAGGCAGCTCCTCATTCTAATGCAACCCCTCAAACTAATGCAGCCCCTCAAACTAAGGCAGCCTCTCTAACTAAGCCAACCCCTGAAACTAAGGAATCCCCTCAAACTAAGGAATCCCCTCAAACTAATGCAGCCACTCAATCTAAGGCAGCCCCTCACTAAGCCAACCCCTCAAACTAAGGAAGCCGCTCAAAGTAATGCAGCCCCTCAAACAAATGCAGCCCCTCAATCTAATGCAGCCCCTCAAACTAATGCAGCCACTCAATCAAAGGCAAGCCCTCAAACTAATGCAGCCCCTCAAACTAAGGCAGCCCCTCAAACTAAGGCAGCCCCTCTAACTAAGCCAACCCCTGAAACTAAGGAATCCCCTCAAACTAAGGAATCCCCTCAAACTAATGCAGCCACTCATTCTAAGGCAGCCCCTCAAACTAAGCCAACCCCTCAAACTAAGGAAGCCGCTCAAAGTAATGCAGCCCCTCAAACAAATGCAGCCCCTCAATCTAATGCAGCCCCTCAAACTAATGCAGCCCCTCTAACTAAGCCAACCCATCAAACTAAGGCATCCCCTCATACCAAGGCAGACTCTCAAACTAATGCAGCCACTCAATCTAAGGCAGCCCCTCAAACAAAGCCAACCCCTCAAACTAAGGCATCCCCTCAAACTTAGGCAGACTCTCAAACTAATGCAGCCCCTCAATCTAAGGCAGCCCCTTAATCTAAGACAGCCCCTCAAACTAATGCAGCCCCTCAAACCAAGGCAGCCGCTCAAACTAAGGCAGTCCCTCAAACTAAGGAAGCCGCTAAAACTAAGGCAGCCCCTCAAACTCAGGCAGCCGCTCAAACTAAGGCAGCCCCTCAAACTGAGACAGCCGCTCAAACTAATGCAGCCCCTCAGTCTAAAGCAGCCCCTCAAACTCAGGCAGCCTCTCAGTCTAAGGCAGCCGCTCAAACTAAGGCAGCCCCTCAAACTAAGACAGTCGCTCAAACTAATGCAGCCCCTCAAACTAAGGCAGCCGCTCAAATTAATGCAGCCCCTCAAACTATGGCAGACTCTCAAACGAAGGCAGCCCCTCAAACTTAGGCAGCCTTTCAAACTAAGGCTGCCCCTTAAACTAATGCAGCCCCTCAAACTAATGCAGAACTCTAACTGAGGCAGCCCCTCAAACTAATGCAGCCCCTCAAACTAATGCAGCCCCTCAAACTAATGCAGCACCACAATCTAAGGCAGCCCCTCAAACTAATGTAGCCACTCAAACTAATGCAGCCCCTCAAACTAATGCAGCCCCTCAACCAAAGGCAGCCCCTCAAACTAATGCAGTCCCTCAATCTAAGGCAGCCCCTTAATCTGAGACAGCCCCTCAAACCAAGGCAGACGCTCAAACCAAGTCAGCCCCTCAAACCTAGACACCCGCTCAAACTAAAGCAGCCCCTCAAACTCAGGCAGCCCCTCAAACTCAGGCAGCCGCTCAAACTAAAGCAGCCCCTCAAACTAATACAGTCGCTCAAACTAATGCAGCCCCTCAAACTAAGGCAGCCCCTCAAACTAAGGCAGCCGCTCAAACTAAGGCAGCCCCTCAAACTAATACAGTCGCTCAAACTAATGCAGCCCCTCAAACTAAGGCAGCCCCTCAAACTAAGGCAGCCGCTCAAATTAATGCAGCCCCTCAAACTATGGCAGAATGTCAAACTAAGGCTGCCCCTTAAACTAATGCAGCCAATCAAACTATTGCAGCCCCACAATCTAAGGCAGCCCCTCAAACTAATGCAGAACTCTATCTAAGGCAGCCCCTCAAACTAATGCAGCCCCACAATCTAAGGCAGCCCCTCAAACTAATGTAGCCACTCAAACTAATGCAGCCCCTCAAACTAATGCAGCCCCTCAATCAAAGGCAGCCCCTCAAACTAATGCACCCCCTCAAACTAATGCAGCCCCTCAAACTAATGCTGCCCCTGAATCTAAGGCAGCCCCTCAAACTAATGCAGCCACTCAATCAAAGGCAGACTCTCAAACTAATGCAGTCACTCAATCAAAGGCAGCCCCTCAAACTAAGGCCGCCCCTCAAACGAATGCAGATTCTCAAACTGACGCTGCCCCTTAAAGTAAGGCAGCCCTACAAACTAAGGGAGCGCCTCAACCAAAGGCAGCCCCTCAAACTAATGCAGCAGCTCAAACTAAGGCAGCCCCTCAAACTCAGGCAGCCTCTCAAACTAAGGCAGCCGCTGAAACTAAGGCAGCCTCTCAAACTAAGGCAGCCGCTGAAACTAAGGCAGCCTGTCAAACTAAGGTACCCGCTCAAACTAAGGCAGACTCTCAAACTAACGCAACCCCTCAAACTAAGGCAGCCGCTTAAACTAAGGCAGACTCTCAAACTAAGGCAGCCTCTCAAACTAAGTCAGCCGCTCAATCCAAGGCAGCCCCTCAAACTAAGGCAGTCCCTCAAACTAAGGCAGCCGCTCAAACTAATGCAGCCCCTCAATCTGAGGCAGCCCCTCAACTAAGCCAGCCGCTCAAAATAAAGCATCCCATCAAACTAATGCACCCCTCAATCTAAGGCAGCCCATCAAACAAATGCAGCCCCTCAAACTACGTCAGCCCCTCAAACTAAGTCAGCCCCTCAAACTAATGCAGCCACTCAATCAAAGGCAGACTCTCTAACTAATGCAGCCGCTCAAAGTAAGGCAGCCCCTCAAACCCAGGCAGCCTCTCAAACTAACGCAGCCGCTCAAAATAAGGCAGCCTGTCAAAGTAAGGCAGACCCTCAAACTAAGGGAGCGCCTCAACCAAAGGCAGCCCCTCAAACTAATGCAGCCGCTCAAATTAAGGCAGCCCCTCAAACTAAGGCAGCCTCTGAAAGTAAGGCAGACCCTCAAACTAAGGCAACCGCTCAAACTAAGGCAGACTCTGATACTAAGGCAGTCCCTCAAACTAAGGGAGCGCCTCAACTAAAAGCAGCCCCTCAAACTAATGCAGCCGCTCAAATTAAGGCAGCCCCTCAAACTGATGCAGCCTCTAAAAGTAAGGCAGACCTTCAAACTAAGGCAGCCGCTCAAACTAAGGCAGACTCTCAAACTAAGGCAGCGGCTCAAACTAAGCCAGCCGCTCAAACTAAGGCAGCCTCTCAAATTAAGGCAGCCGCTCAAACTAAGGCAGCCCCTCAAAGTAAGGCAGCCTCTCAAAATAAGGGACTCCCTCAAAGTAATGCAGCCCCTCAATCTAAGGCAGCCCCTCATTCTAATGCAACCCCTCAAACTAATGCAGCCCCTCAAACTGAGGCAGCCCCTCAAACTAAGGCAGCCCCTCTAACTAAGCCAACCCCTCAAACGAAGGCATCCCCTCAAACGAAGGCATCCCCTCAAACTAAGGCAGACTCTCAAACTAATGTAGCCACTCAATATTGGGAGCCCCTCAAATTAAGCCAAACCCTCAAACTAAGGCAGCCCCTCAAAATAATGCAGCCCCTCAAACAAATGCAGACCCTCAATCTAATGCAGCCCCTCAAACTAATGCAGCCACTCAATCAAAGGCAGACTCTCAAACTAATGCAGCCACTCAATCACAGGCAGCCCCTCAAACTCAGCAAACACCTCAGACTAAGGCAGCCCCTCAAACTAAGGCAGACTCTCAAACTAATGCAGCCCCTCAATCGAAGGCAGCCCCTCATTCTAATGCAACCCCTCAAACTAATGCAGCCCCTCATACTAAGGCAGCCCCTCTAACTAAGCCAACCCCTCAAACTAAGGAATCCCCTCAAACTAAGGCAGACCCTCAAACTAATGCAGCCACTCAATCAAAGGCAGCCCCTCAAACTCAGCCAACCCCTCAAACTAAGGCAGCCCTTCAAACTAAGGCAGACTCTCAAACTAATGCAGCCCCTTAATCGAAGGCAGCCCCTCAAACTAAGTGAGAGCCTCAACCAAAGGCAGCCCCTCAAACTAAGGCAGACCCTCTAACTAAGCCAGCCCATCAAACTAAGGCATCCCCTCATATTAAGGCAGATTCTCAAACTAATGCAGCCACTCAATCTCAGGCAGCCCCTCAAACAAAGCCAACCCCTCAAACTAAGGCATCCCCTCAAACTAAGGCAGACTCTCAAACTAATGCAGCCCCTCAAACCAAGGCAGCCCCTCAAACTAAGGCAGCCGCTCAAACTAAGGCAGCCCCTCAAACTCAGGCAGCCGCTCAAACTAAGGCAGCCCCTCAAACTAAGACAGCCGCTCAAACTAATGCAGCCCCTCAGTCTAAAGCAGCCCCTCAAACTCAGGCAGCCTCTTAATCTAAGGCAGCCGCTCATACTAAGGCAGCCCCTCAAACTAAGACAGTCGCTCAAACTAATGCAGCCCCTCAAACTAAGGCAGCCGCTCAAATTAAGGCAGCCCCTCAAACTATAGCAGTCTCTCAAACGAAGGCAGCCCCTCAAACTTAGGCAGCCCCTCAAACTAAGGCAGCCCCTCAAACAAATGCAGCCCCTCGAACTAATGCAGCCCCTCAAACTAATGCAGCCCCTCAAACGAATGCAGCCCCTCAATCTAAGGCAGCCCCTCAAACTAATGTACCCACTCCAACCAATGCAGCCCCTCAAACTAATGCAGCCCCTCAATCAAAGGCAGCCCCTCAAACTAATGCAGCCACTCAATCAAAGTCAGTCTCTCAAACTAATGCAGCCACTCAATCAAAGGCAGCCCCTCAAACTAAGCCAACCCCACAAACTAAGGCAGCCCCTCAAACTAATGCAGCCGGTAAAACTAAGGCAGCCCCTCAAACTCAGGAAGCCTCTCAGACTAAGGCAGCCGCTCAAACTAAGGCAGACTCTCAAACTAATGCAGCCCCTCAATCTAAGGCAGCCCCTCAACAAAGGCAGCCGCTCAAAATAAAGCATCCCATCAAACTAATGCAGCCCCTCAAACTAATGCAGCCCCTCAATCTGAGGCAGACCCTCAAACTAAGGCAGCCCCTCAAACTAATGCAGCCCCTCAAACTAATGCAGCCCTCAATCTAAGGCAGCCCATCAAACAAATGCAGCCCCTCAAACTACGTCAGCCCCTCAAACTAAGTCAGCCCCTCAAACTAATGCAGCCACTCAATCAAAGGCAGACTCTCTAACTAATGCAGCCGCACAAACGAAGGCAGCCCCTCAAACCCAGGCAGCTTCTCAAACTAACGCAGCCGCTCAAACTAAGGCAGACTCTCAAACTAAGGCAGACCCTCAAACTAAGGGAGCGCCTCAACTAAAAGCAGCCCCTCAAACTAATGCAGCCGCTCAAATTAAGGCAGCCCCTCAAACTAATGCAGCCTCTAAAAGTAAGGCAGACCCTCAAATTAAGGCAGCCGCTCAAACTAAGGCAGACTCTCAAACTAAGACAGCCCCTCAAACTAAGGCAGCCGCTCAAATTAATGCAGACTCTCAAACTAAGGCAGCCGTCAAACTAAGGCAGCCGCTCAAACTAAGGCAGCCTCTCAAATTAAGGGAGCCGCTCAAACAAAGGCAGCCCCTCAAAGTAAGGCAGCCTCTCAAACTAAGGCACTCCCTCAAAGTAATGCAGCCCCTCAATCTAAGGCAGCCCCTCATTCTAATGCAACCCCTCAAACTAATGCAGCCCCTCAAACGAAGGCAGCCCCTCAAACGAAGGCAGCCCCTCTAACGAAGGCATCACCTCAAACTAAAGCAGACTCTCAAACTAATGCAACCACTCAATCTAAGGCAGCACCACAAACTAAGCCAACCCCTCAAACTAAGGCAGCCCCTCAAAATAATGCACCCCTCAAACTAATGCAGACCCTCAATCTAATGCAGCCCCTCAAACTAATGCAGCCACTCAATCAAAGGCAGACTCTCAAACTAATGCAGACCCTCAATCAAAGGCAGCCCCTCAAACTCAGCCAACCCCTCAAAGTAAGGCAGCCCCTCAAACTAAGGCAGACTCTCAAACTAATGCAGCCCCTCAATCGAAGGCAGCCCCTCAATCTAATGCAACCCCTCAAACTAATGCAGCCCCTCAAACTAAGGCAGCCCCTCCAACTAAGCCAACCCCTCAAACTAAGGAATCCCCTCAAACTAAGGCAGACTCTCAAACTAATGCAGCCACTCAATGTAAGGCAGCCCCTCAAACTAAGCCAACCCCTCAAACTAAGACAGCCCCTCAAACTAAGGCAGCCCCTCAAAATAATGCAGCCGCTCAAACAAATGCAGACCCTCAATCTAATGCAGCCCCTCAAACTAAGGCAGCCCCTCAAACTAATGCAGCCCCTCAAACTAATGCAGCCCTCAATCTAAGGCAGCCCATCAAACAAATGCAGCCCATCAAACTACGTCAGCCCCTCAAACTAAGTCAGCCACTCAAACTAATGCAGCCACTCAATCAAAGGCAGACTCTCCAACTAATGCAGCCGCACAAACGAAGGCAGACCCTCAAACCCAGGCAGCCTTTCAAACTAACGCAGCCGCTCAAACTAAGGCAGCCTCTAAAAGTAAGGCAGACCCTCAAACTAAGGCAGCCGCTCAAACTAAGGCAGACTCTCAAACTAAGGCAGACCCTCAAACTAAGGGAGCGCCTCAACTAAAAGCAGCCCCTCAAACTAATGCAGCCGCTCAAATTAAGGCAGCCCCTCAAACTAATGCAGCCTCTAAAAGTAAGGCTGACCCTCAAATTAAGGCAGCCGCTCAAACTAAGGCAGACTCTCAAACTAAGGCAGCTGCTCAAACTAATGCAGACGCTCAAACTAAGGCAGCCGTCAAACTAAGGCAGCCGATCAAACTAAGGCAGCCTCTCAAATTAAGGGAGCCGCTCAAACTAAGGCAGACTCTCAAACTAAGACAGCCCCTCAAACTAAGGCAGCCGCTCAAGCTAATGCAGACTCTCAAACTAAGGCAGCCGTCAAAGTAAGGCAGCCGCTCAAACTAAGGCAGCCTCTCAAATTAAGGGAGCCGCTCAAACAAAGGCAGCCCCTCAAAGTAAGGCAGCCTCTCAAACTAAGGCACTCCCTCAAAGTAATGCAGCCCCTCAATCTAAGGCAGCCCCTCATTCTAATGCAACCCCTCAAACTAATGCAGCCCCTCAAACGAAGGCAGCCCCTCTAACTAAGCCAACCCCTCAAACGAAGGCATCCCCTCAAACTAAAGCAGACTCTCAAACTAATGCAACCACTCAATCTAAGGCAGCACCACAAACTAAGACAACCCCTCAAACTAAGGCAGCCCCTCAAAATAATGCACCCCTCAAACTAATGCAGACCCTCAATCTAATGCAGCCCCTCAAACTAATGCAGCCACTCAATCAAAGGCAGACTCTCAAACTAATGCAGCCCCTCAATCAAAGGCAGCCCCTCAAACTCAGCCAACCCCTCAAGTAAGGCAGCCCCTCAAACTAAGGCAGACTCTCAAACTAATGCAGCCCCTCAATCGAAGGCAGCCCCTCAATCTAATGCAACCCCTCAAACTAACGCAGCCCCTCAAACTAAGGCAGCCCCTCCAACTAAGCCAACCCCTCAAACTAAGGAATCCCCTCAAACTAAGGCAGACTCTCAAACTAATGCAGCCACTCAATGTAAGGCAGCCCCTCAAAATAAGCCAACCCCTCAAACTAAGACAGCCCCTCAAACTAAGGCAGCCCCTCAAAATAATGCAGCCGCTCAAACAAATGCAGATCCTCAATCTAATGCAGCCCCTCAAACTAATGCAGCCCCTCAAACTAATGCAGCCCTCAATCTAAGGCAGCCCATCAAACAAATGCAGCCCATCAAACTACGTCAGCCCCTCAAACTAAGTCAGCCCCTCAAACTAATGCAGCCACTCAATCAAAGGCAGACTCTCTAACTAATGCAGCCGCACAAACGAAGGCAGCCCCTCAAACCCAGGCAGCCTTTCAAACTAACGCAGCCGCTCAAACTAAGGCAGCCTCTAAAAGTAAGGCAGACACTCAAACTAAGGCAGCCGCTCAAACTAAGGCAGACTCTCAAACTAAGGCAGACCCTCAAACTAAGGGAGCGCCTCAACTAAAAGCAGCCCCTCAAACTAATGCAGCCGCTCAAATTAAGGCAGCCCCTCAAACTAATGCAGCCTCTAAAAGTAAGGCAGACCCTCAAATTAAGGCAGCCGCTCAAACTAAGGCAGACTCTCAAACTAAGGCAGCCCCTCAAACTAAGGCAGCCCCTCAAACTAAGGCAGCTGCTCAAACTAATGCAGACGCTCAAACTAAGGCAGCCGTCAAACTAAGGCAGCCGATCAAAGTAAGGCAGCCTCTCAAATTAAGGGAGCCGCTCAAACTAAGGCAGCCCCTCAAATTAAGGCAGCCTCTCAAACTAAGGCACTCCCTCAAAGTAATGCAGCCCCTCAATCTAAGGCAGCCCCTCATTCTAATGCAACCCCTCAAACTAATGCAGCCCCTCAAACTAAGGCAGCCCCTCTAACTAAGCCAACCCCTCAAACGAAGGCATCCCCTCAAACTAAAGCAGACTCTCAAACTAATGCAGCCACTCAATCTAAGGCAGCCCCACAAACTAAGCCAACCCCACAAACTAAGGCAGCCCCTCAAAATAATGCAGCCCCTCAAACTAATGCAGACCCTCAATCTAATGCAGCCCCTCAAACTAATGCAGCCACTCACTCAAAGGCAGACTCTCAAACTAATGCAGCCCCTCAATCAAAGGCAGCCCCTCAAACTCAGCCAACCCCTCAAAGTAAGGCAGCCCCTCAAACTAAGGCAGACTCTCAAACTAATGCAGCCCCTCAATCGAAGGCAGCCCTCATTCTAATGCAACCCCTCAAACTAAGGCAGCCCCTCTAACTAAGCCAACCCCTCAAACTAAGGAATCCCCTCAAACTAAGGCAGACTCTCAAACTAATGCAGCCACTCAATCTAAGGCAGCCCCTCAAACTAAGCCAACCCCTCAAACTAAGGCAGCCCCTCAAAATAATGCAGCCCCTCAAACTAATGCAGCCACTCAATCAAAGGCAAGCTCTCAAACTAATGCAGCCACTCAATCAAAGGCAGCCCCTCAAACTCAGCCAACCACTCAAACTAAGGCAGCCCCTCAAACTAAGGCAGACTCTCAAACTAATGCAGCCCCTTAAAGTAAGGCAGCCCCTCAAACTAAGGGAGCGCCTCAACCAAGGGCAGCCCCTCAAACTAAGGCAGCCCCTCTAACTAAGCCAACCCATCAAACTAAGGCATCCCCTCATATTAAGGCAGACTCTCAAACTAATGCAGCCACTCAAAGTAAGGCAGCCTCTCAAACTAAGGCACTCCCTCAAACTAATGCAGCCCCTCAATCTAAGGCAGCCCCTCATTCTAATGCAACCCCTCAAACTAATGCAGCCCCTCAAACTAAGGCAGCCCCACTAACTAAGCCAACCCCTCAAACGAAGGCATCCCCACAAACTAAAGCAGACTCTCAAACTAATGCAGCCACTCAATCTAAGGCAGCCGCACAAACTAAGCCAACCCCTCAAACTAAGGCAGCCCCTCAAAATAATGCAGCCCCTCAAACTAATGCAGACCCTCAATCTAATGCAGCCCCTCAAACTAATGCAGCCACTCAAACAAAGGCAGCCGCTCAAATTAAGGCAGCCCCTCAAACTATGGCAGACTCTCAAACGAAGGCAGCCCCTCAAACTTAGGCAGCCTCTCAAACTAAGGCTGCCCCTTAAACTAATGCAGCCCCTCAAACTAATGCAGAACTCTACCTAAGGCAGCCCCTCAAACTAAGGCAGCCCCTCAAACTAATGCAGCCCCTCAAACTAATGCAGCCCCTCAATCTAAGGCAGCCCCTCAAACTAATGTACCCACTCAAACCAATGCAGCCCCTCAAACTAATGCAGCCCCTCAATCTAAGGCAGCCCCTCAAACTAATGTACCCACTCAAACCAATGCAGCCCCTCAAACTCATTCAGCCACTCAATCAAAGCCAGACTCTCAAACTAATGCAGCCGCTCAAACTAAGGCAGCCCCTCAAACCCAGGCAGCCTCTCAAACTAACGCAGCCGCTGAAACTAAGGCAGCTTGTCAAAGTAAGGCAGACCCTCAAACTAAGGGAGCGCCTCAACCAAAGGCAGCCCCTCAAACTAATGCAGCCGCTCAAATTAAGGCAGCCCCTCAAACTAAGGCAGCCTCTAAAAGTAAGGCAGACCCTCAAACTAAGGCAGCCGCTCAAACTAAGGCAGACTCTCGAACTAAGGCAGACCCTCAAACTAAGGGAGCGCCTCAACTAAAAGCAGCCGCTCAAACGAATGCAGCCGCTCAAATTAAGGCAGCCCCTCAAACTAAGGCAGCCGCTCAAATTAAGGCAGCCCCTCAAACTAAGGCAGCCTCTAAAGTTAAGGCAGCCCCTCAAACTAAGGCAGCCCCTCAAACTAATGCAGCCGCTCAAATTAAGGCAGCCCCTCAAACTAAGGCAGCCTCTAAAGTTAAGGCAGCCCCTCAAACTAAGGCAGCCGCTCAAACTAATGCAGACTCTCAAACTAAGGCAGACGCTCAAACTAAGGCAGCCGCTCAAACGAAGGCAGCCGCTCAAACGAAGGCAGCCTCTGAAATTAAGGCAGCCGCTCAAACTAAGGCAGCCCCTCAAAGTAAGGCAGCCTCTCAAACTAAGGCACTCCCACAAACTAATGCAGCCCCTCAATCTAAAGCAGCCCCTCATTCTAATGCAACCCCTCAAACAAATGCAGCCCCTCAAATTAAGCCAACCCCTCAAACTAAGGCATCCCCTCAAACTAAGGCAGACTCTCAAACTAATGCAGCCACTCAATCTAAGGCAGCCCCTCAAATTAAGCCAACCCCTCAAACTAAGGCAGCCCCTCAAACTAAGGCAGCCCCTCAAAATAATGCGGCCCCTCAAACTAATGCAGACCCTCAATCTAATGCAGCCCCTCAAACTAATGCAGCCACTCACTCAAAGGCAGACTCTCAAACTAATGCAGCCACTCAATCTAAGGCAGCCCCTCAAACTAAGCCAACCCCTCAAACTAAGGCAGCCCCTCAAACTAAGGCAGCCCCTCAAAATAATGCGGCCCCTCAAACGAATGCAGACCCTCAATCTAATGCAGCACCTCAAACTAATGCAGCCACTCATTCAAAGGCAGACTCTCAAACTAATGCAGCCCCTCAATCTAAGGCAGCTCCTCATTCTAATGCAACCCCTCAAACTAATGCAGCCCCTCAAACTAAGGCAGCCTCTCTAACTAAGCCAACCCCTGAAACTAAGGAATCCCCTCAAACTAAGGAATCCCCTCAAACTAATGCAGCCACTCAATCTAAGGCAGCCCCTCACTAAGCCAACCCCTCAAACTAAGGAAGCCGCTCAAAGTAATGCAGCCCCTCAAACAAATGCAGCCCCTCAATCTAATGCAGCCCCTCAAACTAATGCAGCCACTCAATCAAAGGCAAGCCCTCAAACTAATGCAGCCCCTCAAACTAAGGCAGCCCCTCAAACTAAGGCAGCCCCTCTAACTAAGCCAACCCCTGAAACTAAGGAATCCCCTCAAACTAAGGAATCCCCTCAAACTAATGCAGCCACTCATTCTAAGGCAGCCCCTCAAACTAAGCCAACCCCTCAAACTAAGGAAGCCGCTCAAAGTAATGCAGCCCCTCAAACAAATGCAGCCCCTCAATCTAATGCAGCCCCTCAAACTAATGCAGCCCCTCTAACTAAGCCAACCCATCAAACTAAGGCATCCCCTCATACCAAGGCAGACTCTCAAACTAATGCAGCCACTCAATCTAAGGCAGCCCCTCAAACAAAGCCAACCCCTCAAACTAAGGCATCCCCTCAAACTTAGGCAGACTCTCAAACTAATGCAGCCCCTCAATCTAAGGCAGCCCCTTAATCTAAGACAGCCCCTCAAACTAATGCAGCCCCTCAAATCAAGGCAGCCGCTCAAACTAAGGCAGTCCCTCAAACTAAGGAAGCCGCTAAAACTAAGGCAGCCCCTCAAACTCAGGCAGCCGCTCAAACTAAGGCAGCCCCTCAAACTGAGACAGCCGCTCAAACTAATGCAGCCCCTCAGTCTAAAGCAGCCCCTCAAACTCAGGCAGCCTCTCAGTCTAAGGCAGCCGCTCAAACTAAGGCAGCCCCTCAAACTAAGACAGTCGCTCAAACTAATGCAGCCCCTCAAACTAAGGCAGCCGCTCAAATTAATGCAGCCCCTCAAACTATGGCAGACTCTCAAACGAAGGCAGCCCCTCAAACTTAGGCAGCCTTTCAAACTAAGGCTGCCCCTTAAACTAATGCAGCCCCTCAAACTAATGCAGAACTCTAACTGAGGCAGCCCCTCAAACTAATGCAGCCCCTCAAACTAATGCAGCCCCTCAAACTAATGCAGCACCACAATCTAAGGCAGCCCCTCAAACTAATGTAGCCACTCAAACTAATGCAGCCCCTCAAACTAATGCAGCCCCTCAATCAAAGGCAGCCCTTCAAACTAATGCACCCCCTCAAACTCATGCAGCCCCTCAAACTAATGCAGCCCCTGAATCTAAGGCAGCCCCTCAAACTAATACAGCCACTCAATCAAAGGCAGACTCTCAAACTAATGCAGTCACTCAATCAAATGCAGCCCCTCAAACTAAGGCAGCCCCTCAAACTAAGGCAGACTCTCAAACTGACGCTGCCCCTTAAAGTAAGGCAGCCCTACAAACTAAGGGAGCGCCTCAACCAAAGGCAGCCCCTCAAACGAATGCAGCCGCTCAAACTAAGGCAGCCCCTCAAACTCAGGCAGCCTCTCAAACTAAGGCAGCCGCTGAAACTAAGGCAGCCTGTCAAACTAAGGCAGCCGCTCAAACTAAGGCAGACTCTCAAACTAAGGCAACCCCTCAAACTAAGGCAGCCGCTTAAACTAAGGCAGACTCTCAAACTAAGGCATCCTCTCAAACTAAGGCAGCCTCTCAAACTCAGTCAGCCGCTCAATCCAAGGCAGCCCCTCAACTAAGGCAGCCGCTCAAAATAAAGCAGCCCATCAAACTAATGCACCCCTCAATCTAAGGCAGCCCATCAAACAAATGCAGCCCCTCAAACTACGTCAGCCCCTCAAACTAAGTCAGCCCCTCAAACTAATGCAGCCACTCAATCAAAGGCAGACTCTCAAACTAATGCAGCCGCTCAAAGTAAGGCAACCCCTCAAACCCAGGCAGCCTCTCAAACTAACGCAGCCGCTCAAAATAAGGCAGCCTGTCAAAGTAAGGCAGACCCTCAAACTAAGGGAGCGCCTCAACAAAAGGCAGCCCCTCAAACTAATGCAGCCGCTCAAATTAAGGCAGCCCCTCAAACTAAGGCAGCCTCTAAAAGTAAGGCAGACCCTCAAACTAAGGCAACCGCTCAAACTAAGGCAGACTCTCAAACTAAGGCAGACCCTCAAACTAAGGGAGCGCCTCAAATAAAAGCAGCCCCTCAAACTAATGCAGCCGCTCAAATTAAGGCAGCCCCTCAAACTAATGCAGCCTCTAAAAGTAAGGCAGACCCTCAAACTAAGGCAGCCGCTCAAACTAAGGCAGACTCTCAAACTAAGGCAGCCCCTCAAACTAAGGCAGCCGCTCAAACTAATGCCGACTCTCAAACTAAGGCAGCCGCTCAGACTAAGTCAGCCGCTCAGACTAAGTCAGCCGCTCAAATTAAGGCAGCCGCTCAAACTAAGGCAGCCCCTCAAAGTAAGGCAGCCTCTCAAAATAAGGCACTCCCTCAAAGTAATGCAGCCCCTCAATCTAAGGCAGCCCCTCATTCTAATGCAACCCCTCAAACTAATGCAGCCCCTCAAACTGAGGCAGCCCCTCAAACTAATGCAGCACCACAATCTAAGGCAGCCCCTCAAACTAATGTAGCCACTCAAACTAATGCAGCCCCTCAAACTAATGCAGCCCCTCAATCAAAGGCAGCCCTTCAAACTAATGCACCCCCTCAAACTCATGCAGCCCCTCAAACTAATGCAGCCCCTGAATCTAAGGCAGCCCCTCAAACTAATACAGCCACTCAATCAAAGGCAGACTCTCAAACTAATGCAGTCACTCAATCAAATGCAGCCCCTCAAACTAAGGCAGCCCCTCAAACTAAGGCAGACTCTCAAACTGACGCTGCCCCTTAAAGTAAGGCAGCCCTACAAACTAAGGGAGCGCCTCAACCAAAGGCAGCCCCTCAAACGAATGCAGCCGCTCAAACTAAGGCAGCCCCTCAAACTCAGGCAGCCTCTCAAACTAAGGCAGCCGCTGAAACTAAGGCAGCCTGTCAAACTAAGGCAGCCGCTCAAACTAAGGCAGACTCTCAAACTAAGGCAACCCCTCAAACTAAGGCAGCCGCTTAAACTAAGGCAGACTCTCAAACTAAGGCATCCTCTC